>NC_054549.1:25380146-25720146 GCF_017654505.1 Polyodon spathula
GGGTTTTAGTAGTATACAGAGGGAGTTAGAGAAAAAAAAAAAAAAAAAAAAACCACCAAAAGTTTGGTGCTTCTTTCATTTGTTTCGTGTGCAAGGTAATCAAACATGCAATCTTCAGGTGTGAAACCTAACTCAACCCAATTAAAAGGGATAATTAGGGTCAGTTGATTGAATACTTTGGTTAACTATCAGCCGTGCCCAAAATAAATCTGACTAACTTTGGCCCTTACCATCAGAGTGAAGTTGTCAGGTTCTAGAGGCACATCATGCCACGATCAAAATAAATTCCTGAAGACCTCCAGAAAAAGTTGTTGATGCCTATCAGGCTGGAAAGGGTTACAACGTAATTTCTAAGGCTCTGGGGATCCATCAAACATCAGGCAGCGCCATATTGTCCAAATGAAGAAAGTTTGGGACAGTAGTGAGTCTTCCCAGGAGTGGCCGTCCTACCAAAATCTCTCCAAGAGCAAGGCGTAAAATCGTCCAGGAGGTCAAAGAACCCTAGAACATCCAGGGATCTGCAGGCCTCTCTTGCCTCTGCTAAGGTCAGTGTTCATGACTCCACCATCAGAAAGACACTGGGCAAAAATGGGATTCATGGCAAAGCAGCAAGGCGAAAACCACTGCCCACTAAGAAGAACATGAATGCTCATCTCAAGTTTGCCAAAAAGCACGCGGATGATCCTCAAGAGTTCTGGAACAATGTTCTATGGACAGATGCGTCAAAGGTGGAACTTTTTGGCCAACATGGGCCCCGTTATGTCTGGCGAAAACCAAACACTGCACTCCACAGTAAGAACCTTATACCAACAGTCAAGCATGGTGGTGGTAGTGTCATGATTTGGGGATGCTTTGCTGCACCAGGAACTGGACGACGTGCCATCATTGAAGGAACCATGAATTCTGCTCTGTATCGGAGAATTCTACAGAAGAGTCAGGCCATCCATCCGTGAGCTATAGCTCAAGCACAGCTGGGTCATGCAGCAAGACAATGATCCGAAACACACAAGCAAGTCTACATCAGAATGGTTGAAGAACAAGAAATGTAAAGTTTTGGAATGGCCTAGTCAAAGTCTAGACCTAAACCCCACTGAGATGTTGTGGCAAGACCTGAAACAAGCAGTTTATGCTCAAAAACCCACAAATGTCACTGAGTTCTGCACGAAGGAGTGGGCCAAAATTCCTCCACGGTGCTGTGACAGACTGATCGATAACTACAGGAAGCGTTTGGTTGCAGTTATTGCTGCTAAAGGTGGCGTAAGCAGTTATTGAGTCTAAGGGGGCGATTACTTTTTCAAACAGTGGCATTGGGTGTTGCATAACTTTAATAAATAAATTAAGTAAGTATCAATTTTGTTGTTTGTTCACTCAGGGTCCCTTTTATCTAATATTAGATTTTGGTTGAAGATCTGATAATATTTAAATAATATGTCAAAAATATGCAAAAATGCAGAAAATCAGACAGGGGCAAATAATTTCACGGCACTAATTATATAATTTTTTTCAAATGGCACCAACACACAACCCAATAAATTACTCTGCTATGAACTTGCTGAGCATACAGATAGTTTTGCACTTACTAAAATCACAATAGCAAAACATGGATGACTAACAATTTTACCTTTTCCAACTGGGACAAAAAATGAAGGATGAAAGCTTTGATAGGAGGTCTGGTAACCCTAATGTAGTTCTGAGACTTTTGCTCTACTTGTTTTCTCAGAATATGAACCAAACCGCAAAATGTTTACTTCCTAGGTCACGTTAGCTTGTACAGCTAGTTTTCTATGTGCAAAATGAAGGAACCAAATAGGATAACGGGATAAACCAACAATCATTTGGGTGCGGTTTTACAATGTTTAGTGAGGAATTTGTGAAAGGAGGGGGACAGAATGTTTCAGTACACCATTAGGTTGGGTCAGATGTCCAGGGGCAGTGGGGGGGATGGGAGAAGGGCAATACCTGCTTGCTTGCTCGATCGGAAATTCCAAGCTGAAGTGAGCATAACAACTGCAATGGAGAGGGAAATCATGCCCCACAGCTATCCTCTATTGGTTGAGTATATGAGGATAGGGATGGATGAATTGTCTGCTGCATGCCAACTCCTGATAGGAGCAGGGGATTTTATGTAGAAACTATATAACCCATGTATGTGCTTTACCCCGGCAGAATACACTAGTTACTGATGAAGTGAGTTATTCTCCAGAGCGCTCTGTATTTTGATGACCACTGCAATAAACCTTTGATGCAACGATCGGTGTGACTGACTGGCTCCGATCTTCGCACTTCATTTTGCGACCCAACAAAATGGACAGAGTCCAGCAGTTGTTTACACTGACGGTTAGCAAGCGAACCAGACTATGCGTTTGCCAAAACAGAGGAGACCACCTCTTTAGGTGGACTGGGTACAGTTCATTTCCCCGTGCAGACTTTGTTGTTCACACTTAACACCAAACTTAGATGCATACAAAAAATCCAGTGTGAAAAGCCTTCATAAAACTAACCCTATTCAGGCTTAGAGTCTGCAATGTTGACATTCTATTCTGTGCATCTCTAAGAGCACACTGAACGTCAGCAGTCTATTACCCAAAAAAAGTAAGACGTTATGCAGAACCATCCTCTGACAGGACAAATGTCAACATTTTGAACTTCCTGTTTGAGGAACATGTTGAGAACCCAGATGTCCAGAATAGGTCTGAAACCGCCATCCCTCTTGGGCACTATGAAGTACCTGGAGTAGAAGCCGTCGAGGACATCGCTTGGGTTTACTTGGTAAGGCGCATACCCTTAAAGGGTGGAGGACCCAAGTTGAATTGTAGAGCGTAACCTTGTCTCAATGTCGATAACACCCAGGAGTCCTAGGTGCAGCTTTGCCATGGTTCATGTCCATTGGTCAGTCCGGTTGTGAGGGGGGTTGGTGGCAGCCGGGACTCCTCAGGGGCAGTCTCCCTTGGGCTTGGGAGGGCGGGTCTTTTAGGCCCCGGCCTCAGTTTCCAGCCTAAGAACCAGTCATCCCTGGCCGGCTGTGGTCCCTTGCCGCCGGCTCTTCCTCTGCCTGCTTTTTTGTTTGTTCTGGGATGGGGGGGTGGCGAATGCCACCTTGGGCGCTGGCAGTAGGTGCAAAAATTTCGAAGCGACCTCCGTGGCATTGTGAGACCTCAAGGCTCACATCAATGGTCGCTCCAAATGTCTGCCAGCTACATCAGGGCCCGGAACTCCTCCCTCTGTTACATGCGGCAGGGGCGGTATGGAGCCCCCCGCTGTGGCCTGCCCAACTGACCTTGAGGCTGTGAATGACAGCTCGCCTGGGCTTAGAGGTCTAGGACCCAGGGATGGATAGTGGGACTAGGGGGGCTGAGGCTACCCAGTGGTAGGGGGCAGTCTAGCCTGAGATTTAAGCAGGGTCTCCAGCATGGTCTGCTGGACCCTCGCCATCTCTGCCAGTTCTCAAATGGCGCTCAGACGAGCTTGGGCGTCTCTGTGGCGACTCAGAGGGAGAGTGCCTGTGCCTACACAGGGAAGGAGAGCTGTACCTGCGCGGTGACCACCTGCTTCCTTCCCCTCGAGCGGTGTCACCTCGGCGGCGACCATCTAGCCTCCCCTGAGAGGCGCCTGATCCTCTGCACTGGTGGTGGAGAAGTGGGGGGGGGGGAGGGGGGGGGGGGGGGGGGGTGACCCAGGGTTACAGGGGAGCTCCCTGGTCACAGTAGCAGGAGGGGTCCTAGAGGACCTTTGTGAAGGGCCCTGGACCACACAGATCTCATTCTCCCCTGATCCGAGAAGAGAGACTGCTGGGGAGAGGGTTGCTCTCCTGTGTTTAGTTTGTTTTGAGAACTTTCTGCATTGCGAGCAGTCCAGCTCGCCTGCCAGTACCTTGGCCACATAGCCTGAAGGACGAATTCTCATTCTGCCTGGGAAGCTTCACCCTTCATTAGCCAACACAGTAAGTCAGGACTTATTTGAAGGCCATGCAAATGAATGTGCAGAAGAGGCAGTACACAAGCCTTCACAGCCAGGAGATTCCAATCAGTCTACACCCAGAAGAGGAAGTGTGGAGGATGAGCTCTGAACTTCTGAAACAAAACTGTTCTGGGAATAACTCCCACAGCTAATAACACCACACACTTAAGCACAAAAATTAGATGTTATCGTACAACTTGCATTGAACCATAAATTCTAGAAACATGTTATTGGAAAAAATATGTTCATTAAAAACGCCAGCAAAAAAAAAAGGGGGGGGGGAATTAATCAATTTCCAGCAAATTAAGAAGCAACCGTCAAGGACACAAGCATACTGTATTAGTCATGCAAGGTTTATAGAACTCTACAAAATAGTAAGTCACTTCATTAAATGGTTTCCAATATGATGCAAGGACACATGTATAAGCAGCTTTGTAAATTCAGTTTCAGTTAAAACCAAAAATCAGAAACCCAAATATACAACAATGGCAGCAAATCCAAATATTAAGGATTTATTATTCCATGAAGATAGTCATTTAAAAAGTTGACTGACAAAACAAGATGACTATTTTACTTACAAGAAATTACAACAGCAACAAATATTTATATGGTCCATCAATGCTTTGCTGCCATCTATATCTATTATATTTTTTTCTTACAAAAATCTGATTTTGAAAAGTAACGGCAGTTGAAACCTAATCAAGCAATAACATAAGCCCTGCAAATATCAGATGCCCATAAAACAGACACCCCACCCCCCACATTTGGAATCCTGGTCGTAGGACAGAGTGCCCTCTACTTTCACTTCTGTACAGTACTTAGTCGCACACATACTGTACGCAACTTGCGTGGCACATTTCCACAAAAGGATTTCAGGCATGTCTATCTAAAATGTTTACATTACAAGGAAATTGCATGTAAACTTCTGTAAAGGAGACCTTCTGAACCCTTAATGCTCAAGACAGCAATGGATTAAAAAAAAAAAAACCCACCCCCACACTTTCTGAAGTACAGTAACTTGTTACAGTAACAAGTTAGATGTGGTAGTGTAGCCCAATGGTTAAAGTCCTGGGTTTGTAACCAAAAGGTCACCAGTTCAAATCCCACTGACTGACTCACCGTGTGACCGTGAGCAAGTCACTTAACCTCCTTGTGCTCCATCCTGTGGATGAGATGTTAAGTGTTGCAAGTTAACACTGCATATAATGCACAGTTCACAGCCTACCTCTAAAGTGCTTTGTGATGGAGGTCCACTATGAAAGGCGCTATATAAAAATAAGATAGTATTCTTTTCTAAATGTAAGACTACAGTAGAACTTGTCATAGCCAATTGAATTGGTTCTGGGTATCCATCCAATGTGACAATATCGTATCTCGGAGTAGTTGCTTTATTAACAATCGGGGCATGATAAATGAATGTTAGATACAGCGTGTCTAAAGAGTACTGCACACTACACAAAGAACGACAGCAAATCAAAAGTACCAATATTCCATTTGGCAAGTTTCAGAACAACATTCCAAAAAGTTACCATGCCAAAGCAAGTGCTTGTTAACCAATGACAGAAAGTGTTGTTTATTATTAGTGCATATACAACTGGCTTCGGTGAAAAAAAAAAAAAAAAATGGTCTTAGCTTTTTAATGCTATAGTAATTCTATTAACCCCTCACTTTATTGAACATAGTTACTGTACACTGGGCAGTTTGTTTTATGTGGCGTTAATACCCAACACCACACTGTTCTGTCCTGCCAAGAGCTGAATTTAGACTCAAAATGTGCATTGGTCAATTTCCATCTGTACTGTTCAGTTGGCAGCAGCATAGCACCACAGGTCCATCTGTTAGAGGGCATCGTATCTTGCAGGATCAGCTATAACAGGTTCTACTGTAATCTGATTACTTTGAGAAAGGTGACTGAGATTAACAGCAGGAAATCATGCCGCACCTGCAGAAGAACCTGTGTGCAACTAAGTGTTTCTACTTCACTAGCATGAACACAAATACTTGGTTGGTACAAAAGCACTGTAAAAGTTAAAATGTTAGTTTATCCATTAGGTATGTTTGACTATTGACAAAACTAACAGGTAAATCAGTAACATGTAACTAACTTTCTGGAGCCTGCATATCAATATTATTTAAAGTAATATGAACATCCAGGACTAACGTATTACGCACATGCTGTTGTCACAAGTGGTTCAGCTACCACCACCCATTCCATTTCCCACTGCTTTGTACAGCACCATATCCCACCATAAACAAGCTACTGTGCCAGAGCTCTAATATTTAGTTTGTAACTCGAGGAATTGAGATTGTGAATTCACTGGCCTCATCCAGCAGCATTTAAATGCAACAGCAGATGTGTTCTATTTAAAGATTCTACCTTTCCCATATGCTTTACATTGTCATTTAAAAAAAAAAAAAGTGTCACACCAATATCTACTGTAACAGGAAGTGAAAACTAGACCAAGTTCCTCTGTAAACAACTGTCAATACAGATGTGAAACTTTACTTAAAAAAAAAATTAGCCACCCACAGCTTGACAGGGCCTAGTTTAACCATGCAATGCCCAAGTAGTTTTTTAAATGAGAAAAGCTAGTGTACTTAATGTAATTAGTTTCTTGTGCAAAACAAATTTGCAACACAATGCACAGCATATGCAAAATTCTGGCTTGTGAGGTTGGATTTAAAAGATAATACAGACGAGTGACTAAGCATTGTATCATAGGTCATCGTGACAGATAAATGAATACAGGCAAGTACAGTGCAGAGCAGACAGCGATTTCCAGGTGCAAGGGTGTTTATTGAATTAGTTGGCAATGCCCAGAGCCTTATGGCAAACACCTGTAAATAATGCTGGAGTGATGCTGGCGTGTATCACCTGGTATTTGCAAATCTCCAGGTTTGACCCGCAACCAAAACGTCCAGTTTTCGTACACCCGCACTAAAACAGTTTTTAGGGACAGTGAATAGGTGTTAATGGTGCAATACAATTCTCTGTGAATGCAAGGATAAAAGTGATGTCCGGGATGATGCTGGCTTGTGTTACAACTCCGGATCGTGTTACTAGCAATTTAGTTTAAAAGACAGAGTTACAACAAACACTAAACACACACGACAAAACTCACGGTTCACAGCAAACAAGGGATCCTTGCAGGTTGTATCTAAACCATTTACCAAGGAACAGATCATTTACATTACAACCCTTTATATACCCTCCCTCGTGACCTCTAGGTTAACCAGCGCATCCGCTCCTCCAATCTGCGGATGCCATGCCATTTCCCGTCCATGTCAGTGTGGGGGTACCGTAGCAGCTCCCCTTTTCTAGATGGCTGACTTCCACCTAATCCAAGGAATAAATTGTCAGGTCATTTAGTCCAGGATACTCCTTTTACACAGCGCCCTCGCATGTCGGGAGGGAGATGGAACACCAAGAATCACTCTATTTCTGTCAGGCATACAGAAATGGGCATTATAGGGTTAATAACATTATTTTCAACTTCCTTTACTAACCTTTTCCATCCAAGTTATGCTACAGTATGTGAACAGGTATGTTCTATACCCTATTCAGACACGACTGCCACTTCATTCACATTTCCAGAAACAGATTAATGTAGTGGGAATAGTGGATTAGTTAGAGCAGCAACAGGTTTATTTTACTCCCATAAGATTACTGTACTATGGTACCAACTCTACTTTTTATTGATTCAAAGAAGTAATATTCCACAGCTTGTTTAAATTGAAAGATTGTTCAAAACAGAGGAAAAAAAGTGGTTTGTCCAAAGTTACATACATGTGTACAAGCAATAACCCACAAGAGTTTGCAGTACGACATATCCTAAACACACCTTGGACGGGGTTATTGCGCTTATAAAATGGCTCCCTTTTATAAAAAGAAACCATTAAAAAAAATAGTTCCTATACGTTGGGTCTTTAGAAGCTACAAAAATTTATGGAAAAACATTACTGCAGAGTAAATATTTTAGATATTCAAGGTTTTTTTTTTTTTTTTTTTTTTTTTTTTTTTTTTTTTATTTAAGTGCAGTTTGAAAAGTGAAAAATATAAAATTTACAGGCTTCCTTTTACATCCCTGCTTCCCTAGTACAATTAAAATGCTATTACTTTTAATACCAAATGATTTCAAAATATGAACCTCTTTTTGTCATATGCGGGCCCAGTTTGGCTGAATTTGGTACGTCAGCCAAGGGCTTTACAGGAACCAACGCTGCGGTCGAAGAGATACATTTTTAGATAATAAAACAACGTCACGCAAACTGACTATCATTTAAATTTTGTACAAATCAATTTAATTGCTGTTAGTTTGAATAGAAAACAAAAATGCTGAAATGTGGCCCAATGTCTTTAACTGCCATTATGGCGGCAAGATGTTTTATTTCTAAGCAGCTGACCCAGATGCCCTTTGACCTCCAGAGGTGATTCACCCCTAGTAGTGCAGAAGACAATTCTTACTGCAGTCACTTGGTCCTGTTTATTTGTACAGGTTCTGTAACAGCGGTTAGCAAACTACACTTGCGCAGACACAGCAGCTCAAACAACCCATGTGACCAAGATCATCATCATACTCCAGCCATGGATAAATCTTCAACCAGTTTGCCTGAAAATCCATCTTCAAACATTCCCTTCACAGACATCGCTTATTTGTGTTGTTGTATCACCAAGACTGTATCCAAGCCTCTAATATAAGCTATGTATTAGTCAGTGGTGTATAACCAGAGTTTAGTAAACAAATACCTTGAATTTATTTTTTTGCCAAATTACCCTTTGTACTTTTTCATTACAAAAGAAAAATGGATTTGTACCCTTTTATTTCTACAATGGAAAAAGTAAACTTATTTGAGTAACAATTAGTGGGTGAATCACTCAGAAAAAATGGATGTGTTTGTTTGAATTCATTTCATCAACATAACAGGCTCTCTAATGAAGGCAACACTGCTTTGCCCTTTATGGCCTTAACTTCATGCCCTGTAACAAACAATTATCCTTGACAGCAAGTAAGGTGAGCAAAATAAAGAACTTGAAACCTTCACTATAATAAATTACTGGTAAAAATGCACAGAGGAAGCAACATTTTGTAAGTCAGCTAAAAAAACATTTAGATGGACAATTTTCCATGGATGCAATAACCATAGCCATAAGTCAGCCAGTTTCATCTGGAATACACTGTTCTACAGAAGGATGCCCTTGTCAAGGACAAGCTGGCAGCTCCAGAGAATTCTGGAATGTACAAATACAGTATATAGGTTTAAAAACAAACAAAAAACAAAAAAACACTTCACACAGCAGCACATTCATCTCTTACTATGAGCTACATTCATTTTATTTTAAGGAGGACAAAAAACCATAGGCTTAGTAAATGTTAATTTCAAAGTGTGTAAAGCTGGAAAGGTAACAAAGATTTAAAAAGTGCTTAAACGCATGTTGACCTTTAACAAGAGGGTTAGAACTGGAATCCATGGTCTGACCATCGCTTGAGAAGCTGGTGTTTTAGTAGTTTGAAATACTACTAAAGGTCTGAAAATCTATATATTGTGCAGTCAATGTAAAGAACTTTTTAGCTGTGCTGCTCACAAACAAAGACCAGACAGCAGCATCTTCCTCTGCAACCAAAGTCATCAGCTAGAAGGCCTATTTCTAAAGTGCTGCAGTGCAGGACAGCGAGAAAAAGACACGCACCAGAATAAAAATTACACCTACCTGACAGTCGCACCAGAGAACAACAACTTTAACCATCACAACGATGCCATACTACATATGGAAACCAAATACAAGTTTTCAGTTTTTCGCTGTTTAACATAGATCACAATGTAATAGTCAGGCTTTAAATTGGAGACATGATCAAACAACTATTCCTAAATGTGTCCAGTTCCATCAATTAATTTCTTCTAGGAAAGAAATAGAGGCTCATGACCCCAACATCTGGAATGCTTGAGCCCAAAATAGAGTTCCTAAACAATAGTTCAAGAACTGAAAAATCAGACCAGGCCCACAAGACAAAAAAGGCTGCAACTTTCACAAGAGAAGCATAATATGTATGCCTTAATACAGAATCTACAAAAATAAAAGTAGGTTTCATTAGGAGCCTAGTTCCTGCAACAGAACAACATTAAACCCCACCCCCCAGTGCTTACCTCTGAATTTCTTGGGTGGGTTGTTGAGATCCCCAGCCTCTGGCTGAACCACACACCGATCATCAACAAGACTGCAAAGAGAAGAGGATAGTCAGTACAAAAAGTCTGGAAACAAGACACCTGCATGCAGGACCACTGAACATCCTGCTCCAAGTCAGAGTTACATAACAGTATCCTCACTTTTCAAACCCTGAATCAGAGTGGAACTAAATCTCAATACTGTTTTTAAGAACTTGTGGCAGGTAGGTCTGCTGAAATGGCATTTCGAAATCTGTAACCCTAACTACAGTATTCAAACACTAAAAAGCTTTCTGAAATTAAACAAATGGTTTTGACCAAGTCATTTCAAATGAGATTAATTGAAAATGACATTTTTTACAAAAGTATTTCTCAATTTACCACCATGGCTATTAACCATGGCTTTTAGTTTTCCCTCATGCTGGGAGAAATATCCAAAACGAGTATTTGACATGTACCCGGATACAAAAATCAGATGTTAGGTATTCGCTAGAAATAACAAAAAAATAAACTTTCACTTATTTACCATCTCGCCAGAAGTTGCGCGACAGTTTAAAATATGGCAAATGGAAAAGAGCTCCCGTGATGCGACAAAAAACGACACACACACAGTGATCTCTATGGAAAGCCATCTGGGTCAAAAAAGCATTGTGTTATTTTAGAGCGAGTCAGAATCTCATGGGACAGAAAAAAAAGGCAAGCATGTTATTCTGAAATGTTTCGCTTAACAGTGCCCAACTTGCAGAAAATGTTATGTAGTGATTTTTATATAGATTGTGTGTGTGTGTGTGTGTGTGTGTGTGATATATATATATATATCTATATATATATATATATATATATATATATATATATATATATATATAATTTTTTTGTTGCGACTTGTGGAATGTAATAAACGAGAAACAAAAACTTTGAGTTTTTTTTCCCCCTTCGTTTTACAACGCCATTTCCACATTTGTTTTATTTGAAGTGTTAAGTTAAATTTCAGTTTTCACTTGCTTGTTCAGCTACAAATAGGCACAAGTAAACCTCATGTTATTACTTTATGAAAATGTGTCTGTGGCCACAGTTTACTGTGAAGGAATGAAAAAAAAAGTCAAAAATAAATAAAATTCAGTGTCAACTGTGTACTATTTCAGGAATAAACAAAAAAAGCGATCAACTTGAACTGCTATTTGGCATCCTTTTTTGTAGTTTCACTGGAGTACATTAAGGTCTACACAACGTATTCTTTACTCCTTGGATATTTATTTAGTTTAACATGTTACAGTGTAACGTCTTGCTGTAAATGAAAAAGTACACAGGGGCTACGCCCCCCTGCTATGCTATCTCCGCCTGCATTCTAAGCAATATAATTGCTTTTATTACTTTTGGAAAACAAACAAATATCCAAACAAATACTTAAATTACGAGCAAATATCCAAATATGAAAATTCTGTGTTCGTCCCAGCACTAGCATTTCTACATAATCCTGAACTGTAACCCAATGGTCCTTTATACAACCCTGAAACTACTGATACAGGTTGCTGTTACAGTCAACAGGTTAAATACCCTTGAGTAAGGTCAAAGTATGTTTACTAGAGCAGCAATTAGTGTGTTTATTAGTACGCTTAACACACAGTCCAGTGTAGCATATCAAAGTCAAACAAAAACCTTCAACATGCATGCACACCAAACAGAGACTTACACTTTTTTTTTTTTTTTTTTTTTTTTTTTTTTTTTAAAAACAGCACTATTGCAGTATACCGTTGGTAATGTAACCCAAAATTCAGCTTAGTCTTAAAATAAATAGCTGCTCGATATCCTCTTGAAAGAATCCAAGCAGTCACTGGCATTGCCTTTGAATCATCTTCTGCAGTGGAGGGCCTTTGTATGGAAATCTGGAATGACATCCCCCCCCCCCCCCCCCCCCCCCCCCCCCCCTTCTATTGAAATACAAAAGTTAAATAGAATTGCTCTATTGAAACTGAAAACTACAATGGCACAAGCAGAATTGTACTACTGAAAATGAGCATGGCTCAAATGGAAGAACGTGGGCATTTGAGAAGTCCATATTTGTACTGAAAAAGAATGTCCACGGAACAATGAGATTCAGGGAGCATGAAATGTTCCCCTAATGTCTATTTGGCAAATCAGCAGAATTCCAAATAAAAGGAAGTTGGCCTTAAACCAACACATTCCACAATCATTGAAGATCTTATTCCTCATGTACCAGTAGCAGACTGAGCTGCAGCATCAAAATAATTAATCTTCTGACCTGTCCTTATTTGTAAAAGCTGGGTCTGTTTTTGTGAACTGCCATTGTACTAGAGGCAGAAGATCTGGAAACTCCGTAACCAGGCTCACACAGAATATAGACTTGCTTAACGTTTCAGCACAAACACAGAAAAGGGGCATTTGTTTTTAGAACAAACTTCATTTTCTCGTTGTCACATGTATCAGTAGGGCTCTAGTCTACAACATCCTATCTGCCCACCTTGCTAGGAGTGTAACCATTCATTGTGCTTGGAGGATTTATTTAAAGGATGTATTATATCGTAAAGGAGGTGCAGTTTGCATTGTGCTAAATCAGCAAGACCAAAAGCACAACCTAGCTCATTGTAGTTCACCAAATGGTTCTTGAAGCGTGATTATTAGTTCTCTATACCTATCATTTAATTTGTCTTTTGATAAAATTTAAAAAGACTCCTATTAAATGTTTTTACATTATAGCCCATCATACAGTTTGTGAAGTTAGTATATTGTTACACTCCTACTCTTTGCTATCAATGACCACACACTGGTCTGGGCAGCCCTTGGGCTTACGCTAAATGAGATCCTTCTAAAAGGAATCATCATTGGTAGGGAAACAGCTGCTTGGACTCTTAAGGCCCCAGAAGCTGGAACAGTCCAGGTGTCTGATAAGGTAGCAAGCACTCAGCCTGCCCAGACACATCTTTACTAACCACTCTTGATGACATCTGAAGGAATCTGCTTGCAGAGGGAGAGGAGGACAATCATTGCAAGTGTGTTAAATCAAGACTGCTGTTCAGAACAGGATTTGAGGCAGTGGAAACGCAGCTAATGGTTCTTGCAAGGCTTGCATACTGAAACAGTGTTCGACATTAACCATGGCCCGGTACAGAGTGCAGTTTGGCCAGTAGTTATGAAGCACCACAGGGCCAACTGAAAAACCAGTGTGTCAAAAAGCAAAAGCTTAATTAATTTACAAACTTATTTAAAAACATAACTACTAACATACGCTAACTTTCCCGCCGCGTGTCATTTGTTTTACCGTCATAATCTAAGACTTTGTAACAAAGTGCTGCGTTGGTACTCGTTCTCGCAGCACATCTTTTACAAATCGGGTTTTCTGCAACTAAGCAATCAGTAAGCCAAAAGGAAAGTGCTGAAATCAATAAATCAAAGAATGTAATTATGAAAAAATATGAAGACGAACATTTAGAGTGGAGGCTTCATTATGACAGAGAAAAAAAAAAAAGTAACGTTTTGCCTTGTTTGACATCAGTTTCCCAGACTTGCAGATAAAACAGCAGCTTTATTTGTTGTGAATTCAAATTCAAATTGTAAAGCTTAGCAGGGTTCACAAAGTGTTCAAAAATGTCCAAGACGAGATTTCTTCATTCTGTACCCTATTTCCTTAGGCACAAGTTTCTTTTGTTAACTGAATTAAAATGCACGGAACTCAACGAGCAGCAACGTCACAGCGCGTATCTCTTCCAATTAAAGCAACAGTAGCATAATATTGCGCAAACCACCAAATAAGTTTTGCTGTAGTGTATTCAGAATAAAACACCTATCATATAGCAACCTAAATATTCTACATCTGTTTAATTATAACAAATAAAAAGTATAACAATTTTAGTGTAAATATTGTAACCTGGCCAAAAGAGAACACATTCCAACATTACAATAGTTTAACATTACTAATTACCACTAGCCACCAAGTACTGACATCAGATGAATCGAAGTTACTTTGTTTATTCAATAACCTGTAAATAATTAAAAACAAGGATACCTGGTTGTACTTTTATTGGTCAGTGCAAATGTTGCCGTTACTCCATCCATTCACAGAAAGTCAACAGTAGATGTTTTACATTGAACTGCAGTCCAGAGTTAAAAAATAACTCCTTTACAACTCCAAGTATCCTGCCTTTTCTTACAGTCACTGCATTGTTGTGCTTAACATTTAGTATGTTTTTATATTCACCATAACATTAAATTACCTTTCTAATTTCAATGTTAACCAAGTTTGGATTACCGCATTTCTTTCAGCAATTGCTATATACATGTTTAATGGCTGAAGTAACATATATTGACAGGCTTCGTTTAGCCACATTCATTTGAGACGTGGGCTCTCTTTAGTTACCACACACCATTAGAAACATACTGAAAATAAAAACCATCATGAAAAAAACTAATATGCTGGGCCACATAAAATTGCATCCGGGCCAGTAAAAACACTAGCTCAGAGGCCCGAGGGGCCAGTACTTAAAAATCTAAACAGACAGCCCTGCTGAAACCCTGTTAATACCTGCCATGGACCATTCTGGATTGTGTTCCGACTCTGGCTCCCCCAGGTGACAAGAAGAGTCAAAAGACTGCAACACCACTTTATTACTGCGCGTGAAAAGCACTGAACTGGCTTGAATTTTATTCCATGGCATATAAAACCTTGCCATCCAGGTTATGGCAGACCAAATCCCCCAGTCTGTCCACCAGATACAAACCCTCTGGATGAAACTTAAACGGAAATCAAAACAATTGTTCCAGACTTTTTTTTTTTTTTTTTTTTTTTAAATTCGACATTGACTCCTGTAAATAACCTTAACAGTGCAGTGCTCAATACAGTTTACATACTTAAGGACATAATGAGATCCCCCTCTTTATGGTTTTATCTTGCTTCCCACAGCTCACACACAGAGGACTATATACATATGTCTGTTTAGTTCAGAGTGGCCAGAAAGCTTGTGTGCCTACAGCTACAACTACCTTGGGTTATGTAAACAAACTTGTATGCCAACAAAGTCTGGTTTCTGTGGACAATGTATAGAACTGTCACCCAGGAATCGCATTATATTCTACAGGTATGAGGAACACTGCAGTTTTTTGGTGTGTGTGTGTGGTGTGTCAAGTAAACAGGAAATGAGTGATTAAAAAAAATGTACCTATCTTTCCAAGCAGTAACAATATATAAAAATAAAATAAATTTCATAGGAGCATTTCACAAACTTACCCTAAAGTGCTGATAAATCCATTGACCGAACCCTCTGCATACAGAGAGGCAATGTCTCCAATATGCAGAAAACTGGACATCTTGTCAGACATTTCTCATTTCACCTTTTCCTGGAAAGATAAAGAGCAGTATTACAGGCCATGCTGCAGCATTTTGGAAGACATACCCTTCCCTCAGATACCAAAACAAATGTAGAGATTGAAAACTTCCCAAATTGTTTTCCCCAATTCCTTTTGACTACATAATGTCTACTTCCAGTAGGGTAGCAAGGACATTAATTGCACATAGCCTATATTGAATTAAATACATGGCTTTGTTCATTTTTACCTTTCACAGTTCACTAAAAAACTGCAGTGATTACCCTTTTTTTTTTTTTGCATTGTCATTTGTCTTTATAATCTTTATACTTTAATGTTTGGGAACCTTAGAATTAAAAAAAAAAAAAAAGAAAAAGAAATAAATAAAAACACACCAAAAACCATTCAAGGTTATTTTACTTTAATATAGAGGTGCCTGAAGACAAAAATATTTTGAATTATTGTGGTTCCAAGGCACTGTATTAACACTGCCACACCCAGTCCTAGCATTTCAAACAGCACAGGTAGTTCATTTTATATTGCTGCTCTGCGAGCATAACTGTCCCGACAGGAACAGGTCTTGGTCCTTTGAAGCAGAGCGCTACTAAACTCCTTGCACTGAGGAGCCCCTAGGCCTCTAGTTATGTCCGTACCATATGCCACACTTCTGGAATCTGGAGACCCTCTTATCCACAGGTTACTTAATGGCAACATTCAGCATAAATTATTGTAGGCTCCCAAGTGGCACATCCAGCAAAGGCGCTCCACGTGGAAGTGCCCTATAGCCTGGGGATTGCAGGTTCGAGTCTTGGCTATGTCACAGCCGACTGTGACCGGCAGTTCCTAGGGGGCAGCGCACAACTGGCCCGAGCACTGCCCGGGTAGGGAGGGCTTAGGTTGGCAGGGGATTCCACGGCTCACCGCACAGCAGCGACCCCTGTGGCCGATAGGGCGCCTGTGGTTCTGCAGTGGAGCCTCCAGATCTGTGTTGTCCTCCAGGACTATAGGTCTGGCGGCCTCGCTGTGGATCTGGAGCGTGTAAAATGACGAATTGGCAGGAGCACGTTTCGGAGGACAAAAAACTGGCGACGACTAAATTAAAAAGAAAAAAAAAAGATTCTGGGGATATACTGCACAGTATGTCTGTCCATAGACAGCAACACATTCAGCATGCAACAAGTATGAAGTCACTAGGGTTCGAGGGTACAAGGCTTTGGCGTGGTGGTTCTGGCAGCTTCACAAAATAACTGGCACAAGGATTAATTTCTCTTCTCCCAATCGAACCTGAGCGTGAGAATCACATAATACAGTTTTGTACCAAGGATGAAGGCAATATCTTGAAGCATCAGGTCTTTATGATTCGGAAACCAAAAAGTAATTAGCCTGGGTAAGGAGATGGTAGAGGAGGGGCAGATTCATACAGGCTCCCATCAGACAGGGATGAGAAGCTACTCAAATATTATAAGATATGTACAGTGTTAAATCTACTTTACCAATTTCCAGTTATTCAAATCCCCCCCCCCCCCCCCCCCGGTTTAATTTAGATGTACTGCAAGCACCTTTGTTTTCCGCTTAAAAGTGCTTGATTTGTTAGGGGCTAGACAGCAAAGGCCTACATCATCTATGCAAGTGAAGACAAAGATTGGGGTACATTTTACAGTTGGAGATGTTAGTAACAGCACCAGGAAATGTATAAGCCTGATTTTTCATGAAATGTCACTGCAGTTTTATTAGTAGAAAAGTCTGGGAACAAGAAAAGCGGGATTCGGTTTATAAGTAAAGTTGTCTGTTTTACTATTTGCTTGCTGAGCTAGGCAATCCTGAAAGTCCTATCATCTATTTACTGGCAATCTTGATTTCTGTGTTGCCTGCAGGGCATGATACAGGCAAACAGACACGATACTGGGAAATAGCTATGGATGTCTGAAATGAATAACGTGCCTATTCAGAACTCGATTTTGCACCAATTTAGTACCATTGTTCATGTTCAAGGTCTTGCAAACTTTGTCAAAGTTTCCCTACACCTTAATTAAATATAGCAGATGAAGCATACAGGGCCCAAACAAGCTACTGCCTTCTGCAAGACTTAGCACTGCACCACTCCAGAACACTATTACACACAGTAGCGTCCCCAATAAGTCAGTAAAACAACCCGTCAAGACATTTTCCAGTTAATGTCAGATACTATCTGCTCCCCATCTTCCAGACGAACAAAATAATGTGGAATAACGTTTAAGCATTAGTTTAATAGTGTTAAGAGTTCGAAATGAAGTCAAAACTGTAGTTCATGAAAGTCCAGACTTTAGCAATTAATTTTAATTCCATTTACAGTAGTTCAGCCTGCGGAGTCAATTACTCCCACAGTGGTGAGCAACCTCAGCCAGTTCCAAGAGGTTGTTATGCTACATAAATATCAAAGTATAATAAGTTTAAATCATCCTATTTAGGGTTATGACGAATATTTCATTTAGCCATCTTGCCGATCTCTCCCACAATAGAGAGGGCACTGAATTAAAGCGATTTTCCAATGCCAAGTTTAATTATGGCAGAAACAAGATTGTCAACAATATCAATACATAAATAAACTAAACAAATTAAATTGACAATATCATGATAATACATTGTTTGAAACCAACAGCAGATTTTCCAGCATGAACAGTCAAATTTATTTTACACAGGCCTGAGGCTGTACATCCCTGCTTTATTGCCATCAATTAACATAGCAAATAAATTACCTGTATTATGGTGGAAGCTGGAAGTAAACCCTACACTATGGGTTAATCAGTGATGCAGGCAGTAACCTTGCCAACCATGTCACTGAAAGAATTAGCTTACACAAAGAACCCTGTTAATTCAGTTTTCCCCTCCACCAATCCTGATAAACCACCTTTAAACATCACAGGAAGATCTTACATTTGGATGAAAGAGATACGATGCTGGAAAAGGATTAAACCTCCGATTCTAAAACCTTTGGATCCCAAAATGTCCATGGGCGCCTGCTTTCAAAGACCCACTGGACCTCCATCCCTTTTTACACTACCATAGGCAGTGTACCTGTTCTGTATAGTGTACACAATCACAATAGAAGGAGCTACTAGGGAAATCTAGCACACATCCGTCACATATGCCTCCCTGAGAAATTATTAGAGCTTCCACTAGTGCAAACAAAAAAAACAGGATGTAGATTCTGCGGTGATGTGACATTTTACCGGATGTAAGAAACACACAGAAGAAAATTTAGAACAGTGGGCTCCATCCCCAGGTCCTGGAGAGCTACAGGGTCTTCTGGTTTTCATTTCAACCGAGCTCAGTTACTAAATTGAACCAATTACTGGCTTTAGTTAGTCAAGATGTTCCAGATCTTTAACCACTGATGACATAGAGACACCTATTAAACCTGCAAAATTGGGGTTCTCCAGGTCCAGGGCTGGAGACCTCTGGTTTACAATATCTGATCAGTCGCCTTTGAGAAGAGGCTTATTTGCAACGCTGTACCACAGAGCTATCTTCAAATGTCTTATTAAAAAGGTAGGAATGTTAGATAAGCCAAAATATACCCCAAAACAAAGGTACCAAGCAACTGTGAGGATGCAGCACACTGTTGCATTTGTCACCCTGGCCCCTCCTGGTTTTGATAAGCTGTTATGCCAGTAGTATTGTGTATTGTCTACACTTATCAAAAACCTGTAAAACACTAATGTACAGCAGAGGTGGACCTGGATTAAGGCAGCAAGGCAGTTCTATAGAAATGGTCAAACTGAATTCACAAAACCAAGAGGTTCTGATTGATAGCATCAGCATGCAAGCTGCATACAGTACTAGTGTTTAGATTTCAAAGTCTACCAAATACAACAGAATTTGGAATATAGCACAATCAAGATGTTGTGGATATTGTCAATTTTAGCCCAAGTATTCCTAACTCATCCTGCTTTCAAATCACAAGAATCCTAAAGGCTTGCTGTACATGTACACAAGCAAAACAGTTCTAGAAATAATATTTTAGTGTTCCTGCATGCAATCCTGGAAGCATAATTGGATTTTCATAAAATAAAACTTTAGTATTTATGACCCACTACGTCATAAGACAGTACAACTAATAATGCACTGCACAAACTGAAAGTAACCTATCCAGATGGGAGTATCTAACACTAAATCTTAACTACTAGTTTGGGGGCAGCTTTGAACAGGAATAGCTAAATCATGCAGATGGGTGACAATTACAGTCAAACACATCATTAGCAGGTGGGAAGTTAAATACAGTAGTTCTTACCCGTCAGGAAATGCAGGTGTCCCATGTTTAGTAAACTCATTTATATTGTCAAAATGCTACCTAATATTGTACCATAATAGCTTAATGAAGCCATGTTTGTAAGCCTTCCTTTCAGATAGTCTAGCACTCCCAATGTTATTTCACCTGCTTTAACCCAAAACACTGCTTAGGTTGAATGATCAAGGAAATTAATCAGTATTGAATTTAAGTACTGTAAAGGAGATAGTTATTTGACCCAGTAGTGTACCAGATTTAATTAACACATTTAAATAAGGTTCTCTATAACAAAAAAAAAAAGCTTGCACTTCTTTATAAAACAGCACATGTGAGACTAGCAAAACTTAAGGGACTATTTATTGTGTTAGGCTACCACTAAGGGAATGAAAGAAATGTGTATCTATAATGGATTTTTGTAAATATTGTGAGCATCAAAGAAATTCAGATAATTGATGTAAAACATATAAACACAAAATGAGGGCCATCATACTGCAATTCTGAAAATACTGCGAAGTACACAATATTGCCATCATGCTTGACTTGACACCCTGTATGCAACAAATTAAGAGTGCATTTGCAAGCAAGTCATTTGTATATTTAACAATACGTTATACCGAATTGTATTAGTCCCATGGGCCTCCAATGCAATACCAAGATTGAATTTTAGTAACACATTTGCCAGCAGATGGTATATTAACAATGCCACACTTCGCTACAGTAACGTTTAAGCCGTTATGTTGTTACAAGAAAAACAATTCCAACACTAATACATATAATCTTCTAGTTTGACACCTCAAAAGATACTGTATTTTCAGTTGGATGTAGATGGATGCGTATCACTTTAAAATCACTACAAACCAAACCTACTCGAACTTACAGCAACTAATGGTTATTACGCACATGCCATTCATTTCACAGCTCATGAATTAGAGGAGTGTTTTTATTTTATTCATATAAAATTAGGTTTCAACGAAAAATATAAATTAAACTTTTGCAACAGTATCGGCGACCTTGCTTCGCATCCATGGTAATTTGTCAGAAGGAAACGTATTTTCTTTCCATAATTTCCACTGCATCTCTTAACATTGGCCACTGGAAACAGTATCATTACCTGCTAAAATAAACGTCTATATTTTTTTTTTTTTTCAAACCAGTCAGCGTGTTGACCTGTATTTGCAGTTTTTGTCCAATACAAATGTCATATAGTTTAAATTACACTCTAATCAAACACATTTATTGACAACTGAAACTTCAGTTCCCTAAATACATGCCGGTACGTACAGTAAAACGTTTATGAATTGCAATCGCCCGCTTTAGAAGCCGGCCTGCCCATATGTCCGTCATTTTAAATTGACCAAGTTGCGCAATTATATTGGTCGTTGTGCCTTTAACACAGTTTTAATTGTCGATATCGTGATGTTATTTTGGAAAACGACCAGACCATTTTTTAGCATACAAACCTACAGTTGCACGTTTTATTTTAGGATTTATGTGCAATCGCATGAGTGCATTATTGTTTTAACATGATTAACAATGTACAATCACGACCAATTATCCGTCAAATAGTGTTATCATCAGTGTTCATCAGCGACTAGTAGCAAAAATGGTTGAGATGACCTTTGCCTACTCAATTAAGTCATTAGCGTTAGAAACGAGCTTTTCTTTGGAACTTCTTGGCAGAGCATCTAGTCTGCATTTTATATAGAATCTATGAGTGTCAGTATACATATTTAAGTTTAAAAGCAAACGCTATATGCTTCATAACAAGGTTAGTCCACATCTCTATTCTTCCTCTGAACTGGGTCGGCTGCAGCGCCAATAAATTACAAACTTTTTTCTCAAAACAACATCCCCAATCAACATAAAGCCTAAAGCACGTTAGCATTAAAAATGCACACGGCGATTTGGAGATGTGGGTGTAACTGTCTACAAACAGTACTATTTTAAAGAGGCTAGTTCGAAAATGTTTCGGGAGTTGAACATAAACGTGAAAACAAGTTTTACCTTTATTAGAGGAAGAGCTCTTCTTGAATAGCTGTGCTTCTATGGTAGTAACTGCTGCTCGTTAGTTGTGTCCCGCTTTCATTTTATTCCATGTTAGTTAAACTCCGTTAGAACAGAGGCGGATCTTGCAAGTCTTACTCGCTCCTCAGCTCTGCTCAGCTGTATATCCACAAGAGCAATGCAGAGCAATTTGGTGTCTCTTTTGCTTTTATATGAATAGGGAGTTCTGGGAAATGTAGTCTCAATAGACGCGCAAGGACGTGTAAGGTTACAGAAAGGGTAAACATCTAATACTACACACCCCAGCATGCCAGATTTCTTAGTATAGCATTTTAATCTAAACTGATTTTCTTTTTATCAGTTGTGTACATTACAGCAATAACATTTTTAGCCTTAATTATTTTCTTTGCATGTCCTGTTGTATAGTTTGCATTCTGTACACAGTTGCAGAGTCTTACAAAATATATATTTTTAAATCTCTAGTAAACTAGGATAGTTTTTCAGTCATACCAGCATGCATAACCACAGTATAAAACATTGGAATTATTATATATAAGGGGAGTAGGTTGCTTTAAACTATACTTTATGTTAAGAATATTAGACCTAAAGAGTTAATTAAGCCTCCCACTGAGGTCAGTAATACAGTTTATGATTAACTCTGTCAACAGTCCTATAATTTAGCCTCGTGCAGCAAAGCGAGTGTGTAAAGTTCAAGTGGCGTCCCTATACCAGTGTTACACAAGAAGTGAAACAATACAGTTTTGACATCAAACAATAAAGGAGAAATGTGCTTTAAAGACTTTGGATTAGTTAACTAGTTCCAGAGCAGCTCAAAATAACCCACTTAACGGAGTGCTAACCATTGCTCTGCTACTCTCACGCAGCGGCAGACTATGCGCTGCACATCATCACTCACCACAAACTCACTGGCAACCACAGTATCAGTACTCTACCAAGCAGTTTTCATCGGTGATCTGACTGAGCGGAGAACTCTCTGTTCTACACCATATTTAACACATAAATGAAGAGTTCTAAAACATTTCTCCCTAAAGCTGCTAACGCGAATCGAGACTGTTTCATTGTGTTGCTTGTAACTTGAACAAAGTGCAAACAACCTGTGAATGTTATCTGCTCAAACAAACGGAAACATCTCTGACGAGACCATGCTGTATACAGCACATAGTGATCCTGTCAGAATTTTATAAGAAAACAATTTGAGGGGTCTTTAAGACAGGAATATTATAATGAGGTTTGATAAATACATATTTACTGAAATTTCCAACTCAAGTAAAATTACTTGAACCTGCTCTGCATACACCTCTAAGGTTTACAACCACGTACTGTATTGCTAAGCAACGCAACACTGGATGAAAGAAATAGGTCAGGTGATTGATCACATGACCTGTCCTTTGCAAACATGGCTGTTGTCTATACATCGAATTGAATTAACGTGAGAAACCAACTTCCCCTGTAACCGGGGCAGATGTGCAGAGATGATTCACGGTTTAGCTCTGTCGTTTTTAACGTTCACTTTAGTTTACGCATCCGCAAATAATTGTAATTGAAGAAAAGTCGACTTCAGTTACTGATGATCCGAAGCCGCACTCGGCATCCGAAAAAGGACGAAGTTGTGGATGCGACTCTCTGAACAGAGCCGGTGTCTCTAGTGGAAGTGAAAGGGGGGGGTTGTTTTCTGAGGAGGCTGCTGTGAAATACAGAAGAGAGGCGAATGAACCGCCCGTAAAAAACACTAAGGAGACAGCAATGTCCAATCAGGTATGAACGAGCTGACTACCAACTAACCAAAGAGGATTGTTGTAAACTTGGCATCCATGCAAGTTGAGCTCACACAGCTATAATGCAATGTGATTGTTTAGTAATGTGTTGCCCTCTATTGTATATTATATTAGTATTCCAGATGAGCTTTCTGTGAGCTTGCTTGATGCAGTCATGTTTTGTGTACTCGTATTAACATCTCTGAAGAGAATTCCTCACTGGTGCAAGCTGACTTGTTGGGACTCTTCTCTGTTATTCATTTAATTAAAACATTCAAGTCAGCACCTTTACCAGCATGTCCAGATGAAACCCGGCACCAACAGGACACCACCCTACTGTTACAGTCTTTGACTGTCTTTGACAAACAACTAACGTTTCTTATTCCTGCTGTGGGGTTTGTGGTACATGAACCACACGTACTTGAGACAATGGCAGGTGTGTGTGTGTGTGTGTGTGTGTGTGTGTGTGTGTGTGTGTGTGTGTGTGCGCGCATAAGGAGTTCTGCGTAACACCTATCTCGCATATGTGCTAAAGTTCACATATCAGGCATGACCTACAAGAATATTGTTAGTATGATTGTTCTGCTTGATTCAAAGGCTCGGCTAACCAGCAGTACTACACTGGATTGGTATTATCCAGCACAGTATTGTAAAATGACATGTTCAGTTGTGTACAGCAACTGTATGGCCAGAAACACCACACATGACACATAGTGTGTGTCCATCAGTACACCTGATGAAGACACCCTATGTGTTCAATCGCGTTGTATTGTGTTTGTTTCATGTTGGGTTTTTTTTGTTTTTTTTTTAATAAATAATAAAATGTATTTAAACAAAATGCAAGAGAAATCTGACACATATAATTATCAGTGGTCAAGTCTAAAAGAATAAAAGATCTTTGAGTGTGCGATCCTTGTCTCTATGAGCATCATCAGGCAAAATGTACATGGCTTATATGTCATTGCTGTTAACCATTGTTTAATTCTGCAGAGACATTGTAAAGTGTCTTATGGGCAGCACCTTTTTTTGGAAAACGTTTTGCTGTGCATGAATGCTCGTTGAGCTAAATATTCATATATATAAATATCTCTCATATATATAATAGATATATATATATATATTATAATATATATATATATATATATATATATATTGAAATGGTATTTTATTTTCAATCTTGATTCTCTAGGTAATTTATAACATTTATCACCTATGAAAATTCCTTAACCAAATAGCCATGACTTCACAGCCTGAGTCTGAGAAGTCTCTCTATGGGTCACCAATGTCTGTAAGTCATTATTTGGTGATTTGTTGTGGGTTGTGTAGTCATCTTTTGTACAGAAGCCCTGTTTTTTTGCAAACAGAAACCAGTTCCCTAATGAAATATCAGACAGGGACTGGGAAGTTACTGGGAAGCCAGCTACGTGAGGCTCTTTATTCACAGTACTGAGGTAGGTATATTGTATACTGTAACCGTGTACCCATTTCTTTCCTTTCTATCTCCCTCTCCCAGATGGTGCTGATCCCTGGGGGAGTGTTCATGATGGGGACAGATGAGCCGGCTATACCTACGTGCACATTCAGCAGCTCTACATTGATATGTATGAAGTCAGCAACTTGGAGTTTGAGCACTTTGTAAATGCTACTGGTCATGTAACAGAGGTAAGATACCTGAAAGTACTGTGGACAGATGAATACAGGACCACTGGTGGTGGATATCTGTGTCGTGTTTTACACCCAGAAGATGATGCTCAGGACTACCAAGTTATATAGTAAGATAGGGGGAGCATAGGTAAGAAGTGACCCCACCCCCCACTAATCTTCATAACATTTTTGGGGGGTATATTGATGGCCTAAGGTAAAAAATGTCTTAGAAAAATACATAGGGGTTGGACAAAACAGGAGAAACACACTTCTTTTGCCCACCTGTCTAAACGTATCCGCCCAGAACAACTGATTTTTATTTACCTTGGAAACCGGTTATAAAGCAGAGTGAAAGCATGGTAAAGCATATATAAGCATAAAGCACAGAAAGGTATAGTAAAGCATATTAAAAAAGCATGGCAAAGCATGGTACCTAAAACAAATTGCATAGTATAATCATGGGGAAAGCATGTAAAAACTGCAACAAACATGTTTTTTATAAGAGACTTGACATGTTGAATTAAGCCTGCCTGACTGTGTTGGTCCTACACAAGTCAAAACAATGATGTTGTGCATCTTTGTCCAACCACAGTAGTAAGTCAGTCATAGTGGTGGTTAACCAATGTTTTCATATAACTAGTTTTGTGGAGGGTCCCAAAAATGTATTTTACTTAGAGCGATTACTGTTGTGTTGTGACAAATTTTATTGGTCAGTCTTATCTGCAGAACTTGTAATGATTGTTTTTGTCAAAGTGTATATTTGTATATCTCAGTATACCATGGCAAGGTATTGTAAAGTCAGAGACTATTGAAAATAGTTCCAATCCGATTGCGTAAAGCTGTTATTTTTTTCCCCAGGCAGAAAAGTTTGGAGACTCTTTTGTGTTTGAAGGTCTATTGAGTGAAAAAGTAAAGAACAAAATCACACAGTCTGTAAGTATAATATATCTTTTTTATTATTAATATTATTCACACAACTTGTTCTGTGTTGTTAAGTTTTTATAAGATATGTTAGGAACAGTGGTCCATATTCAGAAAACTTTAAAGAGCCAGTATCATGCATTCGTTCTTCATTACTATTGTCTGGCCTAGTTAGTATTTAAGTGTTAAGTGTGTCAGCAAAAATACAAACAAAATGGCTGTAATACCTGCTAAAGCTAGTGAAGGGGTGTTCATGTCATTGATCTTTTCTGTGAAAATGTGAGAACAAGACCACCTATCATCTTATTCACTGGTTGCTTCCCCAGTGACACACATTGCCAGGAATAGTTTGTATTGCAGAGGAATATATGCTGATGACTTAAACAAGCCATGTAGTTACTAGTGCAGAAACAGCAGTACATGATGATTAAGAACACACTAAATAGCCAGTAAAATATTATGCTAATTTAGAGGGTATAACATATTCCTGTAGAGGTAATTACCCCGATTTGAATTAATCTTGGCAGAGTTTCACTTAATATTTGTACAAAAGTGGGGGAAAAAAAAACAATGAGGGTCACCATATTTGTGCCTATTAGCTAAAATCTGTTAGCAAGCCACGCTTTCAGTTTGTGTTGCACTTGAGGGTGAAATTAGCCCCAATCTTTGTCATTAACCAACCAGCTGCTTCCCCTGACTGACATGCTTTCAGCCAGTAACATGCTTTGAACCAGAAGACACTGCTGAGTGCAAACAGACAATCAGTGAATGAGGCATAACCTAAAGTAGTACCAGATACCATGTTTTTTAAAATGAAAATGCACGTGTGCTATAACGTGCAATTCTTCCAAAATCCTTTTAGTTAATAAAAGTGCAAATTAGTTATGTAATTATGTTATGTAATTATTTTCTAGCTGGAATTACCTTAGGCACCTGATCTACAGAAAATAGGAGTGGGTGCCAAGCATAGTGCAGTACTCAGTTTCTAGGCCAGACCCCTTGTGCCATTCAAAGCCAGCGCAGTGCCAGGGTCTCTGTGCCATGCCAAGCCAGCGCAGTGCCAGGATCTCTCTTATAATGGTCGCTGTTGCTCAGTGGCTACCCTGGATAAACATCTTCTGATAAATAAATAAACATACCCAAATTAGCTCTTCTAGCTCCACAGTTTCTGTTTCCCTTCCTTTGGGAATTCAGCGACCTACTAACAGAGAGAAAAATACCACTGGAAAAATTTAGATAATTTTTCAGCAAATCAAGAAGGGTAAACAGTGTGTTGTGTTGTTTATTTATTATGTTATGTGGAAATTCATCAAACGCTTTCCTAACCAGTGCAAAAACACCTTTCTATCACAGTGCACTAAAAAAGAACCTATTCTACGCAGTCTATTTATACAAGTACATAAAGATAAAAAATAATTCTAGTAAATCTATTGCAGTCACTTCACAGATCTCGCAGTTGGTTATATGAAAGATGCACATCCTATGGTAAATGTGTATTCGATTTTTAATGGCATTTTTTCTCAGTTTGCTTGCTTTGCCTTCCAGGAAGCCTGTTACTGTTTTACTTCCTTGGTCATTTCACCCCAGCAATTGTGTTAGTGGCTGAAAGTGTGTCAGGCAGTAGGGGAAGCAGTCGGTTGGTTAATGACAGGGGTGGGGACAATTTCACCCTCTATGTGAAATGACCCAGGAAGTGCAAAAGCATGGCTTGCAAACAGATGCCATGCGCTTGCTACAACATGTCCTACATTTTTTAATAATCTCTTCTCTGTGTCCATGCTGACCTCTTGATGTGTTTTTAGTGAGTGACCCTTCATTGGTTATCCTGTCAGAACAAGAAAATATGGACGCCACTGTTGTGAAATATGAGAATTTCTGGATCCACCCATTTGGTCCAATTCCTGAAAGGTCCAATCATAGGCCTGGCAACCTAAAGGTTAAAGGGACCCCATAGGCTTACCAAAGCTGAGCTCCAGTGCTCTGTAAACCGAGTAACTTTAGAGTAACTTTAAATAACTTTCAATACATAAACAACAAAGGGGCACTGGCAGTTCAGGGAGAGCTACACCAGCGCACACATACAGATACCATCTCCCTATTCTTGTCATAGGCAAGTCAGCAGTCATAAAGATGCTTCTTAATAAGATCAACTAGTAAGAAAAACCTAAATGCCTGTTAGCATGAATTTAAATTATAACAAAGCCTTCCGTGTCCAGATCTTTAGCTTCCAGTCTGGCTATTGAAATTTTAATGTTTCGGTACCTGTTAAAGAGCACTTGGTTACTAATCCTATTCATGGAGAATTAAACTGCTGTTATTAATATGCTGTCTCAATAAACTACGAGTAATGGGATGGGGCTCACCACCAGGGTTGATTTTGAGTCTCTAGTATGTCAGAGTTATAAAGCACCCCTGTATCCTCAATAGAGCTCTCCGAATCATGTCTAAACTCCAGTACTCTGCTACACCATTAACTTGTTGCCCTGCACCATTCACAACAATGTATGTAAACTACCACATTTTCTATGTGGCATTTCTTAATTTTAGTATCTGAATAACCAAAGTGTCTTTCACAGAAGAAAAGGAGGGCATACGATAAAAGTGGCTGTGCTAGTAATAAGTAAGTCTACAGTAATTTGAATTTAATAGCAGACAGGTCCCTCTGGATACCAGTGTTGGAGTATAATTAGGTCTCTCTCCAGAGAGTCTCCACTTTTGTGTTAAGATGATTGAAATAATAAGATTGCACTATTGGATTCATAAGCACCTACAAACCAAGTGCCTCCCCTGCCCTTGCAACTGAAAATTATTTGTGATTGGGAGAGGCAGCATTTATATACTGCAGAATACATGCCAGGTTACCATTTGCAAAAGAAAATAATTAATCGGTCATTACTTTATTTACAGATGGTATAATTTCAATACAAGGCGGTTGCTGTGGAGATTTGAGTGGGTGCTATTTTTTATACATTTTCCCAATTGTTTAAAATGTATAATGATTGTTGTTCAACATCAATTAAATTTAAAGTATATTGCTTGCTCTATAGCTAGGTGACCCAAAATGTCAGAAGTTTCCAAGTGTTTGTAGTGTACTATTGTTGTGGTAAACCAATGTGCATAGTCGTAGCCATTTCTGTCCACAGTGTAAAAGCCCATAGCCTTTCTCTAGACAGCAGAACCTCTGGGGAGGTTCAGTAACCTCAGCACTGATCGGGTAAGACAGCCAGAGTATGTTATGCTTCATCAGTTTTGCACCATACCCAATACTGTGCACTTTGGCTCACTGCTTTAACTGTTTTATGCTACATCTTTCTGTTGCAGTGACTGTATTAAGGTAAAGAGAACATAGTCAGGTTATGCGTTATTGTTATTATTAATACCATTTTCTTTGTAAAAATATTTTACTGTTTTGGAACAAAATTAGTGACATCAAACTCATTTTACGGTTGTTATTTACTACTGTAACTAAGTTTTATTTGCTTGCTACCACAAAATACCACATAGAAGGAGAAGAGAAGGTGCCCAGAAATAACATTATATAATCATTCAAACAGAACAAAAACACTTAAAACAGCCATAAGAAAAACCAATCATGAGATGCTTGATATGCAAAGGCATGCTAGCCCATATTATAATATAATAATATCTTAATTTTTATATAGCGCCTTTCATAGTGGACAAGTACAAGTGTAGCAGATTACCTGAAAGTAAGTCATGCACATTGAGAGCTTGCTTTGAGTACCATACACATTTTTTTAATAATATAATTATTTGTTTGCAATTACATGTGCAACTACAGAGCGAATGGAAACTAAATCCCCTTTAATGATGTAAGAGTGACTGGACACTGCAATTTGCACATTAACTACTGCTGAACTACAGGATGTGTAACATGTTCTTTTCACACTTTTTGATCACACTTACTGAATAACATCAAGTACATTTCAGTTATTCACACCCCACACAGTAATATGACACACTCACGCCAGATACTGCAGCGCATTCAGAGCAAGCTGCAGTGTCACAATAGTGCCACTGTTGCACTGTAACACTAGACAATACATACAGTACAGTTATTCAACAAGCATACAGCACACAGACTTCAGTTCTCACATCCTGGTGAATTTTTAAAGTTTAAAGCGTTCTCATGCAGGTAAGCAGAGGTCCTGGACAGGCAGTTAACACTATTTTTGCTCTTTTTAATAAATCAATAATAATTGGGTTCATCTACCCTGCCACAGGAACCCATAACCTCTGCAACACTTCCCTCAATGGATTTAAGAAATCTAGCAGTATGAAAGACCACATAGAGCTACTGTGCTGTTTCTTACATCCACTGGCTAATGGTTACAGTCTGATATACCAGCTGAATCTAGAGAGAAAACATGTGTGGAAGCCCTCTTTAAGTGTTTTGGGTCTCTGTAGGATAGAAAAAAATACAGCATCCAGCTGGTGTTTCCCCCATGGGGTATTTATGAACATTACTGCATTCAATAAAAATACAGAAACTTTAAAGCAGTGGTTTTTAGATATGCACTCTTTAGATCATTAAAATAGACCCCCCACCCTGTATTCTGTAATTAATGTGAGGTTTATGTGTGTTTTGGTGGTGGTTGGCAGGGATACATGTGAGAATATGGCTGGTCTCAAACAAGGTAATTGGTGTTGATTGGGAACAGCCACACAGAATAAAAAAGGAGCTTGAGGCTGCATTAGAGAGGACCACCAGGAAGCTGGTAGCAGAGGAAGTGCTGTGAGTAAAACCAGTGAAGGCTTTGCTTAGCCTGGTGAAATTAAAGAGTGGTTTTGTTGGGAGAACGGCTTAGCCATCCTAACCCTTTAGTTAGGGAAACCAAAAGTTTAGTTAGTACTCCGAGGGGAGTTAGGTTTTTGTTTGTTTATTTGTTTTTGCATTTAATAAAAGTGCACAACAGCGCTAAAACAGTTGTGTGTCTGGGTCAGTACTTTAAAAAGACGCAAACGAACCTGAGCCGGGACTCTTGGGTACATAACGTTATTTTGCATGTATTTGGAGAACAACTGATCAGATTGATTAAACACTTCATTGCTATCTTGGGTTATATACACACTGTTGCATGTTATGGTCAACAACATTTTCAAATTGCTGATTTTGGAATTTACGGACGTGGCGGGGGATGTGTGTGGCTGACATGCTTGTTTTCTTTCAATGTAACCACAGCATTAGATCAGGAGGTTGCTGTGTCTTCCACGTGTAACTGAGCAGCTGCTGGACTGCATGTATGCGTCACCTATTCGACACGCAGCTGTGCATTTTTTAGCATCACTGTGGGATGCATTCTAGGGATGAGGGTAGTGTAGATTACGTCAGCTTTGAAACCCACAAGACAGATGTAGATGTAGATGTAGATGCTCTCTGACTGCATGACTTACTTCTTGCTGAAAAGATTAAATAACTAAGGTTGCATTTACACTGGTCCCAGTCCTGTCATTTGAAAATATTGGAAAATTGCATTTACTCATAACTGTATATGCATGAACCTGTCCCTGCAACTCTCTTTCCTGCTAGTGCAGGGGTTTTCAACCGGGAGTACCTCCTAAGGGTCATAGGGACAAATAAAAGTGAAATTATTTTCATTTAATTATCTTGAATTTTTTTTTTTATGGTTTTCTATATTGCCTCTAAACCACTGTGCATAATTATTAGATTTTTGTTTAGCAGCTCCAAGTGAACCGCATATGATAAGAAAACACGGAATCTATCATGTGCACGTGTGCGATTTCCACTCTGATGTGGGTGGGTGAAGCAGGGCTCTGGTGATTCTGTCTATGGAGAACGCTCTGTGCTGCTCATTAACTTTGCTGTTTTCAACTTGTGTAATTGAATACTAATCAGTGAAGCACAATATTTGGGCATCTTTTTAGAAGTACTGTATAAATGCTCTGGTTAATAATAATGGCAATACTCATAGTTTTGCCGTTTTTTGTTTTATTTATTAGGCCTGTCTGCATTAACAGCAATAGCGACTGGTTGAATTTGTTTTTGGTGTTTGAAATTGACACATTTCTTACTTACAAAAGAAAAACAAAGGAAAAACACGAGACTACAGAAAGTGAAAAGTGATAGTTATACCGAATCCCTTTGGATACTTTTTGTGTTGGCTTTAATAAAAAGGTTTATTAATGTTAGCTTATTATAGTTTTATCTTGAGGTTAATGTTTTTGATATTGTAAAGATTTTAAATGGCGCACAACTATGCCGAGATGGGAAGTAAATGCTAACTTGATAAACATTTACAGTGCAGACTGTTGTATTATTTATAATAACTTTGCTGAATAGAAAGCGAATATGAGTGTTTCCAAAGAGATTCATAAATACTGCCTTCTAATTCTGTGCATCCAAAGGCATGTAATTAAAAGTTTTAAGAATTAAGCCTACTGATTGGTATTTTGTCCCAAACGAGCAGTTTATCAGTCCCAAACTGTTATGACAAATTATATTTTAAACAGGGTGGGGGATGTGTTAGTCAGAGTATTCTGCCTTTTATTGCAACAGTGATACCATTCAGTCAAGTGAAAATTGTGAAGGGCTACAGTTTTATATATATGTATAGATAGATAGATAGAAAACCCCTGCCCTGGTGGATATAAGGAATACCACATAGTGTTTTTTACTGGTGTGTCTCATATGAGCCCAACATACCATTTTTGCAGGATTAATTAGAAGAGCAATCTTGATATTCACCTTCTAAAATCTCCACTACCTCCTAAAGATTCTCTTCGAACCATGCGATTTTGGCAACGCAGTCTCTTTGTATTCGGTGAGAGTGATTTTATTTTCAGTGTATGGGTACTTCCCGTTAACCTAACTTCTTTCTTTTAAGATGTTTATTTTAAACTGTAGGCTTCTTTCTGTCAAATACCGGAAATAACTAGATGTGTATGCTAGTGAGATGGCAGAGGGAAACCATGACATGAAAAAAAATGGTTTCAGTTCGGTGGCAGCATACACAGCCCCTAAAGTGTGACAGAACCCCCTTGCAGTATTTACAGCAAACTTTAGCTTTGCCGTACCGTGTTGTTATCATTTTCTTTCAACATTTTCCCAATAGTTTGGATATTTAATTCACATGTAAATAAACTAGGGAATTTTTTTTTTTACTCTGAAACACTCACCAGGTGGATTTTTTTTCTTTCTTTTAACCATTGCAGTGTGTCCAGCTCATGCTTCCTCCTGACAAATCAACCTGTAGTTTTGCCCTCTAATGGTGGCTGTTCTTACAAAATTGATGTTTGTGTTTTCTCAAATGGATGTCACACTGGACTTCTTTATGGTTGTTAATAGCAGATAGTTTGAGGTTTGATATGCTGCTTTTCTTTCAGCAAAGCCACAAGTTATGTAGGCTGTAACTGAAGTGACAGTGACATAAATACCCAGTCCACCTACTTGTGGTTAGTGGGTGATAGTAGAGACAGTTCAATAAAACTTCTGGAATGTCTGTGGTTGTGAAATAAGCTCAGTACTGTGTCGCACAAATAGTATTTTTGCTTGGATCCATTTTTTCAAAAGCACTTTTAGAGCTACAAAATCCCCAAGCCTGATTGCTGTAAGAATGTTTTATTCAGTTTTGTGCCGATGACAAAGCACACCTCAGTCCTGGCCTTTAGTCCTTGGTCTTGAGAATTGAATGGTGGTTTTGTCATGTGGACTTTCTATTTTGTTAGATGTTCCTGGAGTGTGTGCTATAGAATTTTGAGGTCTGCATATTTGATAACCAAAACCAACCAAGGTAGCTTTTGCGCTAGGGGCTGCAAAGAGCTTGTAAAATGAGATTCAGTTTAACAGCTCCAGCATAAACAAACTGTGGGGTCAGGAATTCTGAACAGGAGGCACAGCATTCCAGGAAAAGCTCCCCTCTCCAAGCCAGCAGAAGTGTGAGAGGAGAGCACTGCTTCACAGGCCCACCCCTACAGACAGCTACCAGGAAAGACAGGGCTGCTCGTCTTCTGGAATGCTGTTAGGGGGATCTCCTGCATTCTTTTTGTAAGGATGCTTGTCTGGATTCAATCCGCCAAGCCAGTTAATGAAGTGGTAACCAAATTGAATTTCTCACCTTTCATCAAAGAGTAGGGGCCATATTTTAAAAGTGTATTCTCCATTCTTTAATTAACTCCTATTTTATTTTTATTTTTTTAAATGCAAATTTTGTATTGATTTTCCAGATAATTTTTTATAACAATAATCACACACAAAATCCAGATCAACATAGGAAAATAAATATAACACACAATACAAGGACACAAACAATTACATAAACTAATAAATACATATTGAATAATAGTTAGAAAAAAAGCACATCATAAAAGAGGAAGTACAATAAGCAGTTATACAGGAGGATAGAAAACTGCAACCAGAGAGCAGGGTCCATGACAAAGGTCACCCCTGACCCCTAGTACTGTATCGAAGAAGGGTACTGTAGTATACTTAATGTGTTTTGAATGCCCAGTGTAAGGAGGGGCCCCAAACATATTCAAATGTGGGTATTTTATTTAACAAAGAGTACATTATTTTTTCAAAACTGGAAAGTTGGCAGATATCTAGAGCCCAATCCTGAAGTGTAGGTACTGAATCACTCTTCCATCGTCTCAGAATAAATGTTTAGCTGCGGTAATTGCCCATAAAATCCACCTTATTTGAAAATGTGTTAGCTGAGCTAAGTCAGGTGTTGACCCCAACATGATAAGCTTTGGAGAAAGAGGAAACTACTTTTCTAGAACTTCAAATGTGATCTGTGAAATAAATTGCTACCAGTTAGTTAATACAGGACTTGTCCATATGATGTGTGTAATTGACCCTACATCACCATTACATTCTTTCTGGGAGATTTCTGTTTCCAATTGTGATTCCCATTGATGTTTCACTTTGATTAAGGGGTCAGGGGTTTGATCTAGTTAAATAGCATACACTTTAGGGGCCAGTCCTTTTCTACCCTGCTGTCTATTGAAACGCTGTTCCACTGGGTTATCTGCTGGGCATGTGAGGGGTCGCCCTAACCACTTTGAAAGAGCACTCTGTATTTGAAGGTGTCTCAAAAATTGCGATTGTGGTGGACCATATTTCTCTGATACCTGTACAAAACTTAAAAAAAAACATTTTGTATGATCTAATATCCGCCCTATTCCACTGTTCCCAGAAAATTGTTTTACCACCTATCCGAATATCCGTATTGTGCCATATTGGAGCCTGTGGTGATTTGCAATATTCCCAGTGACCTGCTTCAAGTAATTTGGACCAAGCCTCCTGAGTGGCAGTAATTGTAAGACCTGGAAAGTCCACGACCAAGGGGGAATCCCACCTTCTGCCTCTACCTCCATATCACACCAATCAGGTCTCACCCACCCCTCCCCAATCCAGGTCTCCAAATGTTAATCTGTTTCACATGACAGCTAAAACAGGTGCTATCATCATGTTCATAGAATTTATCTTACCCCATAATGAAAGATACATTTTTCGACCATCTTGAAAAGTCATTTTCAGAAACAGTGTCTTTGTAGTTAGAAGTAATTAAAATACCCAAATACCGAATGCCCTGAGGAGACTGCTTAAAACTCAATTTAGAGAACAATGAGGAGGGGCAGTAACCAGACAGCGGGAGAGCATCAGACTTGCCCCAGTTTATCCTATAGCCAGAAAAGGCAGAAAACATGTCAGTAGTCTGCAGCAATGAGGACAGTGAGGACAGAGGCAGAAGGAGAGCTGTATAATGTAGTGATCCATTTAATGAAGCCTTCACCAAAGCCAAAATAAGTAAAGGCAACCTGTAAGTATCTCCATTCAACACAATCAGATGCTGTCTCTGCATCAGTGACAAAGATATTACTGGAGAAGGTGAATCATGCACCACCCACTGCAGATTGATTAAACGCCTAAGATTATCTGTGCTAAAGCGATGAGGGATGAAACCAGTTTGGCCTGAATGAATGACTCCTATTTTTTGTAACAAAATAAAAAAAAAATGACGAGGACTTGAATTAGTAATTTTCTAAATTTGTAAAATGGACAAGCGTTTTACCACTTTCAAAAAGTGGAAGATAATTAAAGACTGGAGTAAATGTTTTGAAAATATAGCCCTAAGTAAGTTAAGAACTTGTAACTGTTCCTTTTCCAGATCATTCTGAGCAGCTCTTATTACAATTACTCCTTTAATGTGTGTAAGGTTAATTAGCCAAGATGCCTTTATATATGTAAGCCTCAGCACTATCGACTGTACAGCAGTGTACATTATTGACAGCAAGGCAAAGGGAAACCTGATCCAAAGCGATGCTGGCTCTTACTTTTTATTTCCACAATATGTTGTTTCTGTCAAAGCATTGCTGCAAGAGGGAGCATGAACTGGATTAACATTTTTCCCATCTCACATTTTCACAGCTGATTCGAGTACTGTGTTAATGACCTGCTGTCAGAGGTATTAAACACTCTGTATTGTTTATTGTTTTGAAGGTTGCCGCTGCTCCCTGGTGGATGCCAGTGAAAGAAGCCAACTGGAGACAACCTGAAGGTCCTGATTCGAGCCTTGCAGATAGGTAGGCAACACCACAACTTCTTACATGTTTTATCTGTTTTAGAGATGTGTGTATCGCTGGTCCTCACCCTAACCCTAACCCACACGCACCGGTTAAATGCCTTTCCCATTTTGGAAGTGTTTTCTGTTCTTTCAAAGTGTTTGCAGTTTATGAAAATAATTCGACAAAGCCTGCCTGTTGTGCACTTCCAGTACTATTCTGGTCTTGCATGCTAATTTGGAGGGGAAAAAAAAATGATATAGTAAACATGGATTTTACACTTACAAACTGAATATCTAGGACTCCATTTGGTAAATCTTTGCAAGTGTTGCTCTTTCTTGGTTATCTCTCCTGGAGAGGTGAATTGTCCACCCACCCCTTCAATGGCATCTTCCTGCCATTCACAAATTGGGTTCCTTCCCTATTGACTGACATGCTTTTAGCCAGGAACATGCTTTGACCCAGAAGACACTGCTGAGACAAAATGATTTAGAAATTGAAGCAGTAACAGGCTTCTGAGAGAGAGGCATGGGAATGGAGAATTTCAGATACATGCAATTATACTGTATACATTTGAGACCTTGGTAACAAATGGAACTGCACTCTGTGTATGATTTAAGTATTGATTTTGTGTTAGCTGCAACCACTAACGTTTTAACAGTGCTCCCTCACGCAATCTTTTTATGTAAGGCCTGTGTTACATGAAAACTCTATTTAAGTGCTGGGATTAGCCTGGTTGACTGTCCCTGTACCTTCTCTAGTTCAATAATATCTTTTGTTGTAGTGAGTTTATTGCACTTGAGAAGCCACAGGGATCTGTCACCAGCTTTCTGTCTTCAATACAGTCCTAATACAGACATGTTTCATGGTAGACTTATCTGATGTAGTCTGAAGCACTGGAAATAGCACCCTGTTTTGCACGTGTCCTGGAACGATGCAGTGGCATACTGTGCCTGGGCGAAAAAACGTCTGCCCACAGAGGCTGAGTGGGAATATGCCTGTAGGGCAGGACTGGAGAACAGGTAGGGGACTGGAGCTCAGACAAAAAAAATTGGAGATTACTTAACTGGGAAGAAAACAATAAAAATAATTGCCAACCAATAAGTAAAAAAAATTAAAAAATAAATAAAAATGATTTGAGACATGGCCGATGGCAGCTACCCTAAGACTACAGGGGGTATCGAACATAGCCAATAGAGGCTGCAAAGGGGTTAATTTGAAGCTACTTCAGATGGGCAGTTTTAAAATCAATTTTCTTACTCACTGTGCAGCACACGGTGTGATCTGGTGCAGGGAGGCAGGAGCAGCTTTCACAGTGCGGTTTTGAAATATCTGCAAATTGAAACATAAAGTACAAACAAAGAACCAGAAGATCTTCCACAAAGGAAAAGGAGGACCAATGACAATATTGCTCATGCTGATACAATGTTTGATTTTAAAACCTTGTTTTGCACTGCTTTAAAGTGTAATGGATCAAAATGCCACAATCAATCTCCTTAGAAACTGGGATTGTTCTTTACCCCAGTGTAGTGCCAGACTCCTGTTTGTAAATAAAACTATAAAATGTATTTCTATTTAAACTGCTCATTTCATATCTATGTGGCTAATGGAAGTGCAAAATGGATACGATTTATAGAATTATTTTGTTAGCTACAATTACATGGATTGTCCCTAGATGGAGGCTAAAGATATAGTACTTCATATTATTTGTTCTCTGAAATTTCATCTTAACAAAATTGTTTACTGCAGTGTGCTGGATATTCTGATATTCTGATGTGGCATTTCAGTTTGACACTAAGCACTCCTCTGATGTACTTGTCAGACAGGAACATTGGAAGGTTCTCCTCTAATATTCAATAATACATACATCATTTTAGCTGTAATTGGGGGCACAATGCATTTACACCTACATACTTTTATGTAATTCATATATCTCTCTGTCTCTCTCTCTCTCTCTCTCTCTCTCTCTCTCTCTCTCTCTCTCTATATATATATATATATATATATATATATATATATATATATATATATATATATACTATATTCATCAATGTTTTTTTTTGTTTTTTTTTTTTTTTTTTTTTTTTTTTAAGAAGACTGTTAGTCGGACATTGCAGTTCCCTGTGTTTTATACCAGATTCACAATGGCATCTCACAAGATTACAACTTTCCAACTACATCAAAACAGCCAGAAAGAGGCAGTGGTTTTTATTTTTTTAGAGACCTTGCTTTGGCATTTAGTACCATTTCAGTCTTTAATATCAGTGCTGATTCCCTTCTTCAGGAAATGTTGATTTAATAGCGCTTTGTGAACTCACTTTGGACGCTCCTGTTTTAATTATATACCGTGCAGTCCATGAAGGTGTTGGTGGCTTGTTAGCCCCTTCTCACTATGGCTTTATTAAAACCAGAAGTCAGCTTTTAAAAAATGAGATATTAACTTAGGGCGTGCCACGTACTTGTATTGTCTTTAAGAAATATTTATCAGCATGTGTCCAATAAATACATTCATAACCCTGTTTCTAATTGAGTGCCTATCAATGGCAATTAGCTTCCACATTGAGTGTTTTAAAAGCTGTTTGGAAGATTATTTTCCTGTCCTGGGGCGCTGTCATTTATACTGCTGTACTGAATTATCGGTTCAGTTGAAAGGACAAGGGCCTGCCTTATGGTCTTTTACTCCCTAAAACAAGTTTCATCTTTACTGTTCTTTTAAATTTGCATAGGCACTGCAGGAAATGTAAAAATAGCTTTGTGAAGCAGTTGAATACAGAAAATGTCTTGGTGGTAACACTGTTGCAAGACAGCCATGAATTACAGTGAATGCCAAATGCATATTTAATATTGTCTAGGGGTGAAAAAAAAAAAGTTTTCAACTGCAAGAACATTATTATATTCTACCTATTGGGTGCTTGTTAGAGGTTTATTTAAAAACTGCACAATTGAGACATGTGTAGCTAATGGAAGAGTAAAGCATTGATGGAATTAGCTGCACTCACTTAACTCCTTCAGAAAAACCTAAAATTAGACCTGTATTTGATGAGGACTCACTCACTGGGTGAATGGCAATCCGAGAGCTTGGCAGTGGGTCTTGATATAAACTTTTCATTCTTTCTTTCACAGACTGTTCCCATGGGGCAACAAACTCCTTCCTAAAGACCAGCATTATGCCAATATCTGGCAAGGAGACTTCCCAGCACACAACACTGGGGAGGATGGGTACACTGAAACCTCACCAGTAAGTGACACCGCATTTAAAGGGATTGTAGCTTACAAATCCATAAAGCATACCTGCTTTGCACTCCCATTAGCTACATAGGTACAACAAAGAGGTATTCAATAATTTGAATAATTAGCTACAGCATTTCAGCGTACGCCTTCTTCAGATAGCATGGTAGAAATAACTAGGTAGACTTAAGGTAGACGTACTGATGAATGTTTTAAGAACATTATGACATAGACAGTTCTTTTAGAATTGGAAATCCATTTCAGGAGGCATTGTCTTCCAGGTTCAGTCCATGGAGGAAATAAAGCCTCAAGTTTTCCTGTTTGTCTAACATGTTAGGATTGTACAGTTTTTGTATTGGGAGAATCATGTCAGCAAGGCTGACGTTTTGAGAGGTAAAGAGCTTCGCAGCAGGTTGAGTAATCTTTTTGGTAGTTATGGCAGACTTATGGTTTCTGAAACGAGAGTGCAGGTCATTGGTGGTTTTACCCACGTACTGTTTCTTGCTATCTGAAGAAGGTGCAAGACAAAAGTTTTGGCTAATTATTAAAATAGTAAGTTTTATACATACATACATACACACAGAGCTCCAAATTGGCAACAAAATGGGCAAAGCCAAAATGGCCTTCAGTTCAATGCATTTGTAGAGGGCACCGAGGCCACCAAACTTAAGTCAAGGCCAAAGTGTAGGATTCATATATCAACCTATCTACTGACCACAGAAAGAAACAACACAGTTTAACTTAATAACAATTTATTGATCTAGAAAATGCTGTTTAGAGTCTGGAGTTTTAGGATTGAGACATTAATTAAAAACATTAAAAATATATGAATATAATTTAGATCTTTTATTTATCATGTAATCAAATAACCTACAAAATTATATCGCAACAGTCTATCGGAAGTATTATGGGAAAAGTACAAAGCGGTATGCAATTCAATATGTTAATGTAACATTCAGCAGGTTTCATTCGACTATATGAAGCAAAATTGCATAGGGTGATGCAAAAGTTTGTCCAGAGCTGTAGATTCGAGCCTGCAGGGCTCAAACCAGACATTGGCTTTTACCGCTAATCCATTGGACTGTTTTTGTTCAATTTTAATAGCATATATTCTGCTCAGTTTAACATAAACTAAACACAGAAATCTTGTTCCCACATGTAACATATACACTCAAAGTGGCTGTTTGCATGTATGGATAAAGCTACCAACTTTCAGAAGCCAAAATCTGCAAAAAAATCAGCAAATACTGTGCAGGTTCCCCAGTGTTATTTCAATGAAAACTCTTCCTCACTTCAGTTTAATAATGTTTTAGTGTTAGGATCTTGTCTACGCTGCCACTGGCTGCTAGGAAACAGGAAGACAGGTTTTTTTTTTTTTTTTTTTTTTTTTTTTTTTGAAAAGTTGTAGCAAATATCTCTCTAGTTGTGTTTGTGTGTTTTTCTATATCTGATCTGCGATATAAAATACATAATGAAAGAATATATATTTAAGATGCATTTTAGTGTTGGAGTTTCATAAAAGACTATTGTATCTTCATGCTGTCTCGCAATAATTAAGCAGCAGTATCAATTTAGCAAAGGTTTAACACTTAATTAACTGATTCATTTCATTCAGTTTAGGGGCAACTTTAAAAACCTGTTGGTTTTGTTGTGGTAAAATAAGGATAACGACAATTAAAGCCTATTCAAGTTAGCTACAGTAAATAAAAATTTTAAACATGAAAGAAAAACACTTTGTAAGTATCGTAAACATTTCTGAACTACTGACCTAGAAAATGATCAAGTTTTGCAAACGTTTTTGCAGATTGAGCCAGGCTTCTTTTTTTCTGGACTCTTCTAAGATGGCACTATTACGCTCGGTAGAAATCCATGTGCTTGAAAGGGAGGGTCGTATTCGTTGTTTGATTTGTTTTTGTGATGCGGTTACAAACAAACTATATCACTCCTCCAGTTTTATTTGTAAAAAAAATGTTGTGAAATTGTTCAAATTTCAACCTTTTTAATAACATGTTGATTGAAGTATGGGTAAGTCACAACTTCCCGGGAAATAGTACCAGCACCTCGGAGATGTCTACCGGCACAAAGTAGTACAGAGAGGAGAACTGTCAGACGAACTGGAAAAAAAAAAAACTAGTACTAGCAGGGGGGTCAAACATAGTTTTAGATTTAAACTGAAAAGAAATCTTAGATATCTGAAATAAAAACTTAAAGCCTTTTAATGAACAAAAATCATCTCAATATTTAACCAGAAATCCACCTTGGATTTAATGTTCACGCTGAACTAACTGAGTTTCAGTAGTTAAGAAAATAACAATTCAGATAAAAAAGCAAACGTGTGCTTCATTGTTTTGCTAAAATACCAAATTACTGACTAGGTTGTGAGATACCTGCCTCTAAAAACAGCATCTCTCATGTAAACTGCCGGTTGAAAGTGGAAGGGTGCAATTGAGCAGCTATCTGCTCCAGTGCGCTGAGTCCGTACTGGAATAAAATGGTTTTAAAATGTTATAGCAAACATGTATTTTCATTTTGTTAATTAATCCCTCTGAATGTTGGAATTGACAAGCATCACAATATGATAGAAATACATTGCTGTGACAGAGTCACCTTCTGGTATATTTAAAACATCTGACAATTAGGCAGTCTGTACCGGAGGATACAAAGCTGTGTCTTGTCAGGTTTTGTAGAGCTGAGGCAGAGAAATTCACTGTGACATGCAGTCATACAATCATTAGCACCAGTCACATTGTAACCCCAGGGAACTGATTACTGAAGAGGGCAGGAAAAAGGCATGGGATAAAGTATCAGTTTAAAGTGTTTATTATCCCCAAAAGGGGATGCATGTCCTGCTGACATACATACAGTGCCTATAGGAAGTATTCACCTCCTTTGGACATTTTCACAGATTGTTGTGAAATCTTGATGCATTTAAATGGGATTCTTTCCTTTGATTTACACAACCTACTCAACACTTTGAAGAGGCAGGAGAATTTTTATAGTGAAACAACAGTTAATGAAAAATAAAAATAAAAAACTGAAATGTCTTGGTTAGATAAGTATTCAACCCCCTGAGTCAATACTTGGTAGAACCACCTTTGGCAGCAATTACAGCTGTGAGTCTTTTGGGGTAAGTCTCTACCAGGTTTGCACTCTATCCTGACAAGCTTCCCAGTCCCTGCTGATGAAAAGCATCCCCATAGCATGATGCTGCCACCACCATGCTTCACAGTAGGGATGGTGTTACCTGGGTGATGTGCTGTGTTGGGTTTGCGCCAGACATAATGCTTTGCATTTAGGCCAAATAGTTATATTTTTGTTTCATCGGACCACAGAATCTTTTGCCACATCTTTTCAGTCTCCCACATGCCTTTTTGCAAATTCCAAGCAGGATTTTACATGGGCTTTTTTCAGAAATGGCTTCCTTCTTGCCACTCTTCCGTACAGGCCAGATTTGAGGAGTACCTGAGCTATTGTTGACACATGGACAGTTTCTCCCATGTCAGCCATGGAATGCTGTAGGTCTTTCAGAGTTGTCATTGGCCTCTTGGTGGCTTCTCTGACCAATGCCCTTCTTACCCGGCTGCTCATTTTGGGAGGACGTTTTTCCACAACTTTATCCCGGAGTTGTTTTGAAAGCTCCTTGGTCTTCACGACAGTATCTTTGTTTTGAATGCACTACCCAACTGTGGGACCTTCCAGAGACAGGTGTATTTAATCTGAAATCATGTGAACCACTTTTATTGCACACAGATGGACTCCATTTAACTTATTGTGTGAATTCAGAAGGCAATTGGTTGCACCTGAGCTTATTTAGGAGTGTCAAAGCAAAGGGGGTGAATACTTATCTAATGAAGACTTTTCAGGTTTTTATTTATAATTGATTTGTTTTTTCACCCCCCCCCCTATACTTCCTATAGGCTCTGTATTTTCTTTCTACCCAATTTTAAATGCATAATTCAAATGTCACCTCACCACTGCATACTAATCAGGAGGACTGAAGAGTAATGGATAACATCTGTCAAGGCAATTTCATCCTCCGAAACAAAGCAATTTATCAAGCTACTGAACCCTAGAGGCCCCAGCTGTCTTTCCCTGTGGGTCTCCTCCCAAACCATGTACCGCTGTCCCCAAACGTAACTGCGTCATACCGTTGTGTGTAGGTGTATGGAAAACGTCACTATGGGGTGACTTAAATGTGGTTATGTGTTGAGGCAAAGCAGTATCTTTTTCGATAAGGGACCTATAATCAATCTTTGCACAAATATATGAATCACACTGTGTATGACTAATAATGAAGATCCCAATGACCAATAAAATGAATACCAGGAGGATGCATTTGTGATTCAAACACAGATAAGCTCCAGTGACACCATAAGATTAAGTCTTCCTAGGACTAGAAGTAGAAGGACTTGTAATTTTCAAATTGGAGTCGAATTTTTTATAATACTGTTTTATAATACTTTGATGTTCGTACACTTTATTTTAAAACTGCATCGAATCTTTTAAAACTATGAATTAATGTTCTAATTTGTAATGTATATCTTACTTGCTTATTGTGTCCATCACTCAAACAGCTTAATTCTGTTCTCAATATAAAATATTGGCATTACAAGTTTGCTATTAGTGTACACTTTAAACACACAAAAAGTGACTGTTTTTTGTAGTTTTGCAGGCAGTAAAATGCTGCTCTGCTGCTGCATTGAAATTGAAGCATGTCATTAGTTGGCTACCAGTTTCTGAGGTGGACTCCATTTTCTAGTCGACTGTTCGGTGCTTAGGGACTGAATCTGTACAAAATGAAAACAGAACCCCTTGCCCTTTTTAAACTGCTTTCAGATGGCTGTGTGTTCTCCCTGCTGAACCACACTAATTGGTGTTGCTTTTCTTCAGTGTTAAGAATGAAAGTGTTTCAACAGTGTAGAATAAAAGAAACACGTCTGTTACTGAGGAAGGAAATGTTGTAACCACATAAAACCTGCATGTCTGAAAGGTCACGGTTTGAATAAGGGTTACTGTGTGGCTGAATGTGTTAAAAAAATAACCCGATGTGACATGTCTACACTGCACTGTGAGAACGGTGCTGTAAAAGTAGATTGCATCTTGTTCCATTATGAAATTGTGATTGCCACCTTTCCTTCTCCAGCCAACTATCCAATCTGCAACTGGACATTAAAAAAGGTCAAAGATTGACTACTGTATGCCTAGTGATAATTATGGGTTATACAGTTATCTACGTGGCCCTTGTCTGAGGTTTGACAACCGCCATTTGGAATGGATTGAATCCTAAAACGCTGCAATCGTAACTGTCAGTTTCAGTTCAAATCGGATCGAGAACTGATTCTAATAAAATATGCCTGTAACCCCCCCACTGGCCACAATACTACATTACCAATCTAATAACTATAATACTCCAGGCAAGTGGACATTTTACACTTCACATTATCCAAAATGTATCGATGAATTTGATTTGACTGTCTGCAGATAACGATCTTGTTTCTTCCCTCCAGGTGACTGCCTTCCCTCCCAATGGGTACGGTCTATATAACATGGTGGGGAACGCCTGGGAATGGACAGCAGACTGGTGGAGTGTACATCACAGCACTGATGAGACTCGCAGCCCGGTATGGACTGCTTCTTTTTCATTGAGGTAGCAATGATTGGATTCTCAGAGTAATTCCCTTTTAAGATGTTTTTCATTGAAACCAACAGCCCTGTTATTTAATGTGTTCATTTCACAACAAGAAAAGCTTTTCCCTCACCTTTACAGTTTGCAATTAGATTTTGCCTTAACTGCCCAGATGTATAGAAGGGGTATCCCCTTTCCTCAAGAAACATTTTGGACAATAACTAACCTGTTATAACTTGAATTAAGAACCAGTCAATGAATGGAGTGTGCATACACTCATAGGCTGATAATGACAATGATCTTGCATATAAGTTTTATTTTGCGGGTTGTGCAGTGACTGTAGTGGGTGTGTGGGTTTTAATGTCACTGTGTGGGTCTGACCCATGAAATGCGTTGCCCGGATTGCCTCAGTCATTTCCTGCCATGTTTGGGCAATACTGTTAAATTAAATCATCAGTGTCTTGTATTGTTTCACTGTTTTAGTTGTGTTTGTGTAAGAATACAGCTAATTGTATAGACGTGGTAGTGACTTCAGACAAGTGAGACTACAGTTCAGAAGAAAATACATAAAAATACAGCAGAGCTGATTGAAAATGAAAGTTGATTTTTGTGGATCTCAACAGACTGTTGGAAAATGAATGTACTCTAAGCAACACATTTTGTATCACTTGTATCATCTGTATCATCATGTTTTTCAATATTTAAAAAAGTTTAATTACCACCATGGCCAAAACAGACACAGTACTGCTTTCAACAATGTATTGAAAAAAATACTGTGATTTCATTCTATTTAGTTTCACCGAGTAGGCTGGCCTAAGGTTGGTGTAGGTTTAAATACACCACAGTTACCCACACTAACAAAATAGCTTGGTAGTTGAACCGATAAATCGGAGACAACTGATTTCTAGATACTTCTTTTGTGTGCCTGATTTTATAGCAGGGAGACATCTCTTACCTCCAGGGGCACGATGGAAGTGAGGGGCTGACTGACAGCTCAGTTTCATGTTTGCTCAGCTGGCTCATTTAACATTAGAAAGGATCTGAAGCCTCAACAATGTTTACCTTCTGATGCTACCCAGGGCTGCTTGTGTCAGTCTCCATGTTTTACTTTCCACACCACTGTACTGTAACACCAATTCACACTGACAAAGCCCAATGCAAGCCACTTGTGTTTTACACATCAAAGAGAGTTTGTGACACTTCTGCTCATCTAGTATCCGTTAGTGCTTTTAATCTGGAAAAGAGTAATTGCTTAGCACAGTAAAGATTATTACGTCTTCTTTGTTTTTAATTTTGCTCTGCTCTGTGCATCACAAGTCATGTAACAACAAATGATTTACATAACAGGGGACTGGGATTTTATTGTCAACTTTTACTCACTCAGACCCCTTACTCACCAGATATCTTGGGATTCCTGAATATATAATCGTCGCCTAATAATATGCAAGACATCTCACAAGTAGAATGGTTTATTTTATATTTATTTATTTTATATATATTGTGAGATAGCAGGGAGGGGGTTAAAATCCTTCCCTGCTAAAAACCTTAATTGTGTAATTGTTTTATTGTTTAGTAATCCCCTGCACCTGGTGGTAATTGTAAATTAGAGCCAGGTGCAGGGTATTTAAGAGAGGCAGCCAGTCTGTTCCAGGCTGCTGCTGAGAGAAGAGCCCGATTGTGTGAGTGAGCAGTCGTATCGAGGTATTGTGTGAGGGTGTGTTTTTGAATGTTTGTGGCAAGTAAACGGTTTAGCCGTCCTGCGTGATAGTTAGGTTCCTGTTTATGTTTAGTGAGTGCTCCAAATAGGAGCTAGGTGTTTGTTTTGTGTTTATTTCATTTTGTGTTTATTAAAAGTGCGCGTGAGCGCTGTTTCAGTACAATCCTGTGTGTTGGGTCATGATTCAGAAGGGAGAAGAACCCGTGAGAGCCTGTGTGGCGAGCAAAAAGGTGACATATATATATATATATATATATATATATATATATATATATATATATATATATATATATATATATATATATATATAAAATATATGTGTGTGTGTGTGTGTGTGTGTGTATATATATATATATATATATATATATATATATATATATATATAATGACACACACACACAGTCAGCACTCGGATATCCGTTACCTACATACACGTCGGTTGCGTTTTACCGCTCTTTTTAATTTGCAAGTGAACAGTGACATTAGGGCCTTATCGAGCAGTATATTCTGCAATTTTGAATACTGACTTTGGATACTTTCATTCTGGAAACTGTTGCAATTTTTTATCTTTTGCTAAATTGCATTACCTTTTACATTGCACGCAGTTCTGTGCATAGGTAACATTTTGATTTCATTTTGCAGTTGGTCATTAACGGGGAATTTTACACACCATGGTTTTTACAGTTCACTTGTCAGCTCTTTTGGCAGGTGATGTTTTCAGAATCATATTGTTCTCCTTTTTTATTATTATTTAGTTGTTTGCCAATGATTTTACCCCAGTTTTCTCCCCAATTTGGAATCGCCAATTTTGTTATTAAATCCTGGTTTACCGCTGCACCTCTCCTAAACTTGTTCAGAGCCCGAGACAGAGGGGGCCGGGCCGCAGTATGCCAAGCCGTCATTTTTCACACTGCGGATCCACTGCGAAGCCATCAGACCAAAAAAAACAATACAGTACATCTAAATGGAAGATTTTAAAACAGTCCTTTCAGCTATGTATTTTTGATATTGTATCTTTTTTGTGTTCCCTGAAAAATGGACAAGAGTTGTTTTTTCCAGCATACAGGTGCAAAACAACTAAAAGACTGTAAGCTTAGGGTCGAACAGCAATAAGTGTGGGAGTTTAGAGTGTGCAGACTGAAAAACACAACCAAGAACAAAAATCAATTATGAAACCTGAACCATTTCCATATGCCACTAAGACCGAATAAAACTCCAGTTGATGCCAGCCACGCTTGTTTCCATCTGCAGAAGATGGAGATTAATCCAATCAAACTGAGACCCCCCAGTCTGAATTGTGGGCTGGCAGTTCCAGATCTCTGTCTGAATTGTGGGCTGGCAGTTCCAGATCTCTGTCTGAATTGTGGGCTGGCAGTTCCAGATCTCTGTCTGAATTGTGGGCTGGCAGTTCCAGATCTCTGTCTGAATTGTGGGCTGGCAGTACCAGATCTCTGTCTGAATTGTGGGCTGGCAGTACCAAACCTCTGTCTGAATTGCGGGCTGGCAGTACCATATCTCTGTCTGAATTGTGGGCTGGCAGTACCAGATCTCTCCAGCTTGCAGGCCAGGTGATTACCGAAGGTGAATTAGTTTGTAAATGGCAGTTCCACTGAAATGTGATCTGTACAGGCAGTGTTTGAACTTTGTGGAGCGTCCGGTAGATGTTATTCTGGGAAACAGGCAGCCAGTGAAATTTTAGTACATTTGTTGTAGTACATTTTAAATATGTGCTGCATCATTTATTTGGAAGACCGCAATATAAAGATTGCAATAGTAAAAAAAAAAAAAAAAATCTTTCTTGCCGTGGTTGTGCTCTGCATTTCTTTTTAATGGCAGGTTTTTGTTTTTAGAAATAATATCAGAACAATCTTTCGACACTTCTCTCTGGAATATATTACCAGCTAAATATTTCTGCTTGTTCCTGGCTGTATAAAGAAAAAAGCAAACTTGAGATGAAACGACTTGTCCAGAGTGCCTACAAAAATGCACTTTTAAAAATGCTAACTTACAAGAGTTATATCACTGTGTTATTCCTAAAGTCAACAACAATGAATGAAAAAAACAGAACGTTTGTCTGTTTAAGCTTTAATTAATGTCTGACGCAGTTGCTAGCTAATTGACTAAAGACAGTTAGAAGAAGATGAGAGGAATTAAGTACATAGCTAACAAAATAATTTCAGTAAATCTTGTCTAACATAGATTACCATCAGTTTGGCGATCTCCTGATATCAGTTCTCACATCTCTGTGAACGACTAGAACTAAATTTAAACAAAGCTTAGTGAGCTCCAAGCTCCCTCTTGATAGGAACAAATATTATGTAAACAGTGTTTTAGCTTTTCTGTGAGTTACTTAAGTGAAGTCAAACACATGCAACACATTTTCCCCCAACATTTTGATTTGCGGAAAACTTATTTTTTGAATTTTGCACTTGTAGGTGTATTTATGTACAACTCCTCCAGAGCTGAGAGGTTTTGTTTTTTTCTCCCACAACTCCTGTTTTAAATTTCACTTACAACTTTTTTTTTCTTGTGCATTATATTATTATTTTTTTATTATTATTTGTCCTCATAGAAGTATATTGTACTGTATAGTTAACTGTGTTGTATATTATTATTATTATTATTATTATTATTATTATTATTATTACTATACTGCTTAAAAAGCGTTTTATAAACCTGGGCATCTCAGAAAAAAAAAAGATAAGGCTCCTGTTAGACCAGCAAACTGTGATTCCTTCAGAAGGAAGTTTTCTGCCAGATCCATCTTCTCCACAATGACACGGTTTACTTCAATACCAATTTACATGAGGGGAATTGAGACCTAAAACCTAGATTAAGTAGGGCAGCTTCAGGCACCTGAGCAAAACATCCAGGGTGCAATTCAGAAGTAAATCTCAACTATTACATCTTCAAATTGCTTGGATTCAGAGGTCATTTGGATGTTCAGAAACACCTTGTTAATTTTCATTGTGAAATGAACAAAAAAAACATTTTATGTTACTAGAAAGCTTGTTACGTGATATAAGTCACCTCTTCAGGGAAATCTTTTCTTAAGGGGGTGCTCATCAATGCTTCAAACTTTCATATCGGTATTATACAAGAGGGACCGGTGTTAAACTAATTTTGAAAGTTTGCTTAGCATTTTTAGGTACAAGGATAAGCTTGGCTCTTGATTGTAAAACAGTAATGTTTTCTTAAGGATCCGTTTACACTGGCAATGTTTGTCCAAATTGAACATTGTTTTCAAGTGGCCACAAAACTAAAGTAGGTGCTTTAACTGTATGTTTTTATGGTAGATGTAGACCTTTATCTCACTGCACTACTTTGCATTTGCGTTTCGTCGCAGCGACATTTGCTAAAGCAGCAGAAACCTTGTAAGACACCATGTTGAACTCACATTTTAATCACATATGAGAAATCAACCAATCACTAAGGATTTGTCAGGATCCCAGTACCTCCAATCCTGTGACCAGATGCCATCCCATGCAATATGACAAATGCAAAATGTTTCATAGTAGTTCCTCGGTACAAGATATGCTTTTGTCATTGATAATTAGTTATTACATTGTACGGCCAAACTGCATGAGGTGACAACCGGGTCATTCCACAGATTCTTTTGATGGTGCATATTGAGATTCCTGGAAGCGTTTTAGTAACAGTCCCCCAAATTATATTTGTATCCGTATCTTGGGGGGGCTGGTGCTTTGGGTAATACAGAAAGGTCTTTCTTAGACAGGTGAGGTGGAGGCTTATTAACATATATGAAATTGCTGGTCAAACCTTAGAAAAAATGCTGAGAATTGTCCGAAATTATTGTCAGCAACAGTAATAATTTCCATGTGTAAACAACCCTGAACAGCACTGTTCTCTGCAAGCCTTCTCATCTCATCCAATGTATTGCAAACAGTGCTTGAGACAATTTAATACACAAACATTATCACTAACATTCATCCACCAGCACAAGAAAGGGTCTGCTTTATTTCACGTTAACTACAGTCTAATGATGGTCGCTATTGCTGTTTTGAATTGATGATATGGCAAGAATAGCAAAAAGGTACTGTGTCACTCTTGGAAAGTGTATAATCAAGATATGTGAACAACATATTGTATTTTAAATCTCTTTTAACTCTTTATTATGAGGTGTTGCTGATTAATTAAACCAGTCAGATAGCTGCTTAAATACAATTACTAAAGCAATGTACAAGCGATAGTTACAAGACTTGGTTAAAAAAATACACGTCAGGCATTCAGAGATAATCCTGCAAAATAACTGTTTACTTGTGAGGTGCAATTTGTGGCACATTCCATTAAAGCCATGCTCATTTTTAAACTTACCTTTTTATCTCTGATTTCTTGATGTGCAGCACTTAGGAATTACATAAGACTCAGGCCGGTCGTATTATTCAAAGGAATCCAGGATTGCCATTAAGGTGTGGTAGATTTAGCAATAATAAAGCATCGACTCCATTCACTGATAGCTCTCATAACATTGTCAGAACGTCACGCAAACTGGAGTGTACATGGAGGAGAATATGCTACGGGAAAATGTCTGCTCTGTGTGACTACCGGAGAGCTGTTCAATGTCAACATTTACGTAGAATTTGAAACTATCCAAAACAACTAAACTGTGTGAATTATGACTCGCTCTGTATATATTTGCATACACAGATCTCCAAACTGCTTTGGGTTGTGGTTTCTGTGTAATGCACATGATAGTACTGTGTACTACCATAGCAAAAATACCACAGCATACTGTACACGGTATGCAAAACAATGTAAAAGGGTTCATTTATATGCAATCCATTTGGAGAGAACAGTGCATTCCCGAGTGAAGAGAATAGGGCCAGGTTTGAAAAATGTCCTCGTTCTTTGCCAGTTATTTTTAAAGCGGCCGCAGCCACGGTTTCAAAGCCTCTCATCTCAGAAACCATTTCAGGTAGTGACATTAACCATTTCAGTGCCACATTGTTTTAACCACTGGCTAAATCAGTTGTAAACAACTGGTGACCGGCTGTATTCTATGATTCTCAATAAACTTCCATTACTGGAAGTGTCCAGCAGAACTATTTCACTGCCACATTGTTATGGGACATATCTGTGAAACTGATCTTTCCCACATAGTATTTTTACTTCAGGTTTACAAACCATCAATCTGATATATTATTCCCGTTTTATTATGCCCCAGGAATGCTTTTTTTTTTTTTTTGTTCACAAAACATCCCTGGTTTAATATTAATTTAATAGTGGAAGATTTCAGTTTACGTGTATAAGTCCCACTTTTCTAAAACTGAGAAACTTGTTGGAATTTTCTGAAAAGGTCTTGCTTGACTACTTCTAATAAAACCTGTCCACAAGGTTCTTGCAGGCCCAAGAGCCTCTCTTGAGCACCAGGGCCCTGTTATCTGAATGGGGTTAAGGGAAAGCAAGCTCATTACCAGTTTAAACATTTCAATGAAAACCCTGACTACGTCACGGTTAGCTGCAGCTGTCTGGCAGTTCTGGCAGCTTCACTATGGTTTGTTTAACTAAGTAATCCAAGTGCTTAATCATTGATTGCAGTTCGAGGTTTGAAGATAAACTGCTATAAACATTGAAAGGGGATTTGTGTGAGTTTTCAGATGGAATTTTAGAAATTTAAGGGAACAGCTTTTCTAAAATGCTTTAAAACTGCTGCGGGGGGTCTTTCTAGCTGCCTGTATGCCACTTTGTTGTGCCATTTCTAAGAAGTGAGAAGGACTGGAAAATCATGTTGCTTATTTATTTAAATAATGCTTGCTTTGAAAATGTCCTGTGAGAAAAAAAACATTTACAAGTTTACTGACAAGTGTTATATAAGTTTCTGCATCTGAGGTTGCAGTTATGCTTGGCCACCACTAGGGTAACAGCAGTGGTATCTCTAGTGTGAAGTTGCTTTAGGGTAAACCATGTGACTATACCAACAGTGGTATAGCACACTGGCACAGATACATAAATACAAGTGGAAATAAAGATAACTACAAAAAGACAAAATAAAAATCAGAAATGAAAACAAAGATTTGCCAAAACATGCAGTTCACTAAAAAGGGAGGTCCCCCTGCAGGAGCCACCACTGACACCCCCTCAGTTTACTGATGCAGGATTCAAATCCCCTAAACAAACTAATCCAGAACAGTGACCCTGGTTACACGCACTGTGGCCATGTAGTTCTTTTTTTCTGTGTTTAAGATCACGATTTCACACACTGTGATCTCTTATTCTCTGGCTCATTAGTGTTCAGGGGGTGTCATCATCTTCCTGTTATCGAGAGATGGTCTGCCGGCACCTGCTGGCTCGGAATGTGCACTCACCAATCCTGTTGGCTCGGAATGTTCACTTAACCAATATCGCTGGCTCGGAATGTGCACTTAGCCAATCCCAGCTGCCATTCCCTGTAATGCAGAGCATCTGGCTATATCTTTCAATAAACTATTTACAGTCAAATGAATCGTAGAAAATACAAAAAAACACTTATTCCCATGTGCAGGGCTGAGGCCATGCCACAGAGGCAAAAAGGAGCCTTAACCATACAGCCTTAGAACGAAGAAGGACTGTACTGTGAAAATGTCTGGGGCAACTTCAGGAATTCAGAACACTGATAAATTGCAGGTTTCATTTATTTGATTAGCCACAGCAGACTATGACAAAGACAACCAGATTTTTAGATATTGTAAATTTGTAACGCTGCTTTCATTATTTATTAATTTCACTGACTTTTAGGTTAAACACACACTATCTGGCCACTTTATTAAGACCTGTACCTGGATCATTGTGTGCCCTGATCTCAAACTTGACAAGACTTAGCAGGGACTTCACGAGGTGCTGGAGTGTCTGGAGGGTTGGTAATACATTCAGCCATCAATATTTCATGCAGTTTGATGCAGAGAGATAGGCAGAAGATTGTAATGGACTCTGTGATGTTCAAGTTCATCCCAAACATTGGATTGAGATCCAGGAATTGTGTTGGCCATGGAAGATGCTTGAAGTTTGTCATTGCTCCTCACTCCATTCCCATGGGTGTATTATTGTCTTGAAAGCAGTCATCAGGGCATATGTGCCACATTGCTGGGTGGACTTAATCCACAGCCATGATGAAGTAAACTACAGCAGATTTACAACCTAAATTGCACCTCTAATTCAGGGCAATTCCAAAAGCAATAGACGGGTAGACAGGTTCTAAAGTGGCCAGGCAGTGTTAACACTTGGGAAATGTCTTACAATAAGTGACCTAAATAAAAAAAAAATTAAACAAAAAGATAAATGACAGTATGAAGTTTTCTTCCCTAGCCTGAACTTTCAAGCCTTTATGTGGCATATTTCACATCGAGAAGCCATTTGGGCTACTGATTAGTTGAACTTGGTTAAATCACTTCAAATGAATAGCACAGATTGCAAGTAAAAAAAGGAATATCAGGACTCTCTGTATAACCATGATTCTTTGATCTTTTAACTGAAAAGACAACACTGATTTAGTCAATGCAGAGCTATGCAAGATGCACTCAGTATTCCTGATTCGTATCTCTGTAATCCTTTTGGAGGCTATGATCCTGTTGTGTTGGCTACCTTTAATTGCTGGTTTGATTCGTCACGCCAATTTAGAAGCAGGATGCTGAGACCTCAATGGTTCTCAAGCAACCCTGCTGGGATGCAAATACATGTAAAATTTTAATTAATTACATTACATGTGCTAAAGCAAACACTGCTTTAATAGATCAGATTCTTTATCATTTTTACAGATGTTGTAATGAATGGAACAATGGAATACACTCTGCCTAACCCACAGTGGCAAAGCTTGTTCACGGTGTGATTCTGTAGATCATGGTCCAGCTTTATTGGATGTGGACATACATTTAGACCTGCCATAACACCACTAATTGCCAGGACTGCACTGATCTGACGTGACAGATCTGCTGGGTGTTTAAATTGTTCCTCTTCTATCTTAAAGGAAGTTTGGGTAGAAGCTTGCAGTAACATGCATTCCTGTGACATTCAGAATGTCACCCATGACCTGCCAAAGCACCTGCAATATCAGTATATGGAAGAAACATTTTGGGGATCAATTGCATAATAGGTGAATCAGTAAGGGATGTGTGTCTATTTTCTGGCCATCTCTAATAACTTAGCAATATATAAAATTCTAAAATATGTATCATGTTTAATATAAGTTTCTTTCGGTATTACAACATTGAATTTCAGTAACACTGATGAAAACAGACACAGGTTTGTGAAGGCTTTTTGAACTTTATTATTTTTTTTTTTTTATAATTCCGGTAACCCAACAGAAGCCTCTGATGAGAATATACAGAGCTTCTGTCAGAAGAGCTTATCATTAAATTTTAAAATAATTCTGCTGTTTATTCCCCTTCTCTTGCGCTTCCTTTCAGACGGGCCCTACCACAGGAAAGGACAAGGTGAAGAAAGGAGGCTCCTACATGTGTCACAAGGTAGAGGGTCTCTTGGGTGGAATGACTCCCAAACATCTCAGGAACTATAAACACTAGAACAATAGTTAAAAGAACAACTAATAACTGGTACCCCATAAGGATAAACAAAATAACACCACTGCACCAGCATTTCCTACGTAACCAATCACTAAGTTAAACACCTGTCCTGTCTCTCTCTTTTTATTTGTCTTTCATTGCTTTTTTCTCCCTTCACTTTGAATTCTACCTGTCTTTACCTCTACAATTTCCATTTCCACTTGTCCCCTTCCTTACAGACCAACTGTGCCTTATCATGCATAGTAGTATGTGAACTAAAACTGATTTCCACATAAGAGATTTAGAACGAGTCTAGTCAAAACATTTGTTTTACGTGTTTCTAGTTTTATATTTAAACATCATGTCATAAACTTTTAACAAATGTGTTTGCTTTTTTGGAAGTGAAATAACAGGAAACTTAAAAAAACAAGATTGTGAACTCCATACAGTCTCTGTGAATCAGAAACATACAGGGCCAGCAGTGAGTTTGAGAGAACTCGGTAACATACCTCTACAAGGTTCCTATAGTAATGTTTAAAATAACTGGCTGTTTGTTTTTACTTCCCAACTAAGATGGAAACATTTGCCTGCATTGTTGAATAATATATTTAATCTATTAATAGGACACCGGAGCTTAGATTTTAGGCAGAATAAATGGTTTAGCAATGTGTAATCAAAACATACTGGAACAGAGCAAAGTGTTGTAATTCACACATGTTTAAAGAGTAAGTAGCGGGGTTTGAGATCTGCAGTCTAAATCACTGCAGGGAAAAACAGAACAAGTGCTCTGGCTTTTCTGTTCCGTACCACATCATGGATTGTTATTGCTGTGCTACCTGTTTGACATTGTGGGCAACAGTCCTTACACTAGCAATGTACTTGGATACATTATTTTCAGATGATGAACAGAGATCGCTTTTCAGAGCAGGACAGGTCACGTAACACAGTGCAGTGATTACGTGATTACACTGTGACTTGTTGTGGCAGAGTGTCCCGCCCCTTTATGTTTATTAGTGTTTTATGTTGTATGTAGTGTGTTAATGTTGGTGTTTATGTATAAAATACATGGGATATAAATATGGATTACGAGCATGAGTGTTTAAAATGTATATTTCTATTTAGGCACGAGGATTGCACAGCACTTCACGTGCAGGTAAAATAATATGTGAGCACATATTATAAATTTTAATAATTTTATTAATTGCAGTTGTACTGAGACTCCAATTGAATGATTCATTAGCAATCGAGTCTTGGTACAGCTGCATGAAAGTAGCATGTTTTTACTCACTTGGGGTTGTGTGTTCAGTGATGGAGAACAGGTGTGGAGAGGAGAAAGTGCAAACGTTAAGTAAGTCATAATTTCACTCACCGTGTTTGTCTGTTCATCCGCTGTTTGTTAGTGTGTTTCGTTTAGTGTTAATTTGTTTTGTTTGTCTGTTTATTTTGGGCTCAAGTGCCGTGTCCTGTTTTGGTGTGCTGTTTTTTCTGTTTAAACCTTTTATTTTGTTTGTTGAATGCTGAGCACAGCTCAGCTTCGCCAAAAATCCACGTCTCTTTTGTCCTGTGTTATTGTTCCGGGTCTGACGTCACCCACTACAGCCATCTTTGTGACACTTGTGTAAACCACGTTGAACTCTTGAAGAAGGAGGAATCTCCTGTGGTTTCTCAGGATGCTGTTGCAAAGAAAGTTGGCATGTCAACATCGCAGGTGCCTTACTTTGTGATAAGATGTGATTTCATGATTTTTCTTTTCATTTAGAAACAAAAAAGTGTGACTGAGGTCACCTCAGCTGCCTCTTGTTTAATTGTGACAGTGCTTATTCAGGATATTTTTCCTTCTCCCAAGGTGTCCCAATGAAGCGGTGCTGACTACGTTATTTAAACAGTTGTAGCAACAGGTGGGGACGGTAATGCTCTATTTTTTGGAACCCTGCTACTGACTCTGTTATTTTTCAATTGTTCTAGTATTTACCATAAAAAATAATAATAAAAAAAAAACATATCACCAGGTCAGTCAGGAGCCTGTTGGTATTTGTTGTACCAGTTAAGCGTTAATAGCCTTCATATTAACCTATGCTTATGAAAAAAATATTTCTGACAATAACATTTCGTGGCAACAAGGCTTATTTCAGATTTATCCCACATAAAGTATATACATTTAAAATGTCTTTTCACATAATAACACAAATATAAAAGTATTTTGGAATCCTCTGCCTCTCTCTCGGCGTTCTGTCAAATATATTTTTTGGTTCTGTTGTCGGGGTAACAATCCCAACTTCTTGTCGCAAAATCCCAACTTCTTGTCGCAAAAAGCAAATACATTACTGTACCTCTGATAAATAGCAACTAGTGTGAAGTGTAAGCTAACAGAATATTTCATTTCAGGCAAATTGAACACTGTTAACACTGTCAAATAACCACGAGTACTAAAAGTACCAACCGACCTACAAAAGAGTAAGAGCAAGAGAAAGTACACTCACAAGTTGATTAGAGGTAGCCACCGAACCCTTAGAAGTCATTAAATCTAAATTAAAAACAGCCGGAAACCTGATATTCATGTACTAAATCTGTTTATATAGAACCTGTTGTAGTTTAAATGATTTTATCATCGACATTCTGATCTATGCTTTTCCATTTAAATTGCAGTTGCTGCAAATAGGCTCCAGTGGGGACATCGCTTATAATGTAATGCAACTGATTTTTTACCGATGGGTCACATAGAGAGAACCACATTTCACCACACGTTAAGGCTGCATTTATAACACTTTATGGAAATACAGTGAAAACTTATTTATACTTCCACTTTGTTCACACAATGCAGTCAATAAATCTTTTGATGTATGAAAGGCTTTATTTTTGTAATTGCATCAGTGATAGCACTGTGATGCGTTGTTCGTATATGGTGAATAAACTTGAGTTCTCGGAGGAGAACATCCGCAATTCAAAGTCACAGGTGTTTCCTTTTAACTATTAAACTGTTAAACTATTAACTATTAAAGTAAACACTATTAAAAATAAGTATTTTTCATGAGCAGCACGGGTTATATGAGAAAGGTTGTCAGACTAATGTGTAAATGTATATAATGACACCTGTTTCTTTAAATTGCTGTTCTTAGGTTTTGAAGTCTTTCTTTGCCCTTTTATTCAAGTTTTCATGCTGTTAATTTTAAATGCATTTCTTAAGCACTTCCAAATCTTTTGTATCTTGGCAAGTCAAGTATGACACATGAAGGCATCAGCTAAAACATTTGTCTACTTTTACCTGAAGTTATTACATTTCTTAGTATTTCTAAAAGTAGCATCATTGAGTGATTAATAATAGTTAAAGGTGCTTATTTTACCTAACAAAACAGCAAACTAAAAGCTACGCAGACTTGGCTATGATAACTACCTCTCCACACAGCTGGCCTAAACTGGATCATGAGTGTGCTCCATGGTGGATTCACAGACCTCACCTATCCCTGTCCCCTGGGGTGCCATGCCATTTCAATAGGAAGATAGCCTACAAAGCATGTCACCCTTTTCTTATAGTGGTCTATATTGTATTTACTAAATATATATTTTCCCTTTTAAAACTACTTAATCCGACTGAAGAAAAAAAGAGATTTTCTGGGACACCTCTCTAGTGTAACAAGATGTGTCAAGACTGAAATTAAAATGACATTTATAACAAGCTGTCATCGAGTTTGGAATGTCTGTGATCTTGTTTTCTTTCAAGAGGAAGTCAAAGATGTGATTCATTTTTTTATGTTAATTTTTTTTTTCTTTTAGAGCTGATGTGGAAACTGGCTTTGTTGTTGTGGCTCAAGATAATAATATGCAAATATGAGTTAGAAGGGTGTATCCAACTTCAAACAAGGACCAGGGGTCACAAATGGAGATTAGATAAAGGGGCATTCAGAAAAGAAAATAGGAGGCACTTTTTTACAAAGAGAATCGTGGGAGTCTGAAACCAACTCCACAGTAATGTTGGTGAAGCTGACACCCTGGGAGCCTTCAAGAAGCTGCTTGATGAGATTCTGGGATCAATAAGCTACTAACAACCAAACAAGCAAGATAGGCCAAATGGCCACCTCTCATTTATAAACTTTCTTATGTTCAATGACACTTCATTCCCCTTATCAACCTGCAATGAAAAAGATGTCTCAGTTATTGAGGGGTACCGGTGGAGTCATCTATCTGTCATATATATTTCACACTTTCCATTTTCACATACTCTTTCCGTACTGTGCATGTAGATCATATTTACATTGCTAGCTCTAGGTTTGTATTGGTAGCTCTGCTGATGGATCGCTACAGTATGTTGCTATGAGGTTAATTTGATCAACCTCTACCCCACCGGGATGAGCCATAGCTAGGTAATAGAGCATTTTACCGGGTTTCCCCAGTGCTGTAACTTGCGCTGAAAATTCTAACTATGGCTTATCAGATTACAGGTTGATCAAATCAACTCCCATGCGAAGAACCAGGCCACTTTGCACAAAGATACCAGGGCTGAGCAAGCAAGCATGTGGTTTTGTTCAAAAACTAAAAGAAGACTGTGATAGAGATCGAATGATTCTTGGGTGTTAGATCTCCCTCCTGACCTGTGAGAGTGCTGTGTAAAGGCAACAGAGTATCCTGGACTAAATGGCATGACAGTTTATTCCTGTGGGTAGGTGGAGGTCTGCCACCTAGAAAAGAGGCAGCGCTACAGTACCCGAACTCAATGACCCAGATGGGAAACGGCATGGCACTCGTGGATTGGAGAAGTGGATGCATTTGTTAACCAAGGTGTCATGAGGGAGAGTATAAATAGGGGTTGTAGCAAACTAATTCGTTCCTTTGTAAATCGTTAGAAAACAACTTAAAAGGAGACCCTGCATCTGTGAGAAACATGAGTGTTGTGTTTGTTAGTCTGTCCAGTAGCACTGTCTATTTGTCTGTTCAGTAAGATTACTAACACGACCCAGAGCTGTAGCTACAGGCCACAACAAACTCGGACACCAGCACTTCCCTGTTTCACTACGGACTGTCTTTCAACACGAGCACTTGATTCACACACTGTTAAAACTGTGTTTGTGTTTTGTGTTACGTGTGGGTGAAAAAAAAAAAGACTGGACTTTTAGTTTCTGGTCACTTCCATCATTTATTATTTACATTATTTGCCATAAGGCTCTGGATATTGTCAATTATTCAATAAACACCCTTGCACCTGGATATCATTGTATGTTTATTCAGCACTGCATTGCATCATCTGTATTCACTCCCCACTCTGTCACAAAGACACACTGAATTTATCCAAGTCTATTAACTTACAAATTTTGGCAGTTTTCTAAGTCAAGTCATGAATTAAATGGTCTTAACATTAGAATCCACTTAAGTAACCTCTAATATACAAGACTCTTGACAACATCCGCACACAGTATAATCACATCTTGGAACTTGTTAATGGGTTCTTGAACTTTTATTACCGGAAACAAGATACCTATTATGTTGTAGTGTTATGCAACAATGAATCTTCAAAGACCTGCCAAGATATAGTATTTCAACAGACTATACAGTCATTTCTAGTCATATCAGAAGGAAATAAAACAGCAACCTGCTCTCCATTTGTTGACAACAATTTTAATTATGTCTAATACTACAACCAATTATCACAATGGATTATCAAAAATCTCTGACATACTTGTAAATTAAGCTTTGAAAAATCGTCCCAGAATGTTTGGCCTACTTTATCCACAATCTGTGTTTAAACACAATTTGTATTGCACATTTGTTTTCCTTAGTAAAATCCATAATGTATTTTTTTCAAACTTGAAGTAAGGTCAGGGGAGGCGCATAAGGATGACAGATTGTTGCACCGATTCAATGCTTGGGTTGAAAAACATTATTACTGTGTGTATTTTTACCTGTTTGAAAATGTATTTTTTATAGTTTCAAATGTGAAATCTATCTTAAGTGCAGCATTTCTATAGCAGCCACTGCCTGTACAAATGATCTGTGTGATCAGTGCAGCGTCTGGAGCACACGCTCGCCTCGGGAACTGAAGATTAGGCTTCTTTCACCTGGTGAACTGAGGCAATGGATGTTGCCAAAACTACCAATCGCCAGCTCGACTTTGGATCCAACTTTTTGGAAGTGTTTTGACAAATAACAAAAAAATTAATAACTATGATTTATAATAACTTGCTTTTTTTTTTTTTGTACAAACGGGTCTTAAATACAGTAACCTTTGGGAAGACTGTCTCCTTTAAGAAATCAAATTTAATCTGAAATGTAGTTTATAGCAAACCAAGTTAATTCCCTTAGTGTGGCAGTTTGACCTTGAGCTGGGCAGAAATAGAAGTGCTTATTGCATTTCAGATTGGTATCTGGGACAATATGCTCTGCTCTCCTTTTTTTTTTTTATAAAGATAAGAAACTCTCCAGATGCTTACTAAACCCTTGAAGATACAGACATATAATTTAGTAATATGCTTTTTATTGCAACTCAACTGTCTTGAGTCCATAAATAGAACATGAGGGGTGTATAGGCAATATTCATTTCTCTTAAACAATATCTGGTCTATGTAACACCAATAGAATTAATAATTGATAATGTTTCCTAGCTCTTTAATAGCAAAATACAGTGACCATATTCATAAAGTTATGACACAAAAGCTGTTTTTTATGGTTTATTTAGTAAGTCTGGTTTAAATATGTACAGTTGACCCTATCTCTTATGATAATTCTTGTGAGCACTTGGGATGCCTGAACAGCTTCAAGCCACCATAAAAAAACAGGGTGGTGCTGATTCGATATTGCAAGACTACAAGGTGTTTTAATTATTCTGCAGGATCCCCGAGTGGCTCACCTGGTAAAAGCACAGCCACGTGGCAGGGCAGGGTGAGTCATACAGTCAAGTGAGAGCAGCAGACCCAACTGGCCAGGCACCTGCAGGGCTGCCTGCAATCCTCTATCTGCTCTCAGGTTTGATCAGGTTTAACAGAAGTAATATCTGAACTATGGTTGCATTTGAATTAATCTCACAAACCCTAACTAATGTAACTATCGTATTAAATTCAGTTTCTTTTTCTATAATATTGCCATATAATCCAACACAACATGCTTTGAAACAAAAGGTTATTGGTAGATTTAATAGATTTTTTAAAAGAAATTCTGATTTGTCTTATCCAACGCATAATGTAGGCTTGAAGTGCGTATCCTAGCAACGCGCAAATCTACCGTACTAGCACTAGAAGCAGCACACTCACACGCAAGGTTTTAATGCAAACCGACAACAGAAGATTTAAAACTGGGTACTAATTTCATGCATCGATTAACCAAAATATAATTGAAGCTCGGTAAAATTTAAGGGCAGTTGATCAATAATTGATGCATCCATTAATTGTTGCCCACCTAGTTTCCATAGAAAAATAAACGATTTAGTGAGTACTCTTGGGTTAGTGAAATGTTATAGGGAGCCAATGGACCAGAACATGAGAATACATTAAATAATCACAGTTCGTTTTACACATTGCTATTCCTTGATATAAGGGGTTTATTATGCCCGTCATATTCACGTAAGGTGAATCTTTTTCTGGGTTACATGCGCCCAGATATGATAAAGGTTTAACAAGAGAGTAATGAATGGAAATCCAATACAATCTGTGGTGATGATAGGGTTGCTAGGTGACTGTCTTTAGCTCAGCCTCTCTATTTTGTGTGCTTAATAGTGGCCAAACGGTTCTTACTCACTGCTGAAATGTGATGTGACAGTACCCAATGACCCGTGATCTAATTTAACTTGGTTGCTATGGAAAAAGTGATGAAAAACATTCTGCTATACAAGTATAAGCCAGCTGTATTCCACTAGTCTATATATGGTGCTGTATATGAAGTTTCTATAGTTTAATGATCTGTGCATTTTTCTTTATAAAGCAATCAATCGATTGTGTCGTCATTCTTGATGTTAAAATGGCCTACTTATTCCTAGATCTAGCCTCTGGTTGGTTACCAAAAGAACCACTTGCCCATGAATCTGTGCATACAGACATATTTGTGGGTCATAATTTCAACTTACACACTCATATGGATAGCATTGTTCAAAGCCTGTTCTTAACTAATCTTCAACAGGAGTCTAGAGCAGGTAGTTTTTGTTGCTTTCCAGCCAAGCCCCAGGCATACCAGTGTCTAGAGGTTTGATTATGTACCTCTTGCTGCTGTCTGTCATTCAGTTTGTGGTGAAATGCAATTTTGAAGTGGTAATTTTTAGATAGAAAAAGAAAATTGTCTTCAAGTTAAACTAAAATGCAGAGCATGGTACAGTACTCAGCAGCACACTGCAGTAAAAAAATCATAGCTCTTGGAGCAAAAGCACCTCAGTCCTGACCTAACCTGCCAGCTGCCATTCAATCCTGGGTTTTTATCAACCTGACACTGCTAGTTGTGCGAATTGGGTGGTGGCTTTTACATGTGATGTTCACTAGAGGTTAAAATGATCCTGCTTTTCACAGCAGGAGGTGAATTAGCTTACACTGTAACCCAGCCCCACCCACAAACAGTGCTCCCCTTTTATAATGCCATATTCACCTGGCTGTTTAACGAGCATGGGCGTGCTAGTGGAATGACATTGTGGACCAAATTGGAGCCACAACCATCCCATCTTTAACTGGCTGTATAAAGGGCAAGAAATGTTACTGTTTTATTGTTTTTTTAGGTTTTTTTTTAAATACGGTAATTAAAATAGAGCCACCTGTCATATGTGGTCACTTTTTTATATGGTACTTTAAATATTGGTTCTAAGCAGGTTTATTTGTATTTAAATGTTAACGATAGTCTTTGTGTTCAGTCTTATTGTTACAGGTATCGCTGTGTGGCTCGTAGCCAAAACACCCCCGATAGCTCCGCCTCCAACCTGGGCTTCCGCTGTGCCGCCGACCAGCTCCCAGATTACCTGCAGTGAAGGGTCAAGGACCACACGAGGAGCACTGCAATGCATCTATCGATCTGAACAACAACCACGAGGCAGGCCTATATTCTAAACTTCTTTTCAGGATCTGTACTTTGAATAGTTTCTGTTTTGGATAGGATCAGCGAGTGCTTTCCTCACTCACCCCCCTTGGAACTGTGGAAGGAATTATTATATAAACACATGTGCACTATCACGTACGATGTAAATGACTGCAGGCCTTTCTGTAATCTGCAACTTGATAGTGTGATCAGATTGGCAGGATGTCAGAAGTCTTTGACTGCTTGTATTTATCAATTTTAGTAATGATTTTGTTGTTATTGTGTATTGAATAAAATTTAAATACAAAGAAGAAAGTACTATGTGTTTGTTCTGACTGTAATAGGAATGCAATTCGGTTTGGTTTCTTCTTAACTCTTGCAGCTGCTTTTGACAACCAATCGGTTTAGCAGACTATGTGCAAGGTAAGACAAATGCCTTAGTTTTGTCCATGTCTATAGGGTTTGATAATTGAACTTCTACATCTACTACAAATTACTGCAGTCCTCACGACTTGGGTGATATATTGCATATGGCATGTATTGCATATGGCATATTCTACTTAAAAGCAGATTAATCCATTACATGTACTGTTATTGACAATTCAGAATATGGGGATGCATAGATGCACCTGTCTGTATGTCACGCATATATGTGCAGTGATGAAACTTGGTAAGGACATTCTTTTGCGCAAGTTGAGTCATCACTTTGTACATGTATCATACTGTATCTGTATCATAGATATTTGCCTTCTTACTCTTTGTGATGTCAGAAGAAATTCCTGATAGTATTGTAAACACTAACAAGCATATTATTGACATGCCATAGCTGTAAATTCAAAATTAAAGCCATCAATAACATGAAAAAGTGGATCACCATGGCCGTAACCATGTAAAAATTGTTTAACAGACAGATGGACAGCTGTCCTTATGCACAAACATTATATAACTTAACTCTAGCTAAAGAAGGTCCTAGTTTCATCTCGCCAGACAAACGCCTCTAGAATATGCTTCATCCCAGTTATATAAGTAGTTCCCTAGATACTGTATATGTAAAAATGTAATTGCAACGCACAGAAAGACAGTCTCCAAATAACCCCTGATTATGTTACACACAAAAGCTGAGTGATAAAGAATGTCTTTAGAAAGTTCCATCACAATTGAGCAATCATTTAAATAGATATATGAAAACTTAAATGACACACAGGAAGTAGTCTGATGGCCAGACACACATACTCCACATAACCCAAGATCATAATTTTTTTACAACAAAAAGATCCTTAGCAAGTTTCTTTGGAAAGCAATACTAAAAAAGAAGTGTGACATACATGGGTACAGTAACTCCTTACAGGATGTGCATCCTTAGTGGTGGAGAATAAACAGCTGAATGAAAACAGAATGAAACTAAAGGAAAATAGCATGGGTTGAAGTCTTCCCTTTCTGAATGGGCATTACTGACAAGACCACATGCTGGTAGAGATTATACAGAGCTCTTGATGGGAACATCTCCTGACATGTTCTCACGGAGTAAATCTCAGCCCTGTGAAATGCTTGTAACCATCAGTAAATAACAAGTGTTTACAGCTGCCAAACAATATTGAGCTGTCAAAAGGCCACTTTGCAGACTGCTTTGTTAGCGTGGAATTGTCATAATATAGAACTATGACCAAAAGCTTTGCATCACTTACAATTTTAGGACTGAGACATTTAAAAAATATGAACATGATTTAGATCTTTTATTTAACATCATGTAATCAAAGAAACTACAAAATGAAAAGTCTACCGGAAGCCATAATAGTAGTACAGTATTTTGTTAGATTTTGAAATGTCGTATTTTTCAATTTTTGTCAGTTTTTGTGAAGCATATGAAAAACTACAAAGCGGTATGTAATTCAATATGTTAACGTAACATTATTTAGCAGGTTTCATTCAACTATGAAGCAAAATGTGTTAATTCTAGGTGATGCAAAACTTCTGACAATAGCTATAGAACTATGTGCTCCATTCTCTTATGTAGTGATATTGGAAGCAGTGGCTATTACATGATTATTGGTAAATGACCATGGTGACTGTTAGGTGACCCATGCCAAAAGAAAGGTCAATTTCTAGAGCTAATGACTGCTTCAGAGGATATTAACGCTTTTATTTATTTATTTTTATATGAAGATTTTTTTTTATGTGTTTTTAGGTAATATTTTGGTCTGGATCGCTTAGGCTTCTCAAAATGTTTTCAGCTTTTACAGGACTTGTTGGATAATGACTGGTTGAAGCGGGTTTATACTTTTTTAAGGCCCCTGCCTTTGGGCTCCAAATATTTTTCTATCCTGTTTTTCACAACTGTATTTTTACAACACCTCTGCAATGTATAAGTGACATCTGCCCTTGTAAAACAGTAGGAATCTATAGCACCTGCTAACTGAGCTCCTGCTGTAGGCCCTTGATTAATATCTGTCAGATTAGCCATCTTGCTCCATAAATTGCAACACAGAGATCCAGCTTTCATACAGCGATACCTTAGGGCAGCAGCATTAGAACATTATTACATTACATTCTTACATTATTTTCCAACTTTATCTTTTTAAAACAACAAGGCAGATGACAGACAATTTTCAAGGACTCAATCTATCTTTATTTTAGAAAAAAAAAACTAAATACAAATTCTTTTTAAAAGTATTTTTCAGTGACTGCACAGTAACTGAGCCCAGACTAATCTTCTAATCTGTGTGAGGCTTCTGCTTTATACCTGTGATGATGTGTTTTAAATAAATCATTTACATTATAAATAAGCTGGGTTTGTCTGCATTTGTGGTTTTAAAGCTTTTAATCTCACTAACGGGACAGAATGCGTAATGGCAATGTATCACACAACACTGCCTGTTGCACTCTTACCCCCTTAACCTCGGCCATCGGCTGCAGCCAATCGATGAGTTCTGGGTTGCAGCATCAGTATATGAGGGTGGAGGCTGGGCACGAACAAGTGACCCTGCAAACTGCAAGCGAGCATCTTACCACTATGCAAATGAGCTTGGCTCATCTGCATTTGTGGTTCTAGAGCTTTTAACCTAATCTCACTGATAGGACAGAATCTGTAACAGCACTGCTTCTTGCACTTGATACTTCCCATCAGCGGTGCTCACCAATCTCCCCTACAGATGTGATAGCATACAAAGAATGCATTATTAACATCCAAATGAACTGCTTTAAATTAGGAAGACAGCTACACCGTGTCGTTTTCTACAGCTTTCATAGCAGGCTGTATTGCTTTTTTGCAAATAGGAGTCTGGTGAGTGTCAGAAACATGATCAGTCCACTTGAGTCTTCAAAACTAGATGGTAAGCTGGAGTCACAGACTGGCTCAATGGGGTGTTTATACAAGCCTGCATCAGTATAAGACAGAGGTGTCCAACTCTGGCCCTGGAGAGTCCCTAACCAGCAGGTTTTATAGGTGTCTTTTCATCCTCAGTGGCTAAAGATCTGGAACACCTGTTAATCTTGACTAATTAAGTCAATAATTGGTTCAATTAAGTAACTGAGAAAATGGTTGAAACGAAAACCAGCAGCCACAGTAGCTCCCCAGGACCAAGGTTGGAGACCCCTGGTCTAAGACATGCTGCTACTCGGCAACACCTCTCTAGCACAGACAATGCCTTGTTTTAGAATTCAGCTTCTCATTTTGATACCAGGCCACAAGCTCCTTCACTGCACCTCACAGCATTCCTTATTCCTTGAGGTTGAGTCCTTCATTGATAGGGTGGCCCATTCAAATTGGTGTTTCATGATGATTTCCCTCTGAACATATTATAGTATAATAAAGTCCATGCATACCTATTAAACACTGGATAGTGCTGAATTTAGAAACACTCAAAGGATCTTAATAAAGTTGGGAAGCAGCTAGTTGGTAAATTCAGTTAAGAAGTCATTGAAGGGGTGGGGACAATTTCACTCTCCAGTCAGTGCAATGCTAACTGAAAGCCAGGCTTGTTAACAGAGATTTCTTTAACCAGGTGTAATACCACAAAATAAAAATACATGTTTACTTCAACATGTTTCTTTCAGAACTGGACATCTGAGACATGTATAACGAATGAATGGACACCAGCTGGGAGAGTTCTGGGGTTATTGTGTTAGCTACAGTCACACTAACCTGCCTCCAGTCAGTCCTGTATTATTCTGAAGTGATGTAAGCACCAGGTCCCACTGTGTATTTCTGAAAAGCCATGTTTGAACCTATTTCAAGAGCCTGAATTTCATAGGCGATCTAAAGAACCATCATCTTTCAACGGGCTTGTCTGCCAATGAAAGAAAAGACTAATGAATAATGAGGTGCAAACAGGTACTCAAAGCATTTAGGACTTCATTTACCAGATTAATAGTTTGTCAAACTTCAAAGCACTGGAATTAAAAACTTTTACATAAAATGGCCAGTGTTTCTATTGGCTTAAGTTGTATTATTTCATTATTTCACAAAAATGTGCTTGGATTTTAAATATATTTTAATATTCACAGAAAATGTGTGTGTGTGTGACATTGACCCCTGATTTGTTACATCATGTTACAGCTGAATAGAAAATATACAATGTACAGGCTACATAAATAGATTAAACCTTAAAGGTATATTACTTTAAGCTGAAATGGCTATAATGGTTTATGATGGAGGGCAGAAGTTGTGCCAAGTAACAAGTATACAAAAGTATTCATAACGAGTACTATGATTTCCCCCTGTGTAGTTTAACTATGGCCACGTTACAAACTAATGTTATATGGATAGCAGAGAAGCCAGTTTTATCTAGTTCTGGCAACAAGCAAGATGTTATCCTATTAAATTTGAGTTTCTGTTCGAGCCATTGATTGGAATAAGGTACATTTCCACACATCAACTTTTGGAAAATGCAGGGCCTAAGGCAAGATAAGATAATATTTGAAAATGCTGCTATAAAGCAATAAGCACTGACTGCTTGACTGCAAACAACCTCCAAGCAAGACCAAAAGGTGAGGTGGAGGAGAGAAGAGCAAATACATAGGCTGCATTGAGTGGTAAGGCTTAAATGAGGGCTAACCATTATTTTAAAATCATTTTAACTTATAAGTTTTATTAACCCTTTGTGGTCCTATGTCAGACCAAGTCCAACATTACAATTTCCCCTTTCCAGTCTGATGTCATACCCTGTCCGACATCATCAAAAAGACGTCAAGCACAGGTCTCTAGTCGTTTTTTCTACAGAAAAAGAAGAAAAAACCTTTCAATGGCCGAGCGAGACGAATAGGAGCCGAGAGAATCCAAACAAAAAAAAAAAGAGGGGGGGGGGGGGGGGGGGGGGGGGGGGGGGGGGCGGATCTGAGCAATACACATAGCCCCTTCACCACAGAGATAACACAGACATAAACAAAAGAAGATAGGGGTCGGGCTTGGCTGGAGATGCAGTACTGAGTGTCCTGTTGATATGCAGTGCCTTTTAAACCTGTTTTACTGTGACCAAAAAAACTTTTAAACAGCGAGTGTAAAATAAACTACATGTGTGAAAATAAATTAGACCATAACACAAGAACCTGGAAGCAGCAGAAACTGTTCATACTGTATATATAACACTGTCTTTGAAATGTCTGCATATTCCAAACTGAAGTATAACATGCAATCATAGAACCAACAGATCTTCAAGGGGAGGCAGTGATAATGGAGCAAGTGCTTGAGGTAAGAAAATGGATTTTAAGCCTTGTTTAGCACTCCTTTAAATCTCTGGTCATGTTTATTACTGGCTGAAGTTTGAACTGTATTTGATTGACTATCTGGAAAAGCTTTGTGCAGCTGTGTGAGGGGAGGTAATCTGTATGGCTTGGGTGCTTGTTTACAGTATTAGTGGGGGTCTGTCTATGGCATTCTTCAAAAATTTTACTGTTTTATTCCACTGTATAGACAATATTGTTCATCAGCAGACAACACTTAGCTGACTTAATTGGGTCATGCTAAATGGGAGCACTACTGGAGTCCTTAGGCAAGCATTCAGACTGCAACAGAGCTTGAGTGTGTAGCAACAATGAATGAACAAGCTGGTTAGTGCGCTGGTGTTCTGAGTGTATCATTGCATTGTAATAGTTTCAGGGGCCAACTATGGAAACCTGGACCAATGTTTTGCTAATCATTCGTTTTTGAGTCGATTGAACCTGCTTGCTGAGGAAGGGGATGCAAGGGAATGAGGGTTTTGCAGGGCAAATGCAGCTTTACTGCAATACCAGGTATTCATTAATGACACAGAACAGACGGTTACAGTGTAGAATGCTAATTGAAGCTATGAGTAGAAGTACTTTTAGTCAGGATTGCTATTTAAAAACAGGATTTTTATTAGAAGAAAAAACAGTTCAATTAAAGCATTTTGACGTTAGGCCTCGCCTTTCAAGACAGTCAGTTTTGCAGATGAATTGACATCTCAGCCCCACTGATAGGCAGGGAGGCAGTTTGATCATCAGCCCCCTTGGAAAGACCAAAAATTAGAGGAGGTTGGGGAAGAGAAAGTATCCTCAAACGCACGCCACAGGCAGCAAAGAGAGGTTCAAAATATACAGCTTGACTAGTATTAACAGCTGCCATTGACTGAAGGATGTTGAGAAAGCAGGCGTTAACTCCCTAGTCCAGTCTTTGCTTGACTTTTGGAGGCGGTTGAAATGATTTACCTGCCAATCGCGTGGTCGCATATTTGCAGGCGAGTTTCCTGCTTGAAACTACTTTATCTAAAGCAAACAAAGACACTTTTAAGTTTCTGACAGGATGGGGTCATACTGTAGTAAGGTTAAGTACGATTGATAAATCAGTTTTACGCTTGCCACTTAAGCAACGTAACTGCAAGGCTTTGATCACTCGAGATTAAAATGTAGGTGATGGCTTCAGATTTATAAAATGCTTGGAACCCATTATATAGAGGGTGTCCTGTAATCTGGTATAGAATTAATACGTCTAGCTATTTCTTTCAGGTGTGAAATGCCTTTAAGCAAAGAGGAACGAATACAAATCATTTTAATGTGTGTTACAGATAGTCAGCAGTGTGTTGATGCCTGATTTAATATCCTAACTGGCAAAATATGTAATTGCCTATGATAACTGACTAATAGGACACCCTGTACATAAGCAAACAGACTGCATCAGATCTTAAAACAACCTGTAGTTCCCCATTTAGTTTAAGATGAACTCACTTTTTATTTCTGTTACCAAAGATTTGGTGTAAATGTGTTATAGATTATGGAGCTGGAGCACAAAGCAATGGGTTTTTCATCTGAAAATAGATCCACCTTATATACAAAGTGAACCGTTTTCTAAAGAGCTCTTTCACATGGAATTAAAAAATAACTAGAGGGTCCATCGCACAAAGAGATATCAGGCATCTGATTAAATCTAAGACAAGATTTTTTTTTTTAGACTTGCAAGGGAGATTTCCAAACATGTGTTCTCTATATGTAGTTATTATGTGGCAAGTGCTTTGAGCTTTTTAAAAAAAAAAAAAAAAAAAAAAAAAAAAAACATTGTGACTGCAACAGAATCCATCACCTGTCACAGCTTGTTGTTTATTACTGTGAAGGGGAACCTTTGTGACATTTGTTCATTGAAACTGTACCATGTAGGACAACAAGAGTTGGAATCCCAGTGGATTGCAGAGAGACTCAACTTGTGATATAATGCAGGCTGAACAAATACAAAGAAATACAGAGAAAATAATATGAATTTGTACATCTAACTAGCAAGTTACAAAAAAAGCACAAAGGTTACATTTTAGAAACCCAATGCAAGTGGATTTCTTGGCCTTTTTTTAAAATTATTTTTTTTATAATCAGTAATATAATCTGATAGGTTTCACAACCATTTGCATGAACAGAAAATAGGAAATAATCTTTAACGACTGCTTTTAGAATCTAAATAATTACTGGGGACCTTTTTTGAAAACTACAACACAAAGAATCTAGTTAAATCATGACACATTTCTTCTTATGGTATATATTACTAGAATCCCTATAGGCTGGTGCAATTAAAAACGAACCTTTGGGTATTCTTCTAAAGTAACTGGTTTTATTACATTCTCTTATAGTCCTGCCCTACTTCTGAAAATCATTCTTAAATTCACCATCCTGCAAGCTTGTTTGAAATTGTCATATTTTTGTCTAGTTCTAGTTCTGGTTTATTTTTTTAGTATTAACTTTGATATGTGGGTTCATTCTCCATGGGGATTGCTTGCAATAAAATGAGGGCACATTTGGTGTCACATTGAGTAAGTTCTGTAACTTTTTACTAAAGTACATCGAGGAGAAGAATAATATTTACTTTGCTCTCTGTCACACTTTGATGTTAAATGGACCTAATTTGTGGTGCTTATAATTCTGTCACTGTTACCTGTGCTGTGCCCATTCCTACAATACATATGAGCACTCTACTCATAATGCAGACCAGTGCCACACTGCAACTCTGTTCTTGCAGGCTTCGCTACATTTACACATGACATTGCACGCAAAACAGGCCTGGAAAAGTTGGTCTCCTTTCCCTCGCAGTCTCTGAGAGACAAGTTTTCATTGTACGACTCGTCATGGTGTTGAAGACAAGAGCAGGAGTCCGACCTACAGGAAGTAGACATGCAGTCACATCCTAGATAGATAATCTCACTGGGATCCTGATCAGCGCCAGGCCTGCTTACATGCTCTGGAGAGTATTGTGAAACAAAGACATTTCCATTCGTGGTTATACTGGTCTGCCACTGTTTTATAGCAAAAAGAGTGGGGGGTAGAGTTTGTGGGATTTACTATCTAAAGTTGTGCTTCCAGTGGGGATCTCAGTCATTTTTTCTATAAAATTATCCTTGGCTTGACTGGCACAGCAGGCGCTTGACAGATGGTTTGGATAATGTGGGTGGTCCTTACAAAGATCTTCCAAACACTCACTAAACAGCATGCACAGTACTGCAGATGTACATTTTACAGGCCAGCGTCAAAGGTGTTTTATCTCTTTCGTAACAAAGGAGTGAAAAAGCTTTAAATCAATGTTCTTGTTAATGTGAGCAACATTATCTCAAATAGAACATATTTAGCAAAGACTAAACTAGTTTATCACCATTCCACTTGATAATTATTTACTAGGCAAAATATACATTTCATTCACTACAATTCAGATATTAGTTTTTAATACAAAGGATGTAACTGCTGCTTCCTGGTACCTTATCACTTCTTCTGGTGCAGGTCTGCAATTAGAACATGCGACACATAGGATTTGATTCGGAACCAGGAAAATAGAGCCTTGGTTATCATCCATTTAATGATAAACACAGACACACAAATGACTACATTGAACAGGCATAATGGGCTGTTTTAAAAGGTTTGGCAGAGCAGTAATATACAGACGTGTTTATAAAGGTTTCTCTCTTTGAAGTTCTAGATGTGTAATGCACACTTCAAGCAATTGCAAAACAGAGCCTGGTAATATATTTTATAGTTCCAAGTAGCTCAAGCAATATGATTCAAAAACCTATAATACACAGCCTCCATCTGACAGCTGTACTATAATAATTAGTGAGGTGCAAATGACAGTGACACAAAGCTGCATAAATGTATCTGACAGACCTGTAAAACTTCATAATCATTTGAAAACCTTGACCATGATAATCCTTGGTGTATTTTTAAAGAGGAGATAGCGATCTAGTCAGGGATAACAATATATTTAGTGAGCAAGTAGTCTGAGTGATGTTATCCGGCAACAAACTTCCGATCCCCAGTTGTACTGCTTTCCTAGACAAAGGAGCACATTTTAGGGGACCATTCTACTTGAGAGCGGTCTGGCTTGTTAACATATTGAGCATATTTTTAAAGAGTAAGCAGGAGTCTGAGTGAGGCAATATGGGCAATACAATCCCCACCCCTAGTCTTGTTGTAAACTGTATGTCACCATTTTAAATGAGTTTCAATACTAAAGTCCCATTAGATTTGAGCGGGCCTCTACCTGTGGGATAATGACCGCTCTACTTGGATTCTGATTGGCCGAGACAATCCGTGAGGTTTATAATGGAGAATAGAAGTAGGAACTTTGAATGGAGATTAAACAATATTCAATGTCCTAAAAAACCCTGCAACTGTAGCCACAGTAAGCTGTAGTTTTCTGATCCTCAAACAACTTAATACATAGTTTCCCTAAATACAGTCAGGAAACTAATCTTGTACGCTGTTCAATTAACAGATGTGCAGAAATGACAGCCCTTATTATCAGTTAGGAAGCGTCTCATTTGAAACTGCATCTGTGTCTCATTCCCATCCCTGGCAATGCAATTTAAACAGAAGGGACTGGCATCAATCCCCATGGGTCTAGCAGTCTGACGTCAGATAAGGTTAATCAGGAATCTATTAAAAGATAACAATCGACAGGGTAAATTAGAAAGGCTTAAAAAGGAAACTTGCGCTGCTTATTAGCTCTACTAAGGTCATATACAGTACTTTTAGGAAAGATACTGATCTGAACAGCTCTAAAAAAACCAAAAAAACCCTGATAAACTGTAGCACACAGATGGCTATGTATACTACAAATGGCCATATGGAATGAGGTATGCTCAGTGGAGAAGGTCCACCTTGGTGAAGGTACTGTACATGTGTGTGTATCATTACACTGCTAATGTTACCGTTGTGATTTTGTGAAATGTGCTCTTTTTTGCACTGGTATAGCCATAAATGCTACATGTCAGCACACTTGTTATCTCTCTTGAGATACACTGAACCCCTGATTCTAATTTTTTATCTGTTACTGTGCTACATCCGCAGAGAATATTAACACAGCTCTATTCAAAAGTTATTTTCTTTTTCTTCAGAAGTGTGTTACTAAACTAAATGAACAGGTTTAATTTGGAAACTAACCATAGATATGTAACATTGTTGACCAGTATAGTCCTGTGTCTGCTGGAGATGCAAGAAACCATTGTGTGTCTTGCATTTTTGTGTTTAAAATCTAAATGACCACATCACTCTAATAAAGTACCTGCTTAGTCAAACAGAGATATGACAAGCATGCCTGTGCTATTTTAACAGGGCGGAGAATGGGTCCAAACTAGCGACCCGGCACACAGCAAGCAAGCATCTTAACCATTATGTAAAAGAGAGAGTCTGCATTGTGGATATAGAGCTTTTAACCTCTTCCCAATGACAGGAGACAGAATTCATAACGACACTGCATAACACAGCATGGACCATTACAATACAATGGAAATAAGTTCTGCTCAGTCAAAAATACATTTTTTATAGATACTCAAAGTTATTTAGAAGTATTTGATTGCTTTTTAGCTTCCACTGGTATTTGAGTAATCCTTATCAATGCAGTTTTCGGGAATTATTGCTTACTCTATGACGCGCCATTGTCCTCTTTTAAAAACACTGAAATTTGAACTTTAACTAAACATTTTGATTGAATGCATCCTTCATCAGTGCAATCTAGTCCAAATGGCTTCATAACTGACTGTTTCTACATTCATTTATTCATGTTTGTTAAACATTCAAAGATTTTTTTTTTTTTCTGCACTTTACACCTTTACAAAATGGCAATACATCGCAGCAGGTCTTTGGGAGACAGCAGACATTTGAGTCTATTTTATTGTACACTATATATTGTATTTCAGTCGATTTTTATTGTATACAGTCTATTTTACTTTATATTTATGCTGCAGGTATTCCCCCTCAGGGTGATTTATCCTGGAGAGTGTTCGCTTCAATACTGAAGTTCCTTGCAGGTGGATTTTCCTCTCATGTCAAGAGGACTTATGCACACAAGTATGGATTTGGTGCCCTCTGGTGCCCTATCCTTGTAAATGCATGCCTATGTTATAATAAAGTGATAATCTTGCCCCACTTACAGAAAACACCCCTCTTTCCTTTTAGCATTAATATAATAAGGAAATGAGCTGAATAAGTCCATAATCTGGTACTTCCTGATATGGAGGTTGATATTATAGTAGATTTTCAACCATTAATATCTCTTCGGTGGTAGGGAGTAGAGTGGTGGCATTGCCTCTTTAAATCTTTAAGTCTTTCAATAGGATTCATTAGTATTTTAAAAGATAAAAAGGAGTCAAAGCATTAAAATGATGGTGTGGCAGGGCAGTAGGAGAGAGCCCTGCACATATGAGAGGGGCAGGGAAAAGCTCTTCCTGTAAATAAATGTTACTCTAGTTATTCTATTATGATTGTAGAAATGTATTGTTTGTTTATTTAAGAATGGGGTACTCCCCGCCACTGTGCATATTTTGTATTTGCTTTGTATTGTTGTTATGATTTATTATGTATAAATATGACGGCAGAAAGCAATGGGTGGTGTTTGTTTGACAGCGTGGATGGGAAGCCCCATCCCACAAAACCTTGTGCAGAAGGTGGCCATCTCCTGATTTAAATAATGGAGATGGACACTTTCTGCATGAGGTTTTGAGTACATCTATAAGCATCAATAAGTCTCACCTGTAGGGTTGCAAATGAGTTGTCCATGCACCTACAGGGGAGGAACAGTATATTTCAATTTCTCAGACCCCAAGACAGTGTGGTTTTATATCATGGGTGTGCAGTGGTGTTTGTAGCCCAGTAAGAGGTTCTCTCTCTGTTGCCTGTGGCTAATAATTCAACCACTGAACAGAAACAGTTTAGCTTAACGGAAGACCACTGACTTTCTAGCACTGGTAGATGTTAGTGCTAGTGTTAATAAGATGTAATAACATGAGATTCAAACCCTTTGTTAGCAGTCATTTAAAAGAAATATAGAGGAATATTTAAATTGCATAACCAGAGATGGATCTTAATACCCCCACTCTATCCTTCTGGTGTTTGCCTTCAATAAACCAAGTTATTAACATTATTATATCAAGAAAGGAAATCAGTGTTTTTTTTATTTTTTTATTCAGTGTGGCTGTATTTAGATCTGTCGCTGTTTAGATTATTAAAATAGACCCCACAATCCTGAACATTTCTTAACAAAAAGGTTTTTAGTGTATCACACTATCAGGTTTAATCCTTTTGTAGTTTTCATTTTTCGAGGTCTGTACTTAATTGAAAGTATCTGAGAGCAGAATACCCTTATTATTTATGCACTATTATACTTAAACGTTACTGTATTAAAGCACTTAATTATCCTTTAGATTGGGCTTGACTATCTAATTATAACGACTAGTGATTCATTTTATCAGAGTAATATACATAATAAAAATGTACTGCATTCATAACGTTAAAACCGTATAAGATGTCCTTCACGATAACTCCCCACTGTTTCCCCGTTTGCACCGCACTTTAAATTAAATGTCTAATACATTCTGCTGTAACCTAAGACTGAAACATAAAGATTAAATTATGATTTGAATATTTTCTGTAGGATTGCGCCCAGCAGTTAAATAAATCTTCAAAATCAACTCAATCCAGGTCACATTTAACCAAGGCAGGCTATTAAGCTGGTTAGAACATGTTTGCTTAAATAAAATGACAACGGTTCTAAATTGTCTTTCATTTCTCATATAAAAAAGCATTATTATCCTGTTTATTCAGTAGCCATGACAAGCTTGTAAGACTGTAACCTTGAACGTAAGGTTGCAAAGATATAACTGCCCGCTGTTTTGTGTAATTGCTTTTGCTTTACATGAATTGTGGAGCTGTGAAAACTCGAGCTACAGTGGAACCATAAATATAGCATGGGCTTGGCCACACACATTTTACTATCACAACTCGTTTGTGAGCTGTTACTAGATTTAAAAAAAACAATAAAAAAACAGAAACTAAACTGTGAAACCCTGTAGACTTACAGTAGTACTCTAAATTATACAAGTGCAAAGACGCATAAAGGATTTGTTGAAGGCTTGAGACAATTTCTTTGTGTAGACCTAGGTAATGCAGAACTATCAGAAAGAAGGCATGCAAATAGAACTTTCTTAAACCTGGTATATTACCTTACTGGATAACATTTTACAGTGAAAATACATTTTTTCTATAATACATAGCAAAAAAAAAAAAAAAAAAAAAAAAGAACTGTGGGGTCCCCACGTGTCTAGAAAGCTCTCTGGTGAACAGGGTGTGGCACACAGTCTGGGGAGAGCAAGTTAACTTCCTGGCACTGGGATTCCAGAGGGAGCGTTGTTTTGGCTGGGGCTCTCAAGTTCCCTTGGTTGTGGGATCTGAAGATGCCCAATGACCTTTCTCCTGAGCTGTTGTGGGGAATTTCTGTGGTGAGAGAACATAACTGGACTTTGTAAACCGGTGAGAAAATAGGAAGCATTTTTTTGGAAAAATAAATCCACTCAACAGAACAGTATGCCCATATGTAATATGTGTATGACTTTCTCTTGATAAGATGCTCAAAGTAGTTAATTATTTATATTATTAGTTTTGTCTTTTTGAATAGTTGCAATACTTAAATCCCCCTATTCAATGCATGCAAAGATTTCTCCCATTCTTCTAAAAGGAATACAACTGTTTTAAAATTAAAGACATTTAACAAGTAAAAACTTCATCTTCTCCAGTATTTTAATCATATTAAAACATTTTTATTTACTTCATAAAAATAGGGACAAATATTCCTAAGGTGAAATATTCATGACCATCAGCACAAAATCATCTCATCAGTTTTTATAATGAAGTCTGGAACCCGACTCCGAAAATAAGTTTGGGTACCAAATAATTTTCAGTTTAATTAGAAAATATGAAATTATATCATGAATAAAAACATTTGATATCCAATGGACACTGGTACTGTAAGATATATTTATTTAATACTATAGCCTTATATTTATTTGATAATAATCTGATTAAATATTCTATTTGTACAGCATAATAAAAACCATGCACAGCAGTCAAGCTGAATTGGTTCTCATAAGTTAAACAAGCAAAAAAATAAAATAAAAACATTGCCATAATGACTTCATAGAATATATTATATTGTAATAAAAGGGAGAAATCATGTGTTATAGTCTTTGGGGGTATGTAAAGAAATATATTTGTTGAATTATTTATCCTGACGAAGGTTCTCCGTAGCATTGTAGCATCAATCTCTTATTTTAAATATTTTAAGGGTTATTTTTGCGCTTGTGAAATATTAATATCAAACCCAAGAGCTGAGCCCTGAAAGGAATCCCCTAGGTCAGCTGGTCCTGAAGCTCACTGCACTGACCTCCATCAACACTAACCAGCTTCAGGTCACCACTGCTAACCACCTGCCAATCAGAGTCAACCAAATTATAAACAAAACAAAACATCTTATCTGGAACATTGGGACAATGAAACTAAATCCCAAAATAAACTTGATTGTTATCAGGCCCTAAAAAGAAACTATACCCTTGCAGAGTATCTCTCCACTGTCAGAGATACAAAGCAGAGACAGATCCTGACCAAGTACACGCTCAGTGTCCACAGCCTGGCCATAGAAAAAAACTGACATAGGCAGACGTGGTTGCCCAGAGAGAACAGGCTCTGTGGTCACTGTGAGACAGAAGAGGTCGAGACAGAGATGCACTTTCTCCTACACTGTGAGAAATACTCCTGTATCCTTTAATAAAATAGAAAATGCCCATCCACTTTTTCCAGACATGGCAGACCCAGAAAAACTAGTTGTACTCGTAGAGGAGGGACATACAGCCCCACTGGCTGCTCAATATGTACCGCCTGCCACAAGTAAAGAGGCACACAGTGACACTCTGCATAAGGAGCACAACTTGGGAGGAGAGGAAATAAATTATAAAGGATCCTTGAAGGCTGTCCAGCTGGACCGTTTGTGTTTTGTGTTTGTGATTTGTTTTGTTTCAACCTTTTATTTTTGTACTCTGTGAGCGTCTATTTTTGTTAAAACATTTTATTTATTTTGTCAAGTAAAAACTGCAGTTATCTGATTTGTTTTTGTTCCTGCATTCTGGCCTGACGTCAACACTCTGCGTCATCCTGTCACAAGGACGTTATTTAGAGATATCTCTAAATGATTTATAGATATCTGAAAAGTATTTAAAGATATCTCAAAAACATTTTGAAATATATTAAAACGATTTGAAGATATCTAAAAATGCATTTTAGATAACTCACTTAAAGCTTCGTTTAATGATATCTGTAAATCATTTAGAGATACCTCTAAATGTATTTTAGATATCTTAAAATGATTTTGAGATATGTTCAAATATTTGAAGATATCTATAAATGAATTTGAGATATCTCTAAATGATAATTTGGCTTGCCATTGTATCCCTGGTGTGTTGTGCATCTTGTTGTTAACCTACATGAAATTCAAAACATTTGTTACAAATGTACTGTAATTGAAAAGTTTATGATTTATAGCCATTACCCGACAAATTATACAACAAAATATTTGACTAAGGTGTTTTTTACTATCATGAGACAACAAACCCTGCATGATAGAGATGAGATATTTGTATTGAAAAAAAATCTCAGAAACATAAGAACATAAGGAGAAGAATGTTTTCAAACGAAAGGAGGCCATTCGACCCATCTTGCTCGTTTGGTGTTAGTAGTTTATTGACCTCAGAATCTCATCAAGCTTGAAGGATGCCAGCGTGTCAGCTTCAACAACATTACTGGGGACTTGGTTCCAAACCCTCACGATTCTCTGTGTGAAAAAGTGCCTCCTATTTTCTGTTCTGAATGCCCCTTTGTCTAATCTCCATGTGTGACCCCTGGTCCTTGTTTCTTTTTTCAGGTCGAAAAAGTCCCTTGGGTCGACATTGTCAATAACTTTTCAAATTTTGAATGTTTGAATTAGGTTGCTGCGTAGTCTTCTTTGTTCAAGACTGAATAGATTAAATTCTTTTAGCCTGTCTGCATATGACATGCTTTTTAAAACCGGAATAATTCTGGTCGCTCTTCTTTGCACTCTTTCTAGACTAGACTACATGTTTTAGGAGTAGCAATGCCAAACAGTGTTTGGTAAATTAATTTGAACAAGCAACAAACATTACAGACAACTCAATGACTGAAGAGGGACTTGAACCCTTGACCATCAGATTAAAAGTCTGATGCTCTAACGACTGAGCTCCTCCACCACCAGTATTATAAAACAATACATAACTTCCAGTTAGCTTCATACAAAGTTGTGTTTGAAGTGTTTAAACTGGTGGCCTCTTAAAAGCAAAACTCCCTTCTAAAATGTACTTTCAAATAAAAATAAGTTTATCATATCGACATGCGGCCTCACTAGTGTATAGTTATTATTTGTAATCTACACTTTTAGCCATATACCCAAGCATTCTGTTTGCTTCCACACACTATTTGGTTGGTGACACCAACAAGTCTATTACAACAGCAAGGTCTTTCTCTTAGTGTGCCTGTGCCAGTTCTATACCCCTAGTTTGGTATTTGGATCGTACATTTTTGTGACTGGCATGTAACACTCTTATACACCTTTAAACAATGTTATAGTGAATGCCAAGCTTTATTATTGAATCAATTTAAAATCACTGTAGGATTAAAGTGTTGTGAGAGCCCAGTGCAACATTTTGTAAGATAGTTTAAAGAGTGTAACAGCAGGGGGCACTCATGAGCTGCATTCGTTTTCCTCCAAGTGATGCCTAACTCCAACAGACACCTTAAGCTTTTGCCAAATAATTTTTTTCTGTTTATTAAAATCCAGAATACAATCTAAATTTAATCAAGTGTATTAGCAGCGAATTAGGCCTGTGTCTTCAGGATATTTTAAAGGAAATTGTAACACATTCAAAGTGCACATTTTCTTCTGTTGCAACGGATCTGTGTTCAATGGTTCTCATATCTAAATTTGAAATCTAACCACTTCTCTTTGAATATCTTGGAATCCCTGAAAAAAGTATTAGCCTCAGAAGAAAATAATTTCAATTAGTGACAAAAGAAAAAGATAAAGGCATGCAGTATTCACAGTGGTCAGGGGAGCACAGGTTCGCATCCTGGCTGTGTGAAGTTGCCGTTCTTCATTTTGGATTCCACAGGGATCATTGCATTAGCTCTGGCACTCCTGCAGGGTAGGGACTGAATTACCTCATGATGGAAACGATGTATACGTGCAGGCCTGCCATGCCCTCCTGGAGCCGGGAGCTCACTGACATCCACTCAAGCTTCTGTGTGCAAAGAGACAATCTGCTTGCCAGAAGAATCAGAGGAAGCCCAATGCCTTTACATTTTCCTGTAATGATTGGGCAAATCCAATAAACTAACCTGAAAAGTGAAGTGAGGGGCTAAACTGAACTGAAGCTGTGACATTGTTTAATATCCCAAACAACAATAAAACCAAGACGCTTCTTTTGAAATAACTGGTTGCTTGCCATACTTTAAACCATAGGTGCCAGAGCTGGGTGGGCCAATGGGCCACTGCCCACGCACTTTAACAGCAAGGGTGAGAAAAAAATAGATATTCAACATGAAGAATAGACCTTGTGTGTCTGATACTGTCTTGTTTTTATATATATATATATATATATATATATATATATATATATATATATATATATATATATATATATATATATATATATATATATATATATGTATATATATATATATATATATATATATATATATATATATATATATATATATATATATATATATAGGTATGTATGTATGTATGTATGTATATATATATATATATATATATGTATGTATATATATATATATATATATATATATATATATATATATATATATATATACCTTGAATCTCATCGTTCTTCCAAAACACAGTGACACAGATAAATCAAATAAATCATAAAATTAAGACACCACGGAACTGTGTTGATAGACAATTATCCTAATGTTTTGCTAGCTGTGCCACCAGCTTCTACAGAGGAACACTGAAGCTTTAAACAAATCATATGGGAAAGTATGAGCACAGAGAAGCAGAGTTTATGTGTGGCAAGGAATGTTGAAACATGTTGAAACATTTGTACCATTTTATGTAATTTGTATCTGAAGCAGCAAATAACTGCAGAACTTAAACAAAAAAAACAAAAACAAAAAAAAAAATAACCCAAAAGCCAAACAAAACGAAACAAAAATAGTTCCATAGGCTATCAAGCTAAACAAATACATTGTAGACAGTATCAATACATTCTTTACCAATGTAAATGCTGTACATTGTCATTTTCTTTTTTTGTTTGTTTTACAAATGAAACATTTAATTTGTTTTGAAGTAAATTAAATGATGTTTGTGGGATACCACTACCTACCCAACGTTAAGATAACAAGCTCATTATTATTAGTAGCCGTAGTCATGGTCTAGTCGTGTTGTTGATGCAAACTTTAAATAGCCAGTAGACTATAAATATATAACCTGTTTCAATATTCGACGTTGTTGTTAAATTGGATTCCATAGAAATACTTTATACCCCCCCCGCCCCCTCCCCCAGAAAGGCTCTGGTGCCGTTGCTTTAATCCGATGACCATATGGTAGTAAAGTATGTTCCAACATTAGACCACAAGTGGATCTTTCAATTAGCAACAGGGAATAATAAAAACCACATTGAAGCAACAACATTATAGTTCAAGGGTATTGTAGGTTTTATAGCCACTTAGGAACAAAGGGAGAATTTTTCTTCTGAAATAAATGTCTGCTGACAGATCTGTTTCTGAATCAGTGCTTGTGTAGCAGGTTGCTATGTTTGTGTTTGTATTTTTCTAGTAAGTGATTTACCTGTGTAAAATTCTGATTTCCTCAGCCCATCCCTGCTAGCACTGGCAGCTGTTAAAAAGACTTGGTAAAGATGTTCTGAATACTGCCTTATGTCATGAACCACAAATCGCACATTTGCAATTGTTCGCTCTTTTCATGTGATAGAAATAATAGGTTGAGTTTCAAAAAGACAAAGAAGCACAGAATTGTTTTTGATGCATAAAGGATGCACATCTAATCAGTGCAAACACATAAATCATGAGTTTATTGGATTACACCCAGATATATATTTATGAAAATATGAGACAGCTGTTGCCTAGTTTAATTGACACACATGGTTGTTAGCATTTATTTTTGTATTACTTTCATTCGGGTGAATTCGGGAAAGTGTAGTTTATTGTGTCTGGCTAAAAGGTTTTCAACAAAACCACCATGTAACAGGGCCAGGACCCCTGTACATGAAAAGGGGGCTGGGCAAAGCCCTGCCATAAAATGTGTTTTATTTTGGTAGTGTTTACTTTTAGAACGGGGTACCAATCCGCCCCTGTGCAGTTTATTATTTTGTATTATGATTTATTTATTGTATTAATGTATTTTTAAATGACGACGAAAGCCGTGCGTTTTGTTATTGTTTTATTTGTATTAGGGATGCACCGAATCCAAGTTTTTGGGATTTGGCTGAATACTGAATCTATCTCAAAAGATTCGGCCGAATAATGAACCGAAAACCAAATCTACAAAATCTGTCAAGAAAACTGATGGAAACCTTGAATGAAAAACAGACTGGCAGCTTCGAACAAAGGACATGCACAGCCTTTTAGTTAATAGTATTTTTATTACCAAATGGAAATATATCCCTGAATAAGATTTCAGTTTGAAACGTACATAATTTACCGCTAGCCCCCTCCCCCCACAACAGAAACGTCAAAATACAGAACCGTTTGCTTTACCGTTACAAGAAAGGAGAGCTGCATCTTTGCCATAACACTGTTTTCTTTAATGACGTTTCAACCTGTGTCACCTGATCTGAGAGCAGGGTTGCCAGCAGGCTCCAGAATCTCGGGACACTTTAAGGAAAGTCAGGTTTTGTAACTCACCTCTCTAAACTGCAATGTATTCAGTAAAATGAATGTGAATTGTGTGAACTGTCACTAAATTAGTTGAATTGTTTTACTTAGTTGTTCCCAAAAGCACACACCTGCCTGCGAGGATCGTTTCCATCAGTCAGACCTATACAGCAGTTTATTGGCTTTCTGAGTCTCTGACTGTGCGGGACTGTGTGAAGCAAGAAATATTAACCAAATAGAAACTTTACCTGCTATCACAAGGTTAAATGAAAGTGTGCAGGTGAGTACAAAGTTATCTATAATACTGGTGTTGCACTATTTTGAAAGATATTGTTTACTGTATAAAAAAAAAAATCAAGCAATATGATTAATCGTGGTTACGAGGCTCTCCCGATAGAATCGCCACCACAATTAAACAATTAAATACATTTACTAAACTGCTCAAGCAATGCACACTCACTTTAATGTCGAGTACACTGCAGTTTAGAGATGCAAGTTAAAAAACCTGACCTGCCTTAGTGTCCCGAGGTTCTAGAGCCTGTTGACAACCCTATCTGAGAGCTATGAGGAAAAAATTACCGTGATGAGTGACCTGAATCTCCCTGTGAAACAGTTTTCAAAATATTTTAATAAATGGCGAGAAGCTGTAGCTTTTGTTTGGTAGTGTGGATGGGAAGCCCCATCCACTATTACAAACCTTGTGAAGAAGGTGGCCATCTCTCTATTAATTAATTGTTTAATTTATTGCTAACTGGGAAATGGTCACCTGATTAAAAGCCTGCAGCTCTCTGCACTTGGGGTGGGTGTTTGGAGGAGTGAATGAGAAGGAGCGAGGAGTAAACAAAAAAAACAAAAAAACAAACAAAAACAAACAAACATAGGATCAGTGAAAGTGATCTGCCCAGCCTGACCTGTCAGTTTGGTATTTTGTGTTTGTGATTTTGTTTTTGTGTATCTATTTTATTTTGCTCTGTGAGCAGTGTTTTTTTGTTAAAATGTTTTATTTATTTTTGTGTCTAAAATAAACAGTGCCACAGCGTCTTTTTGCCCTGCAGTACTGCATTGTTTTTTCTTGCTGCATTCTGTTCTGACGTTACCACTCGGCTACTCTGTCACACATGGTGGTGGTGGTGGGATCACCAGCGCCTCCTGGACTCAGGCCGGAATAGGTACTGCAGATTTTTCTTTGTGTGTGTGAAGAAAAGGATGGGGCGGAAGAGCTGCAAAAAGCAACAAAAGCGGCAGCAGCCGCAAAAGCAGCACCCACAACCTAAGAGGTATCTCCAACTCCATTTGAACTCCTGGACTGGGCAGCCAAACAAGAGCAGTGAAGGATGGAAGGGGCTCCTATGTGCGGCACCTGTGGTGAGTTTAGGCACGTCCGGGATGACTGCCCTTATGGGGACCCACAGTACAAAGAGGCATGGAACCAACGTCTGATGAGGGACGCTGCAGAGTTGTTCTGGATGGTGGACGTGCCCTGACCATTTCCCGCTCCCAAGAGGGAGGAGTTGGTGCATTCGCAGCCCAAAAGGGAGGAGGCCGAGCGACCACAGCCAAAGAAGGAGGAGTCAGTGCATCCACAGCCCAAGAGGGGGGAGGCCAAACATCCACAGCCCAAGAGGGAGGATCCGGTGTGTCCACAGCCCAAAAGAGGGGAGTCCGAACGTCCACAGCCCACGTCTCCAGCAGAGGGAGAATAGCTGCTGGTTCCACCTCCACCTCTGTGGGAGGACTGTTTGCCACTCCCACCTCAACCAGCAGAGGGAGGCTGCCTGCTGGTTCCACCTCCACCACCCACAGCAGAGAAAGACCTGCTGTGCCCATCTTCACCAGCAGAGAGACCATGCCTGCTGGTCCCCCCACTGCAGCCAGAAGGGGAGGAGCCCCTGCCGCCTTCGCAGTCAGAAGGGGAGGAGCTCCTGCCGCCTTCGCAGCCAGAAGGGGAGAAGCCCCTGCCACCTTCGCAGCCAGAAGGGGAGGACCCTCTGTTGCCTTCGCAGCCAGAAGGGGAGGAGCCCTTGCTGCCTTCACCACCTGGAGAAGAGGAGCAGGAGCTACCTCTACCTCCATCACTCCCACCTGAGGGAGAGGAGCAAGAGCTACCTCTCCCTTCACCACTGGAGGGACCAGGACAGGATGCTCTGTTCTCAACAGCTCCTGCATAGGTTGCTGAGAGGAGCAAGGGGGAAAACCGTCCAGCCGCAGCGGCTGTGAAGAGGGCTAACCCCAGCACGATAGTCCTGGCTCCATCACAGGGAGAAGTGGAGCTCCTGCTGGCTCCTTCATGGCCAGGGGCTCCACTGCCGCCGTCGTCTCCTAAGGGTCTGCTGCTGTCATTGCCTCCCGAGGGTCTGCTGCTGCCATCACCTCCCGAGGGTCCGCTGTCACTGTCACCTGGGGTCACCAGCTCTGCCTCACCATGGACGCCGATGTGTCACCACCCAGGGATGCCTGCCTTGCACCGCCCAAGGATGCCTGCCTTGCACTGCCCAAGGATGCCATGCCCACTCAAAGAGAACTTGCATACATAACAAAAAATAAATGTATAAATATTCCAAACTCTGGAAAATAAATAATGCCAATACAACTAGTGCCATTATCAAAGTCCATATGTCAAATGTGATATGGGCACATTTACTCTTCTCTCAGCCATCAATTCTGCAAGTCAACAGGAGCTGAGCTCCTGCAGTTTTAAAAGTGCGGGGGCCATGCTTGCTGGGTAAAGGGCACTTGTAATAGCACACAAAGTTTAGTTGTGGTTATACTCTGTGTCTGGAATCTAAAAGGGGGGGGGGGGGTTGAGGTAGCAAAAGTTTTCAGGAATAAATGAAAATAATATTTTGAGAAAGCACTTTCATTTCGACCAAACATCTCATGAAGTAAAACTGGAAAATAAATAACCAGATTACAAAATGAAGCCAAAGAATAAGAGACTTGTAATAGAGCTGAACATACTGCCGGACCACTTGAAAACTCACAAGCAATCATTTCCAGTGGATGCATCAAAAGGTGACAAAAACTAGCACCATCGTTGAAAGCTTGATAGAAAGACCGGAGATGCACTTTTTCACAAGTCAATACACTTTTAAGGATCTATCTTACAATCCTAATGTCTAATGCTACTGTTGAGCGCAGATTTTTGTGCCTTTGATGTCTGAAAAAATACCTATGATCATCCATGATTGAACAGTGTTGGGGGGAGAAGGGGGGAGGAAGAGGGGGGGGAAGGGGGGGGGAGAAGACTCAAGAGGCCAGGGCGGACCGCGGAAGGCCATGCTTTGGGTGGGGGGCGTGAGTGCATGCTCGCGCGTGTCTACAATAGCCTCCCCATGCTATGTCGCAGACTAGGAGGAGTGTATCACAGGCACACTCAATACCTGGTCTGGCGTGTCCCCAGTGTAGGCGGTGAAGGGGGAGGGGGGAGCGCGTCTCTGAGGATGAGTATCGGCGAGTGCGTCGGTGACCATAGTGTGACGTGTTCAAACCACCTCCTTTTCTTCCATGTTCAAAAACATCTGACTGATTCTATAGATCTTAATATTTTTTTACTGAACTGTTGTGTTGCCAGCTTTATGTAGAAGTGGCATTGTCAAAGCCTGTGTACTGCAGTTTACTAATAGGTTGTGCCTCTGTCTGTAACAACCAGTTGTGTTTGTCTGAACAGCAGAGTAAATTGTTTCAAGAGCAAAGCAACACTCCAAGGTGAACGCTTTAGTTTTTCTCAAAACATTTCAGTGTTGTTTTTTCTTATAAAGATTAGTAAAAGACTCATTTTGGTTGACAGTTCTTATCTGGGGAAAATATTCACCTCCTCAATGTTTTTTAGAGCTACAATACCAGTAAGCATAGGTTCTGGTAAAGTTTGTGGTTTTGTCAAATAATAAGCCATAGCATAATATGTCTAAAGGAAGTGGAACACTACCTGAAAGCATGGTTTGCAAACAGAGATTTGTTTTACCAAGCGTAGTACCAAATACAATATTTTAAACTGAACTATCTGTTTGTTATGCACATGTAGCTACTATAGAAAAGTGCATGACTTATGCCATTATTTTGTTTTGATTTTTAATGTACTGTTATTTTTCAATGAACGTTGAAACAATATTATTCTAAAGAAAAGCAAACATATTACAAGCCAGGTTTCAAAATGTGCTTTGCACAGTATCACATCATCACCATGGGTCACAGAAATCACATCTCCTAAATCTTACTTCTAAAAAAGGAAGGACACCTCCATGGGCCAGTCTGTTTCTGTTGTCAAAACTAGCAGCTTGGTTTGTTTCCTATTATCTGCCAAGAGCCTGACTTGCTCTATGGGGGAAATTCTAGGCACAGCAACTCTGCAGCTTGTGACCACCTGAACCTGTGCAGCATATGGGGGACCTTTTTAATTCAATATAATTAACACATACTATACAATTAAAAGCACAACGCTCATAAATAGAATGTTCTTTATTCCTTTTATAACAGCACCATAGAACTGCAGCAATGTAATGGGTTCAAAATGCACAATTCCATTTTATTTTTGCTCTTCTATATTTTTAAATTATACTTTAATTACACATTCAAAGATCAATGCAGAACATTGATAGATTTAGTATAGTATGAACAATTTGGACCAGCAGGAGCCGCCGTCAACAGAGTTCAACCAAAGCTGGGTGATGGAGGAGTAACCCAAAGGAGGCAGTGAGGAGCAGGGGAGAAAGAATAGCACAACATGTAGTGAAGGGTGGGTTCTGGTCTAAATAAGATTGGATAGCTAATAAGAATTGCCAAACATGTAGTGAAGGGTGCGTTCTGGTCTATATAGGATTGGATAGCTAATAAGAATTGCAGAACATGTAGTGAAGGGTGGGTTCTGGTCTATATAGGATTGGATAGCTAATAAGCAAAGCTGCAGCATCAGTTTAACTACTTATTCCTGTATTATTATATTTTCAAAACTACATTTTTATGTGATGTTAATAAAGATATAAGGCTTAACATATCATACATAAAAAATGGCTAAATGTATAGGGGCCTACATAAAATTCTTATAAAACACAATTGAACCAGTGACAGTCACATTAACTTTTACTTTAATTAGCCAGTCAATGTTCAACAATTAAATTTGACAGATATTAACTACAATAATACCACTCAACAACAATTAGCAGCCTCTTCTTGAGAGAAGTACTGGAGTAAAAAGCAAGGGATGTTCAGGTGAGGACTGAGGAGAACTGGCTGTGCTGTGAAGGAAATTCCAATGCCTTATCCCTCAATTTTCATGAATACTCAATTTACACAAATGCATAACAGAAAGTCCCTGATATGATTTTATTAAAACAAAGCAAAACAAAAATACACCTGTACAATATTTCCTCAATGGTGAATAAAGAATTATCATAAACCCAGTCATTCTCCAATAGTATTTAAACTATTCAAAACACAGATTGCATGCATAATGTTCCTAAAAAAGTGGATGAAATTAAAATAGCAATATATAGTACAGCCCTCGTGATGCGCCCCTGATATTAAGGTTACTGTGTAGACACTGAAGATTGCAGAAGACAGTGGAGGTGTCCCTTCTGTACTAACAGTAGCATCATACATCCTGTAATAATGAACTGCCTTTAGCCTTGCCATGGAGTTCCATCTGCTTGTAACTCCCAAAGGGCTTGAATATCTTACAACAATACAGAATGGAAAGGATTTAAAACCTACTTTCTCACATATAAGAAAAACCTGCCTGCAGCTTACAAGGCCTATGTGTCTCTCCAGGGGAGCAGGCATATCCAAGCACAGCTTCAACAATTGCTTAATGACAGGGGTGGGGAGGCAGTATCTAGTGGAGAAGGAGGGGCCCACAGGTTCAGCATCCTAATTTACCACTGGGCATGCTGGGAAGAGCAATAAATCTGAACTTGAGAGCTACTTTGATTTTTCCGAGGAAGTTGTGAAGAAAGTACCTGAAACTTCCAAGCTCAACCTGAGACTAAGAGACACTTTCTAATTTGAGAGAAGCCATCTCATAGCTCCTGTTTCATCAACTGAATAAACCTTCTAATCAATAATGAAGAGGCTTTTACTATTGTCATTAACTGCCTCATTGACTGTGTAAGGAATAATCCACTCTGGGCTTCATGGAAATTAGTGTTTTGACTTGTACCTTTAATTCCCAGCGAAGTGTGATAATGAACACAGCCTGCGGTGTATTTTTCCATTTATTAAAAGGGCTCAGTGTTTATCCTAGATGTGTTAAATTGCCAATATCAGCGAAGGGCCTGCACTGAGGTGAGGGGTGAGGCAGCATGGTATAGTTCAGCTCATCCTGCTCCAATGATCCCTGTGGGCAGGTGGAGACTTTCGAGGTTGGGGTTTACCTCCAGGGTTCAGTAGCTCAGTAACATCTGTGGTAAGGTTCAAAGAGAGGCAATTGGCCAACATTTTAATTATTTCAAATGGTTAAAAAAAAAGGATACCAGTTTCAAGTGCTTGCTTGCCAGTACATGTTTTATAAACATTAGTTTTTCCCCTCAGGCATGATTAACACTGCAAGAACTGGAATTCAATGCTGTCACCACTCAGTGTCAGTCTCAGTACTGGACAGGACACCCAGAACAAAACCCTTTGCATATAACACTAGTGTTGAAAGCTGATGTTGAAACTCCTACATTATGCCTTAATCTTGCATTACACTTTTAAATTCTAAGTTTCTTTTTCTCAACCCATGTATCAGTGCTTGCTGGTCGGCTGTATTTGGTACAGAAGTGTAGGCATTACCCTCAGGCTTTATCACAGACAGCCTTGACTGTGGTAAACATATCAAGAATACAGAGCAAGAAATAAACAAAGGCAGCAATCCTAAGCAACTGTGTACATTTTCCATTACCAATCACTGAGACCTGAATATCCCAGTGGTGTGTAAACAATGGCACTGCCGGCAACTATACAGAATGTTGTGCCATAGTGATTCCCAGTGTGGAGCGGCTCATTAATATGCAAGCTGTGCGGTAATGATTTCCAACACGGTCGTGTGCAAAGTTTAACCTAGTTTAATGTAGTTTTGTTATTTTTCCAATCCGTTTTATAAATGGAGATAACTATCACAACATTCCACAACATAACCATCTAAAATTTGTAAAGCAACATTCAAGACAGTCCTCCAAAGCACTGTAAAATAATTTTAAAAAGTGATGGATGTAAAAAATTATTTTCCCACAAATAATCTTAACACACATCATGTTACATATTGCAGTAAGGCTTAGATTTTAGAGAGTACTCATTTCATATATTATATACACTATTCTCCCAGACTAAAATAGTAAAAAACAACATGGCTTCTGTGTTGGATGTGTCAGGTGGGAATATTACTGCCAGATGTTTTGAACAAAGAAATTGGTTTTGAATGTAGGCCATTTTCAGGAAAATATCAAAAGCTTATCTTTAAAGACATAACTCATTTTTTAGAGTCAGTTTTTGGAAGAAGTAGAAGGACTTTCTACATGGCCCCTGTTTAACAAAACAAAAACAAAACAAAAGCTCTTATCCAATTTTTCAGATTTGCAAAGGGTTAGAGATGGGTTATAAACAGCTGCCATGAAAGAGAATGGTGTCCTGTTTCCGGTATCTCATGTGGTCTGCGTGTTGATTCTGCAGCTTGGCTGTGCTGAGAACCTGCACCTTTCCACAGAATCTCTTTGAAATAAGGTTTGCAATCCAGCAGATGGTGAAAGGTCACATTGCTGGGACTGAATCCCAGAGCTGGCTGGTATTTCAAGCCATTTGTCATAACAACAGCACCCTTTCTGTCCCTTAACCAGTGTGCTGCAGTAAGCAACACCATGTAAAGCTGTAGCTGCAGAATAATTCAATGCATCTGACTTGTTGTGCCCTTCCATTCGTAATATAGATCTCAAAAGTAGAGTTTTGAAAAAAAAAAAAAAAAAAAAAAAAAAACCCCAACATGTTATATTAAACATGAATTTTTATTTTAAAACATCATATCTGGTAGTATATTAATTAGGTTAAACAAATCTCTTGTTTCAAAGTTTCTCAGTTAATGCTGCACTTGATTGGTCTCTCTTCTGGAGGGTGAAATTGTTCCCACCCTTTCAATGGTTTATTTCTTTTTAGTAACCAAGCATCTGCTTCTCTTACTTTCCGCAAGTAAGGGCACTGTTGGTTGAAATGACCCAGGAACTGCAAGCAAAGCAGATACCAGGTGAATAAGGCATAGAAACTGAGAACAGTCTTTACCTAGTGTAGTAACAGATACCATGTTTAAAATGGAAATGCATGCTTGTGATAACTCGCTTCTTTGAAAATTTAAGATGTATAGAGCTAAAGGATGTGCCAAACAGGTAGATGTGTGGAATAATTTTGTTAGCTGCAATTACTTAGATGAATGGAAATATAAAGCATCCTGACCCCTTTTATCACAAGACACTCCACAGGGAAAAGTCCACCTGCTAGTTAGGGATCTGAAGCTGGCCAATCAGCGGCTGCAACCAAACACAGCAGGCAGCATGTTACAGATGGAGTGTCTGACTCTGTAATCATTTTTCAGATCTTATCATCACTGATGACTTTAAAAACAAAATTTGTAAAAATGTCCAAATTACATGTAATAAAAATTGCCACTGCATATCAAATGTTTGGTTTTAATGGATCTTTGATATGAAAGACTCTGCACCGATTTACATTCTCGTATTGTATTTCTTCTCCTACCAGAACAACTGAACTCCCAATTGTAAATTAATAATGAAAGCTAAAAATACATGTGCCCAGTCAAGTGCAAAGCAATGGATAATTGAATTATAATTAACCCTGTTTGCATTAGCCAGTCATCTCTAATTAATCGCACAGATTTCCACAAGCATAAACAACATTATAATGAGCTAATGGAAAACTGGGACATTAAACTCCATACAAAACAAAATTGCCCTCGTGCTATGGTACATGTCAATACATTCAGTTTTACATGTATTGCATGTGGAAACTGCTGAGTAGCAAACAAATTGAAGTAACTTAGCTGTTGCTTAACATGGTTTAATATCTCAATCTTAATCTGAACAATATCAGAAAAAAACACAGTTATGTTTGCAATGAGCCATCTGCAATATTGCATATTACATCAGGTACAGGTATTCTCTATATTGTGCACAGCAGTTACGACTCAAAATAACATTATCCTGGGCTTACAAAACAGGATAAACTGAAAAGGAAAATAATAGACTGGGGACTAGATTCTCAGAAATGAAAAAAGCACCCAAGCCAGAATTAAATAACCCTTTTTGCAGTAATTTGGCAGTGGTTTTCCATAATGATACTATGCATTGAACATAGTTTACCATGCTTTGCCTTGTGTTTTTAATAGGCTTTACCACACCTATGCTTTATTAAAGTTTGCTATGCTTTTATTATGATAAATTGTATTTGGGAACTCATTTAGTGGCTTATAAATTGTTTCTTATTTGTTTTGTTTTTTCCTTCCAGAACAAAACCATGCTAATGTGGGTTTTGAGTAAACGGCTTTGAAAATCTGGTCTTGGGAGATCTTTTTGTGATTTACAGGCTTTTACAAAATTAACAGTCAAATAAAAGATTAGTGTTTCTATAACAATACGCAAAATCAAGCCACAAAGAAATTTCATTAAAGCAAGAAACAAAAACAAAAACAAAAAAACGACTGTTTTAACTCCAACAGTTTTGTTTTTCTCCTCAGCACAGAGCTTCCTGCTCTCAGCAAGCTACCTAACAGCAGGATTTGTCTCAGTATTGTAATCAAAAAGGTCCCCTCCTTTTTTACAATGATCCTATTATGTTTTCTCTTTGACTCTGCAAAAAAATAGGTTTGATGGAAATACTCTCCCATTTCACCTAACGTGTTACAGATATCTAAGCTAAGCACATTGTTTTTTGTTGAAGGCTGGTTGACATTGTATTTGCTTGCTGAGGTTGCTACACCTATACAGAAAGAATGGGGGTTGCACTACAGGGCACTGAGTTGCACAAATGGACCATGACAGGGCAGTGTAGGAAGAGGAAGACGTGCGCTCACAGGGGGGGAAAACTGGAGGGTGCACCCAAATAAACACCAAAACACAGCATTGAGGTAAAATTGTTCTTAGAGAATGAATGTCAAACAGTATGAAGGTTAAACTGTGATAATGGCTATTTAAAACATTTTGCAGCTTTGTCACATCAATGTATATTCTTGGTACTTGGTATATGTAAAGGTGTAACAAGGTAAGAATGCCCTGTTCACATTTATTTTACACATGTATGTTATTATTATCTCTTTAATTATTTGTTGATTTGATTAGTGCACGCTTTCTGTTGTCTGACACTTTATAATTGTTGTCCCACATTGAACTACGTGGCTGATATCAGGGGTGACCAGTCGCGCTAGCCCCCTGTAGTTCAGGCGCTTGTTTCCAGACTAGTCTGCTGCTGAATCCATGGATTTGCCTAATTGCCTAAATTAATCTTCAGCTCCGTTATGAGGCCTGCTCAGAAGATAATGTAGGGATCTAGGGTTGAACCTGTAAATCTCTTCTATGCTGAAGAATTCAAATAACCGATGACTGTGCTAGGCATTGACGGATTTTGCACAACAAGCCTTGGCTCCACCTCCTGATTTGTTAGAGTGTGCATCATTTTTCTTTTTATTTGGTTTCCTGCACTGATGGGGCAATACCTGCCCCTGTTATGTGTCATTAGTATTACTGTGATTATTATTAGTAGTATTGTATATATAGTCTTATAAAATATATCTTAATCAAACATTGCAATCAAGCATTGCAGGCCTATTTTATTGCTCTGTCTGAATAAAATTGGTGTAATTCAAACAGATCCTTGAGACTATCTGGATGTTAATATCGTAGGTGGAGAGAAGTAACCAGATGGTGCACAGTAATTGATGCCATTAAAAACTTTTAAATATGTCTTCACTTTGTATCTGTAGTACTGCCAGCTGGCTGCTTAATAGAAAAAAGAAGGAACAAAAACAATGGCTTTTAGATTTATAGTTCACTCTCCTTGCATGACTTAGAGACACTAAAAACAGAAGAGAATAAGATACCGTACCAGTGGCCTTGCTGCTCTGAAACATTTCTGATATAAAAGTTTATTTGTGCCAAAAAATATTAATGTGTGTGTGTGTGTGTGTGTGTGTATATATATATATATATGATATAATATATATATATATATATAACATATAAATTAAATCTAAATAGGTGGGGTAATGCCAGACAAGTCATTTTAAAGGGGGTCCCTACTTGACAAAGTTTGAGAATCACGTCATCTTAAAGCATTAACACACCATGTAATTTAAGACAGTTTTTATTACCTAGTGTTTCCTGTCAAATGTTATCAATATAACCAGGGGCATCATTTCAGAAAAATGCTGGGGAGGGCAAAGTGGTGTCAACATTGAACATTCTCAATGAGATAGTGTGCTGTGCTTTGTCAACATCATTCTTATTCTTAAAATAAAATATACAAATTGTGCAATGCAAGTATTTTTAAAGCACGGCACTGGTATATGGTAATAAAGTGTGTAAGGTTAGAATTCCACGCTTCTGAGTTACCTGTCAAACTATTATCCACAGCGATAGAAACCCTGCACTTGTATATTTCATCTCATCCACAGACATTTTTAATATCACCAAGCAGACACGATAAAAGGATCTTGCGACGTATCAAACAAGCAGTAATACAAATTGAGAATACTACTTTGTCAGCTGACTGCTCCCTAATTGCCTCCTGCTTAAGTTTTTGGTGATTCAAATTCAGACTCAAAAATTACATTTATTTGACCCACACCCATACCGCAAACCGCGACAAAGTTCACATTCCGCTCCGAACCCGACCCCCTGGTACCCGACCTGATGCAGGAATCTACATTCCGGTGCCATTCTAAAACTAGTGCAATGTGCCGCTTCACTTTTTCTAGTGTTTAAATTATATTCTGTGAGAACTGCACGTGCAATACTATTGATAATTTAAATATGCCTCATTTATCCTGATCAAGCAAAGGACTGGCTGTGAATTATTTTTTTAAAGAAACTGTGGCAGGCTGGCGAGTGGATAGAGGCCCAGAGACAGTCTGTAGTTCAAAAAAATTATTATTTTATTATAAATACACAAAAATAAAAGGGCACAAGGGCCAAAACAAAATGATTTAAACACAAAAAGAAAGACAAAAAGCAAAACTAACAAAAATAACAATTTCCAGGCTGGGCAATGTCTTCACTGGATTAACCAAAAACCAAAAACCAAAAACCAAAAACCAAAAACCAAAAACCAAAAAAAAAAAACCAAAAACCAAAAACCTGCTTCCTCAGCTCCCTCCTCTCAAATGAGAAGCAGAGGCCTCCTTTTATGTCAGGTGGCTGGGAGCTGATTGATCGTTAATTAACCTAATCAACTAATCAACCCCAGCCACCTGAACATAATAAACCCAGTCAGGTAGGGGAAATTAACCCCATCCCTGCCAATTTAAAAAGGGCAGAGCTTTGCTCTGCCACAGAAACCCAGAATTTAAAGAAATTAAAAGAATCTAAAATCAAAATAGGGTCAAATAGAAACCAGAAGACGCACAGCACAACCCTACACATGAGCCTACACCTATTTTTCAAGTCTATGGTACCTTGTCTTTAGAGCATGTATAAATAGTTTTACCTGGGCATCAGCAATATTCTGCAAGTGAATCCTTGTTGCTTCTCTGTGTTTAATTTCTTCTGTTTTCTACCTGCTGTGGCAAAGATATCTGACATTTTCCTTTGACTCATCAGGATATCAATAATATTATAGTATTATAGAAATAATAACGCCCTGCCCCGTAGCAAATGACACCCCTGAATATAAAAAAAGAAAATTAAACCAAACATTCATTGCACAACAAAAACAACTTATGTTTACAAGAAATGCATTATGTTACATTGCCTTAATGCTGTTTCCTCTGCTGCCTGTATCACAATGTTATATTTGTAAACATATTACCATTTTAAATGACAATCATGGGTCTTAAGTCCACTGGGGAGTACATTTATTCAGAAGTGTTCATCAGGAGAAGGAGAATTTTTCTTCTAAGGATCGCAGCATACCTAGATCACGCTCCCTCCTGCAACAATGCTGGTTTCAGTTTCAACTCATTTCAATCAGAGCACTTGTTGCAGGAGGGAACATGATCTGCATACACACTGCGACGTTGAGAAGAACATATCCTGGTCTCCTGACAAACATTCCCAAGTAAAAGTAAAAAAAAGGAAAGCCCTACAGTAACTGTTTTACCAATGATGCGTAAAGGAAAAAGCTAATATGTTTCTTGTGCACACTTAGGGTGGGTTTAACCCACAAGACTTAGGGTTAAAACAGAGATTAATTGCAATCAACAAAGTGTACTCATAATGGAACTAAATGAAGGGAAAAACCTTAAGCAATTTGTGTTTGCCATGTGTGAAAAGTGCTGGCATTAGCGAGGAGATATTTTGAAGAGATAGCAGCTGTGCCGCCTTGTCAATCTCAACAATCACTTTGACTACACTATAAAGGCGTGGAAAAAAAATGAAGAAAAAATAATATATACATATATAGAGGAGTCTGCAATTAACTTTGTTTTATCTTTATGCTGACTAGGTTGTTGATGGATGCGTTCTGAATATACCTCCTAGTTTGCACATCAAAAATTAAAAATATAGTCATTTCTAAAACCCTATGCAATACTTCCATTGATCTTTTTACCTTCTTATCTTGAGCAGGGTCTCTGGAGAACCGACTGCAAACAACAGCTTCTGTCTGCCAGGAGTCTTTAGGGTAGGCCTGCAGATACAAACTACTCACTTCATTAACTATCATTTGGTCTCCAAGGATTCAAGACAAAGACTTAAGCATGATATCTGTGTATGGTAATAAGGAAAGGACAGAAAGGGAGGTTCTCAGAGGGATTCAAGTTAGAAACCTTTGTAAGTCGTGGTGTCGCTGTTTTAAATTCTATTTCCTCAAAGCCCAGGCTGTGTATTGGCGCTAAGCAGTCCCCCATTTGGCTTAAAGGTTCTTCTTACAACCTAACACTGCTGGCAAGAAAAAGAGGGGAGCAGCTGGACGAAACTTCAAATAGCATTTTTATCTTGAAGGTGGCTCTGAAGCGAGAGGGGATGTGAGATACTCTATTTAGCATACATTACGGGGGGGGGGAATGTGAATTGTATATGTTGCCAGTACTGCATGTGTATTTTGTAGCTCTTAGGCAGTTGGTTATAATGATGCTAAAACACTGTATAAAGTTTACTGCATGTTGTTGATTGGAAAAAAACAGTAGAATCAATATTCCTAATGCACATTTTCAGTTTTTAATTACAGTAGTCAGACATGTCCCTAACTATTTATTTATTTTTTGATTGGAGCCACTTCAGATTTACAAAGGGTAGATTACATAAGTTGCATTTCTTTGAAGTCCATTTCTCTAATATTGCAGGGTAGTTCAAATAGTCATGGCCAGGCAGGCAACACATGAACAAAAAAGTAAGATTTTGCATACTTTTATTAATGATAAATAAAACAAGTCAATCAAACCAATGGTTAGCGACCGTCTTCGCTGGGGATTCCGAAGGGAGTGTCGCATTGGCTCTGGCGCTCCCGTGGGTTAGGTAGACAAAACTGTCAGGGACTGCTTCTCCTCATCACGCTACAGTGAACCCTGCTGGCTAGTCACCAAGTGAGCTCAGAGTGGACACTTGAAGGGCTGGCCTTTGTCTTCCAGAGGCTGGGAGCTTGCTCAGTGGCGGTGCTAGGATTTACTGAGCCCTGATGCAAGACTGTGCTCTGATGCAACCCTCCCCCAAAAAAAAAAATTGATTTGATTAGATTTTTTTTTATTTTCCAACAAAATATATATTGTTTGATGACTTTAAACAAGACAGTATTCAATCAATCAAGTAACAGCATATCTAAACGTGTTAATACGTACATTATGTAACAAGATTAATCAATTAGAATTAAATTAAATGGCCCCTATATATAAGTAAACGGCGCCTATATATTTTTAAAAGTGGGCTCAGAAAAAAAAGAAATTAACTCAGGGCTGAGCCCTGCTAAAGGTTGGGTCCGGGTGCAGTTGCATCCCTTAACCCCCCCCCCCATGCTGACCCTGAGCTTGCTGACATCCGCTCTCGAATTCCTGGGTGTAAAAGAGGAAGGTGGTTGAGTTGTGGGATCAAAAATCACCCATAAGATCTGTGACAAAGACTTGCACTCACACTGCCATCTGTGCTTTCACTCCTGCATTCCCCCTGAACTAAACACATAGGGCCTGATACAGATTTGTATATCCACTTGCCTTTGCCGTTGGACTGGTTCATTGGTGTATTAGCTCACCAATCAGGGCCAAGGTTCTCCTCCATACCAGCCACATTCTCACATGGCTGGAACTGAGAAGAACTGGGGAACCAAACTACAGTACCTTCTGGGAATGTTTTTTTTAACCCTGCCCCTGCCAACTCTATACAATTTATATTGTACTCTGCCACAGATACAAATAAATATTTTTCATTGATGGTTTAGAAATTGGTAAACTATTTTCTATATTAACTTAAACACAATAGAAAAATCAACTACACATTTACCATAATCTTTTATACAGGAGACTATGAGACCTATGAAATGGCAATAATTAATTAATGACAGGATATTGTTTTGTTAGCCCTATGTGCTTTAATTAATCAGCTGGAATAAATTTGTTTTTTTTTTATAGAATTTCCCATGATACTTCTGCTGATCTGTAAAGTAGAACTGTTCCTGTATAGTTGTGTAAAATAATATGCGTTTACCACATAGACCAGTACATGACAAACCGAGTCAGCATGAAAGATTAAAAAAACTGAGTCGGGTGCTTATCACATGAAAAGAGGCAGATGGGTGGGGAGGCTGTAGGGGAGGCTAGCTGTGCTGTTAGGCAACCAGTTATGGGGGTATGATTTATTTACATGACAGGATTCAGCACAGAGCAATTAAGAAATGTCAGTGAAGTACAGCGTACACCTGAAGGAGTGCAATTATTTATTCATTTTAGATTCAGCCAGACAAACTGGTCTTCTGAGTCTTTTAGCAGCCCGGCAAAAAGGCCAGATAAGGAGAAGGAAATAAAGGAAATGCAAAGTGTAAAAAACAAACAACACAATATCTGTGTTAAAAATAGACTGTGTTTATTTCTGTATAAAGCAACTGGACATTTGTTATGCTTTATGAAACCTGTATTTCCTAAAGAATGTTTGACTTAATATTGAGTTGAGGTAAATATTAGATAGTGGATGAGGCTGTATGTACATTATGTCACACTTCAATATCTTGATAGCTATTCATCTAACTGTGATGAACTTGGTTCAGACACTCTTTAGCACAAGGTGTCATGGGAATTAGAATTACAGGGTGACTTACAGTTCTATTTCAAGCCTCTGACTTAGAAAAAGGATACATCTTTAGCACCCTTACATAAGTTCACCAGCATTTTATGAGGATAAGAATTGTAGTTAAATGTATTGAATGCTTTCTTTAAAAAATATATAAAATTAACAAAAATATATTTCTAGCAGCTTAAAGAGTAAAGGTCTCCATACAACAGACAAGGTGTGATTTTTTAATTGACGGCGAGACACTTTCGCAGTGACTATACACACCAGAAGTGACACAGAGGCGATGCTACAAGTTTGAAAACTGCCAGATCTATACAGCTGTTCAAAATTGCTATTGACAAAACTATGATCAAGACTGGTACATACTCGTCAACATGATGTGGAAATTATGAGTGTCTTCTCTGACGGTATTTCAACTTATATGGCAATACATTCTGGATATTGCTTCACCCTGCCGGACCACGTGCATTGAAGCTGTTCTCTGATTGCTCAATGCCCTAGTTGACGCATGTCAAGCTGCAAAAAAGGACTCAATCCTATTTATTTTGCACCGCTCCAGTGCTGCCCTGGTGCCGCTCCTGTCGTTTCGCCTGTGGTATGAAAGATGCTTATCGAAAGTATAGGTTCTATTCATTTTGACGCATTTTTGCACAGTTCTGCTTGCCACATCGCGTCTAGTGGGTAGCAGCCTTCAATAGCCCCACACACACAGACTAGAAGTTTAAGAGCGGTGATGCGCTATTCTTCATAAACAAACAAAAATAAACACCTGGCTCGTTTCGAGCACTAACTAAACATTAACAGTATCTCAAAACTAATCACCGGACAGCTAAGCTGTTTGCCAGCTGCCAAACACACAGTTACCATTTTTTTTTAGTTTTTTTTGGTACGATTGAGCACCTCTTCAATCAGGCTCTTTCACACGGCAGCAGCCCTGAAGGGACTGGCTGCTTTCTTTAAATACCCTGCACCTGGCTCTAATTTACCATGGTAACCAGGTGCAGGTGATTTAAGGTGATTAACAATTAAATAATAATAAAGCAAATACATTTCTGGCAGGGAGGATATTAATCTTATTAGAAGGATATTAATGCCTTGTTACAATATATTGAAAAAAAAATACTTCATATCTACAGCAAATCTCACTTAATGAAAAACCTAGGTCCCAAAGTGTCTCTCAATTATTCAGATTTTATTAAGAACAAGGTAAAAAAAAAAAAAAAAAACTAAAAAAAAACTAAATAAATTTGCCTTTCTGAGTTCCCCCCAAAAGAGGTGATATCATGGTTTAAGCAACCCAGCCACACTACCAGTAGGGGGTGCGTTTCCATCAATCGATCCATCCATCCATCCTCCATACATCCACCCATAAATAACCAGTTCACACAAACACCCTGCAAAGAAACAATTTGCAAATGCCTACAAACTGAAATAACACTCTTTACTTCAGTAGCTTCCCAAACACATCAAAATTAAATCAACAGAAACGATGAATAATAGCCAAGGTACGTTCATATTTATACATTTGTGTGCTTAATAGTGCATTCTAAATGTGTCATCTTTTGCAATGAAACTTGTGTGCATCTGATTCCTCTTCAACCGGTGAAAAGACTGGGTCTGATCATTTAAAATACAACTTCTACGGTCTCTTGCCTTTTACCATTTGTGGCAATGTGTTTCTTCTCTTGATATTTTAAATTAATTGCATGTGTTACTAATTTGTGTATTTTGACTATTTTCCATGATTTTCGGTTCCAGTGGTTTGATTTCATATGCACAACAAATCAGAACAGAAACAACAGGTTGTTCTAATAATCTCTCTATTGAAAATACTACTTTAAGAGTTGAAGGTGACATGTAATATTGCTGATAGCTTCAATTGACATCTGCAGTTTTATGTTCAGGGTCAGTTTCTATTGCATCATTTTAGTGAGGGACACTAATAGAAAGAGAGTGGGTGAGTTTAAAGGTGGTTGCATCTTATATAATCCTTATTCCATTAACATTATAACATTACACTGAATGGCATTTTCTCATTCACAATATGCTTATTTTCTTTGCTCTTGATGCCAGGTGGAATTTCCACGTTAATGATCTTGTTGTTATTTGGATGAGAGCTCAGTCTTTCAGATCTAATTACCAGGTCCTACCGTGCATAGAATAGAGTACTAGAATTAAAAACATCAATTGTCAAAGGCTGTTATTGTATACAGTAATGGAGAGACACATTCATAATGGGTGTGTTTTATTTACCAAATTAGAGAGTCGGTATTGGAATTCCAATCATGTTTTTTTTATTTGAAAATGTTGTTTTCACCTTTTGAGTGAATTTTAGATACATTTTGATATTTAATTACAATTGTATATAATTTCAACATACAAATAACGTAATAAATCGCTCTTAGAGTAACATATTCATTTTTTTGACAGAAGTTCTTTTTTGAAACCTCATGAAACCTATGCATGAGGCGGCAGGGGCTTTGGTACATAATGCAATCATTTTAAATGTATTCTTTCGGAGATTTCATACCTGTTATATAATTCTCAAGTTTAATGCAACCTAAAAATATATATGTTTATTCAAAACAAAAAACTCGTTTTCTATTAGAGTCATTTTTTTGAAGTTTCTGATTCCATTTGCCTGGTGCCAATACTTTTCACTCTAATCCTTTCTGCTCTGAAACAACACAGTCAAATCCATACACAGTTAGATGTGCTGTTTGGCTTGTTCAATCTCAATTGTTCATATGTTGTCCCATATAACACATATGAACCAGATATATGTTCAGATAACTGTAGATTAGGTTGTGTTTTATTTGTACAGCAACGAAATAGTAAATAGTTGCCATATGGAGCTGGAAGGGTTAAAATGCGATGTTTTACACTAATGGCGCATCCCTATATCAGCTGCAGTCACTGACAGGCACAGGCAGGTTCAATCATTTCTGCAGTCACTACCGCTAAAACAGTTTAGGCATTACTTTGATGTCTGGCATGTTGCTAAAGGAATGCAAATTAATAAAGGATTGTTTCGATGTTTACATTGTCTGTATGCTACTTATGTATGTACTTTCATTTAGTTTCAAGCAATTGGGAAAGATATCACAAAATTGGCTACCAAGTCATCGTGCAAGGAGGTTGCACAATGGAAAAGATCCATAATTAATCAAATCTGACATGATCCATGACAAGTGGTGAGGCATTATAAATCATGTACAAAATGTACATACTGGCCATGGAAAATATTTCACAGCCTGTGCACACCCACCCATTGATGCGCAAAGCCATGTTAAAGTATGCCTTACTCCAGGTATTTATAAACTGAAGAAAAAATTTTAAAATGTGCAATGATACTGTTTTTTTTACATTTTAATTGGGGTAATCATTAGTCCAATTTAGGAAGCTGCTCTACAATTAGAAAAGGTCCTTTCCTATCCTTAGCTTCTTGTAGACCTAAGACAGCTATCTCAAACGTCCAGTGTTGAAGCATTCCATGGTGCTCTTAACTTTGCACACACATAACTTTGTTTCAGCCTTGTAAAGGATATGGCTTGCATCGATATATTTTAATGAGAACGATGGAAAGAAACAGACAGAAACCGGACAAGGTGTACAATTTCCCAAATATAAAAGGGGATGGTATTCTGTGTGGAAAGTGTTAGAGAAGGCAACCTGTGGTAAATTACTTTATAAACCCACCACAGGAATTGCTGCATGTGTTTTTGGGTGAATAAAACATGCACAGTTACATGTTTATTATCTTATCACAAATACAATTATGTAACCATGCAATGGCAGTTGCAATAATACACATCTCAACAGCCGGTGAACTGTTTGAAGAATTTTACAACACAATCAATGAACTGTTTGAAGAATTCTACAACACAATCAATGAACTGTTTGAAGAATTCTACAACACAATCAATGAACTGTTTGAAGAATTCTACAACACAATCAATGAACTGTTTGAAGAATTCTACAACACAATCAATGAACTGTTTGAAGAATTCTACAACACAATCAATGAACTGTTTGAAGAATTCTACAACACAATCAATGAACTGTTTGAAGAATTCTACAACACAATCAATGAACTGTTTGAAGAATTCTACAACACAATCAATGACCTGTTTGAAGAATTCTACAACACAATCAATGAACTGTTTGAAGAATTCTACAACACGATCAATGACCTGTTTGAATACATCTACAACACAATCAATGAACTGTTTGAAGAATTCTACAACACAATCAATGACCTGTTTGAATAAATCTACAACACAATCAATGACAGAGGACCCGAACTGTCACCTGCACCAGCTCCTCTTTCCTCTTCTTCTGATAAACCAGTAAAAAAAAAAAAAAAAATCTGTGAAACAGCATGATTCTGTATTTGATCCATAAACCGAAACAGAAATGAGGCAATAATGAACTAATTATTATTTCTGTGTGATGAAATTACATGTTGGTGTGTTTCTGAGCCCCCCCCCCCCCCCAATAATTATACAATGCATTATGTTTAAATTAGCTAGCAATGTTTTATTTATAATCAGCGTTTTAAATTGGTTTGAGAAAGGTGCTGATATGAACTTTTGTTTGGGAGGGGTGGGTTCACGTTGATATTATCACAATATTTTATTATTTAACTTCATTGACTTTTTATATATATATAAAGTATATAACCTGTCATTGTAAAAAGCTTTTTGATTATGTGTCTTAAAAAAAGTCCATAGAAATTCAATGTTAAAAAATGATACGCAAAAGATCAATGTAATATGCATTATAAAAAGGTAAACATACTCAAAGGCTTTTTCATGGAAAGTGGAGTGAATAGGAAGTTTTACCCCAGTAGTATAACTTTCAATTATATATATATATACATCTGACAGTACACGTGGAAATCAAGTATTTTTTTTAGCTCAGAAGAGATGCTCTAGAAGAATGATTTTAGACATTGGCAGTGCTGCATTATGCAAATGATTGGATGCATATGGATTATTATATAATGACCAAATACATTTGGAACAGCAAGGTGGGATAGTGTATGTTTTATTTTTCATGTAATGCTGACGTACCCTTTAAGAATCTGCATAAATAACCATTAGAAAAGACATGATTTTAATTAACGCAAGAACAGCGATTACAATTGCACGACTTCAAGAAAACAATGTTGAGGTCTTGACATGGCCAGCTTTTTCTCTTGACCTGAGTCCAATAGAACATCTGTAGCACCAAATCGCCAGTGCCATCCACAGGAGACAACCGTGTCGTGGAACATCCCACAGCAGTCTACCCGTCAACGCTGCCAGGGTTGTGTTAATGCTCAGGGAGGTCATACCCGATACTAACTTTGTAATGTTTTCATTTTGACAGTGTGTCACGTTTCATATGGAAAACGTATCGTGATTCTTTGATCTGTATTTTTGTTCACATTTTCTGTGATTTTGTTTGATATCTATGTTTAAAATATTTGATAAAATCCATTAGACGTAGAGTGTTGCATTTGTTTTGTGCACAAATATTGTCTAAAATGCAAGAAAAAAATTACATTTTAACCGAAACCCTAGATTCAACAGTACTTGCTCCTCAGAGGAGGCAAGTCTCCCTAATAAACTCATATCTGCTTTTAACAACAGTCCCAGCAGTACCACATATTTTTTAGATAACCAAAAAGCACAAACAAAATCTCACAAAATCTTAACATGACAAAGAGTCTATAGAATAATGGAAATAATGGAAATAATTTGTTAAAATTAATATTTTTTGTGAAGAATTGGTTGTCTTTTTCATTCGAATCAATATATATGGGCCTGTTGGCAACCAATACAAGCGGCCTCTATCTTCTCAAGTGACCTGGTCTTGAAATCAAAATGCTATATCAATATTGTATACAGTGCATTTTCAAAAATATGTTGGCAGTGTGTAACAGTTAAGTATATTATTAGAATAAACTATGATGATGGGCTACTGTTTTCTTTTTTCTGTTGGCTAGTGGAGAAAATGCGTTTAACAGCCAAATTGGAGTACACTTGTTTAGACTGCACTTGTAGATCTACTGATCTGCCCCTCCTACTATGCACTGGACTTCCCTGACCTCAGCACCACGTTATAAATAACCCTCAGCTTATGCACTAGTCTTGCTTTTTTTTGGCCACTAGCCACAGCCACAGATAATACCATTACTTTAAAGGAGATCTTTAAATCTTCAGATGGGTTCTGTCTCATTCATTAACATGTTATTATCCTTAGGTTATTATATTCATCCTAATTCTTAGAACAGTTTAATGTTTAAAAAAAACAAAAAACAAAAAAACAGCAACAGTGATCCACTGAGCTGACACTTGTACTACTGACACAGTGCATCCTTATACTACTGACACCACAGTCACATGACACAGTGCATCCTTAAACTACTGACACCACAGTCACATGACACAGTGCATCCTTATACTACTGACACCACAGTCACATGACACAGTGCATCCTTAAACTACTGACACCACAGTCACATGACACAGTGCATCCTTAAACTACTGACATCACAGTCACATGACACAGTGCATCCTTAAACTACTGACACCACAGTCACGTGACACAGTGCATTGTGTGGAAGACAACAGCAGCAGCATACTCTCACACTCAGTCAATTACAAAAATAGTTGTTTCAATACAGATAACAACCTGAATACAGTTGAGAATCGTTTCTCCAGTATTCATGAAACTTCCTTAGTATAATTTATTGAGGATATTAGATTCTGGAGATGTAGGCGGTTGTCTGTCTGGCTGCACATCTGCCCATCAGCATGTTGTATATTTTTGCATATATCTTGTGATTAAGCATTTCATGTTTTATTCTTATTCTGTGCACAATTCTGATATATGTCACGGACATCAATTCCTCCCGAAAGCTCTAATTTAGAATGTTCAGCTGCTCCAACTATGCCAAATGCCTGTTATAATATTAGACAGCCATGCACATTACTTATCAGCTTATTATAAACAGATGTGTAGATGGGATTGCCCTCTGAGTTGGCTGAGTTGCGCTTCTGAAAGCAATCGCTTGGCTTGGTAAGTATAAGCAGCCTAGACCCCTTCGAGGGCTACAGAGAGCATAACCCTCTGGTGGAATGAACAATTTCTAAGTCCCGGGATAGTGTCCAAGGCTCTCAAGACCCACTGCCTGTACATCTAACTTGCATTGAACGAGCTGCATTTCTATATGATCATTTAGATGGTGAAATTAAGTACCACTTACGTTCTGACTGAGATCCAGATGCGGCTGGACTTAAAATGATTAATACGACAAAACCCAAAGTCTGCCTTAGAGCTCTGTAAGGAAGTGATCAGATGGACGGGTGAAGGGGAGCGGGGGATAAGGAGGTGGATAGGGACAGGGATGGGAACGGTCAGACTTTATTAGGTCCCATCCGCATTCCTGCAAGACCTAAGTAGAATACCCCTCCAGCAGACATTTCCAGTCTGCTTAACTTGAAACTTTAACCAGGTTGCTGTATGTGGGAGGGCTCTGTGGGAATCATTTTGTCTTAGAAACCTAAACAACTTTAAGTAAGTACCATTTACCTCTTTCCTCTTATTTTGAACCTGGTTTGAAATATGTGTTTTATATTGTATGCATTTTATTATTTTTCGTAGAAGGCAGCACAGACCTATGCGTTGTCGTTGATATCACGTCCAAGGCAAGGTTTTAATTTGTTTATTTTAATGGTTTGATTAATTAAATAAAAACTGCTAACATTTTTAATCAGGATATTTTAACACCGTTCTATGCACTTGTTCAAATACACAAGTTGAAAGGTAACTAATTATTACCATGCAAAACTGATGGGCATTTGTGCAATACAAATAAGAGTTTGTTTGTATGTCTTATTTATTGCATGTTTTGGATTTGATTAATTTCTTTGTGTTTCAGTTCCAGAACGCTAATCACTGGTTTTCCCAATATTGAATTAATGTGTTCCTTACAACTATAACTAAAGAGCTATATACTATTTTAGTAGTTTTAGAATTGTAATTATAATTGTTCACCTGTGTTTATATTTTCTATTTTGCACTTTATTTATTTAACTGTGTTTTCCTCGATTTTTAATAAACCAGACCCACGGGGGTTTGGTTTGTATTTCAGCCTCCCGACAGCAGAAGGTGTCGAATCAACCCAAGGCTTCCCTGAGGTGAGGGGTGGAAGTGCGAGTATGTCACGTGAAGGTTAAGAACACCTGTCACGTGAAGGTTAAGAACACCTGTCATTCAGGGACTGGTCTTCCACTGGCTACAGGGGTGGGGCTTAACTTAGAAAAAGGGAACTGCCGCTGTGTTCAGGGTTGGTCCTTGGAACACAGGAGGAAAATCTGGAGCTGGAGGGAGGAGGGATTTTTTTCTTGCATGTAAGTGCTGATTGTTTATTTACTTTTTTTTTTTTTACTCGGTCCGCCCTGACATGACTAAAGACTAAAAGTCTGCCTTAAGCCAAACAGAGACAGCAGCTGAAGATATGGCCAGTGCTATCCTTTTGTTTACATTTTTAATCCCTCAGAGCAATCCCCTCGCAGTTTTCTTTTATTTATTTTTTGTAAATAAACTTTTTTGTTTATGTCACTTACAGCACTGCTTGGACTCTTTTGTTATCTGGTATGTCATTGTTGCTGCTGAGTCAAGGCAGGATAGGCACAGAGCAGTTGGCTGCCAAGATGTGCAGTCAGAAGAACCTGCTTGTGCTCCAGACACCCTGTCCACGCCTGCCGGGTCCCTTGTTGCTGTTTCTCGGGGCACCTTGAGGTAGCTCTGGAGATGACCGCAGACCCACCGCCAAACAGAAGAGGAACCAGCTGGAGATATTGAACGAACCTCTGGTGCCGTTCTGAGTGGGGGGATATGTGACAGTGAGGACCATGTCGATGGTTCAGCTGTGTTGCTGCTTTGGTAAACAGGAAGGCTTGCCCAGAGCTGAGCTGATTGGGAGGTCATGACTGGCTGGGGTGGGAGATGGGGCCCAGGGAGTTTACGCCTGTTTAAGAAGGCTGTCTGCATCAACGTTTGAGGCTACAGCAATGCCATGGCTACACAGATGGGCGCCGAGAGAAAGCTTTGTGTTCGTGTATACTGAGGAGAGCGTCCACTCTAGAGGAGAGAACTACTGCATAAAACACTTCCACTCCAAGAAGGTGCATGTGACGGCATTGCCCAGCTAAGGGACTTCAAGAAGAGGCCGGAGAACACCAGGACTTGGCTAGGTTAGTTTAGGGGATTTGATCCCAACAACAGAACAGTGAGGGTTTCGTGGGTAGGTTCCTGGAGTGGGACGACTCTTTTAGTGAGGCTAGTGCTTCCTGTGTGTGGCAGACTTTTAAATTTTAGCTATGTTTTGCTTTCTTTATTAAATCTGCCCTAGTAGCAGCACCTGTGTTGTAATTAGATCTGCGTGCCTGTGTGGTGTGTCAACACCCACTGCGCTGTGTCTGATTCAGTGACGACCCATGAGTGTAACATTGCCCTGTTACACCTAGTTGCTGTCAATAACGGTGCTTGACTGGTTGCCTTGAAATTAATTTAATTGGAATGGGCACAGTGCAAGTAGTTACTGGATGCCTCAGTTATTTTTTTAGCTTCTGAATCAGTGCTTTCCTAAAAGTGTGACAGACGTTGTAAGCATATTTATGAGAGAAAAATGAAAACAGTCTTGATAAACCCTCACTCACTCACAACAGCATACCTAAGCAACCAGAAACATAATTGGGTTGGTGGAATACCCAAACTAAATGAGGCAATGATTTCATCCTGCAGAGGCAATGATACTGCATCATAGAGCATGTCATATACTCTTCACTGTTAGTGCCCTATAGTTAAAAGCTAATACTATTTACATTCCAGTAGATTAAACACAGTACAGCCAGCACAGTATTCAGTTTTCTGTGAAACTGTGGATCAGTGGCTTCATAGAAATAGACAGGAGAATGTAGAAAGATTCCCAGACATTGTGGACAGGCAAACATGCATGTGATTGACATATCTTACAATTGTAAAATATAAACTGTAGCTCCTTTGTTGTCCCTTCAGGGCCTGCAAAGCTGACAAGAAACACACACTGTCAGATTTGTGTGTCTTATGTCCATATCGCAGTTATATTTGCCCCTAATTCTGTGGTGCAAAAATGGAGCGAAGACGTAAAAAAACCCCACTGTGCTGAAATTCTGAAGACATGTCCTGCTCCTTTATGGAGCGCCTGCACCATCTCTATAGGTCGATGTAAATTTTGGGGTGTGGTATCATTAACATATTCGCAGAAGCGATTCTGATGATGCAGTGCAGTGGAGTCCCAAATAGACAATTGAGCACTGCGTTATAACCCACTGAAACCAGGTTTATTTAGTGGCGCAATCAGGAACTTTAAGAAATGAACATACTATAAAAGACAAAGTAGTCCTAAGTAGCAACTGCATGCAAGAGGAACTCAAAGAAGGAAAAGTAAAAGAAAAGAAAAAAAGAACCTAAGACACTGAATACTTTGTGCTAAAGAAGGTCCTTACTAAAGTGTCATCACAACTGATGTGATAACATATTGAAAATAACCAAGTATGATTAACTAACTACATTATATAGGCATTTTAAAAAATAATGTGAGACATAATATTGATTCATTTCTGAAAAGCAACTGAGTATTAATAGAAAAGTCTGTATGCTGTCACTTCACAATCCACAAGTTGATTACCAATGACTCACAAAGTCTGGAAAGCCAGTAGACCCTCTGTTACAGTTACAAAAGCCAAGGTTCTTTCCATTGATGACAAATGGATGTCCCCTATTGGAGTGTCTTGCTATAAAAGAAGCCGATGACACACCCGATGAGCAACCCAGCTAAAAAAAACCAAAAAAAAACGCCATGTGTGGAACAGGTATCAGGGTGTTTCATTTCATGCACAGAGCAGGGATTAGTTTAGGGATTTTAAATCCCAGGTATAGTTAGGAGAGTGTGTCAGCAGGACCTCCTTAATAGTAGGCGCATCTCACTAAATCATGGCAATCTTTTATTTGTAGTTGTGTTTTCAGTATTTTATTAAGCATTTTTGTTACTTTTGTACACCTGTTGTATTGCCATATGTGTTGTACCATAGCTGTGTTGTACAGCTATGGCTAAAGTTTTGCATTGCCCTATAGAATTAACTCCTTTTGCTTCAGAAAATGCTGAATAATGTTATGTTAACGTATTGAATTACATACTGATTTGTAGTTTTCCATCTACTTCACAAAAAACTGACACAAATTGAAAAATGTGACATTTCAAAATCTAACATGGAATACTGTACTATTATTATGGCTTCCGGTAGACTTTTACAATATCATTTCATAGTTTCTTTGATTATATGATGTTGATATTTATTTATAAATTATCTCTTTATAAATGGTCTCAATCCTAAAATTCTAGGTAATGCAGAACATTTGGCTATAGCTGTAGCTATGTGGCTGTTGCTCCTGCTGCCAAAAATAATATCTCCCTTCTACCAGCGGATTACCCATATGCCAAATATGCCAGCCCCCTTTTCCCCATGTTATTGAAGTTGTGTAAGAAGTGCCCAAGAGGATAGTTATCCTTCCATAGCTTCTATTTTCTTATGTCACTTTTAAATACTGGATTATGCAGAGGAATGGCAATGAGGGAAAGATAAGATTTAAATCCTGTCCGCTTCTTTGGCAGATATTCGAACCTGGATGTCAAATATTTTTTGGAAATTGAATGCTAGTAAAACTGAGCTATTGGTTACTGGATCTAATACCCAGCTTTGCTCTTTTATTGGGTTTTCATGCTCTTTTGGTGGCTGTCTTGTAGATGCCTCTTTGTTAGTCCGCAGCTTAGGTGTTCAACTTGACTCAAAGCTTTTATTCGAAAAACACATCTCTTCAGTGGTAAAGACAAATATTATTATTTTAAGAAAATGATCAGAGGGTGTCATTTTCTGCCCCCTAGGGATGCTGAGATTCTTGTTCATGCATTTGTTACATCTTGTTTGCATTATTGTAATGCTCTTTTTGTTTATCTTCCTGCAGATTGTGCAAAATGTTGTTAGGGTCCTTAGTGGTACCAAGCGGGCAAAACACATTACTCCAGTCCTTCAGCGTTTGCATTGGCTTCCTATCCAGTCCCGTGTTTCCTTTAAAATATTACTTTTGCCCTACAAGGCTTTGCACAGTCCAGGTCCTAGTTATTAATGGACCTTCTTAGCCCTTACATCCCTGGGAAGCAGCTTCGATCCTCTAACTCTTGATTGTTAAAATGCATGCTTCCAAGGCGTGTTATGCTTAGAGGGTGTAGTTTGAGTTGTGTTGCTCCTTGTCTTTGGAACTCACTACCAACTTTCATTAAATTCCTCAGGAAAAAGTGTAAAGGAAAAAGCATTGGCATGATGAAAGCATTCTTCCATTCAATCAATCAATGTTATTAGCTGGCAGCATAATGCAGATTTACAGAGGAGAGGAATAAAGGCACTCACACCATTAGTCATCTCAGTGTCTACAGGTTGCCTTTCAAACACTGCACAGGAGCCTCAGGGGCTGGGTAATACAAACAAGGTGAAAGACTGTTTGTCATTCATTGAATGGATTTTTTTAGGGATCACAGTCTATTAAATGTAAAGTCAAAGGGTGCTAGTTGAATCCCAGTAACCATATAGAGAAGCACAGCCTGAGCACTACGAATTTAATTTGCTTCTTGTTTCACAGACTCTCGTCAGCACTCTCAGACTACCTTACCTAAAGTATGATTATGTCACATGCTTTAAAAGCACACAACTGGTAAAGAGCTGACAATAAACCAAACACTGTTAACTATGTGTACAAACATTAACCCTCCCATTCTCCACAGGTTCTTTTGGGATTCTGTGACACCAACCCCAACCCCCCCCCCAGATGAACATCCAAGAACCATTGCGATGAATGGCCACAATAATCTTTATCCAAATACCAATTTACACAATAAGATACCATCCCAAATAAAACTATAAATATGACACCTATCAAATGCCAATTCTTACTAAAACAATTGGATTAGGTTAACACTACTAAAAACAAGTTCAATTGTGCAAATAAGCAGGGAGGGACCCGGTGCTTCTACCATGAGAAGGGAGGCCGTAGCACAGAAAGATACAACATTATTTGGGTCCCAGCTTTGGTTTACATTACTTGGGTCCCAGCTTGTAGTATCACTCCAGGCCAAAAATGGCCCTTGTCCTCTTCACTATGAATTAGCTCTACAGGCAGGCCCTGTCAAAACCCAGGGCTGGCTTCTCCCCATCTCAAATGCTGTCCCATTGGTTACTGTCTAACAGGAGGTCAGCCCAAAATCCTGGGCCCAGGTACCCGCTGTAACAAACAAAACAAACAAAAGCCACCATCACTGCAGTTGCGTTGCAACGTATTGTATCACAATTTTAAGTTTTTAACGATACTCCAGCAGGTTGTCTTATATACAGACCACCACCATAATTATGTACCATCAGTATAATGCTATTTGACACAATTCATAACCCCTATACAGTAGTAAAGTCCATATATGTGTTGTACTGTCAAATAAAATGGTTTCCAATCGCACACTGAACAAAATGATTCTAGCTCTCTGCACTTATCTGCAAGCTAGACAGGATTCACCACTCAAACAAAAGTACCACTTGGTTGTAACTTCCATTGATCTCTTGGTCCAACTTTTCCAGGTTCTTCCTGCAGTCTGTTGCTCCAGTGATTCCTCTCATCCACTTCCTGGTCTGGGTCCTCCAGCAACACAGTCTGCACTGCTCTGCATGCACTGTGCTGACAACACACCTTTTATAGGCAGTTCGTAATTAAATGAGGTAATGGGTAGCAGGTGATGCAATTAGGTTCCATTTGATCACCAGTGTGCTAATAATAAATACAACAAAATAATACAACACACAAAGCAAAAACTGAACATAGTAAGTAATATAAAATAAAACGACCAAATAAATCACTGCAAAATTATAACAAACAGTGCTAATCAATCAATCATGAAAAGTGAAACAGTGTAGTGCTCAATTTGGTCACTTATGACATTTATGAGGACTCTGTATGCACTAATTATATTGATTTGATGACATGTTTATTCATAAACTAGGCATCTTTTTAAAATATTTTCTTTGTCACAGTTTTAAAGAGTCAGTGCTGTACCTCCTCACGCATTCAACTCCTTTATTCTTCTATATTCATTTAAAAAAAAAAAAATATCCTTTGCATTTTTTTTTAATTGAGTGCCCAATGATTTTACCCCTGATTTTTCTTACCAATTTAGAACGTCCAAGTACGATCCCTCCCTGCAGCAATTCTACACACAAAACCTCAAGAGAACTGCAAGTCAGTGGACGTCCTCAAATCCCAAGACCCATCCAATTGCCTAACATAATCAGCCTGAAAGTGAACGTTCATGAGGTACCAGCCTCTGGAGAGCCATGGCAACTTTGCACAACCAGTATGCGAATCTGAGCTCCCCTGATTGGATTGCCCTGCACACCACAGCCACTTCGAGACTTTGTCCTTTTCATTGCCTTTTCAAATGTATGATCATTTTACAGTTTAAATAGGAATGTGAAGGCCTCTAGCTCCTGCTGTTAATCCCACCCTGGAGTTCTATGCTGCTCGTGAAGGTATAAAACTTTTTCCAAACTGTAAAATGTCTGACTCTGAAAACAATATTTTCCTTGACTGCTGGTGGTGTTTTTCTGCAGCCAGACTGTTGAATGTCTAAAAAAAGTCACTACAGCGGACAGATTTATGTTTCTTGCATACATTTGAAGAGCAGAGGATTATCTATTCAAGAACAGTTTTTTTTAGTATGCAAGCAGCATATTAATGTTCCACATGGGCATTTACATTGCATGAAACAGCTCACGGTCACACTGGTCTCTTGTATGAAAACCTATCCTGTCCAAGAATTAAATTACCAGTCAATGTTAAGAAACTGTCATTAAAGACTGCCAAAGCTTTCCAGGCTTGTGTTAATCATTAGTAATCAATTGATAGATTATCAGGAAGTGACAGCACACAGACTTTTCTATTGATAGTTGTTTTTCACAAATGATCAGTACTATACCTCACATCTTTTTTTAAATGTCTGTATAATTGTGGCAAAGTAATGCTCGTGGTGGCTGATAACAATTTATTAAGTGACTGTGGTGTAATGTTGTTCCGGCTTTGTGCTGGCCCAAGGTAACAACTCTGGATACATATTAGCTGTCTGGATGTTCACAAACAAAGACAATTACTAACAGCGACAAACAAACAAAGCTCTCACAAATATTTATTTTTCAGTGACACTCACAAATATTTATTTTTCAGTTTTCACTGGGTCTGTCACGGTCCTTCTAGTTCTCTACAAAAACCAAACCCGCCCCTTTTATGCTGTCACGCATGACCCCTTGGTAAACGAATGCAGCTGTCTCTATGATCTGCAGCTGCTAAGTCGTTTCCCTTCTGGCTCAATACCTTCTTGCAACGGAGTCTCGCCTTCTTCCAGACTGACCGACTTCCCGACCCTGGGAAAGAACTGTCAGGCCAGCCCGTCGAAAGGACTCTACTTTCACTGCTTAGCGCCCTCACAGGTCGAGAGGGAGATTTACAATCAAGATCCATTGTATTTCTGTGACAGTAATGTAAGGTTAATTGAAATAGTACATATTGAAGAGCTATTTATATCTCATGTGACACAGTAAAGAGTGGGTATACCCTCTAAACCTCTACAAATGTCACATATGCAGAGTTCTGCATATATAGAGAACTGCTTATTCAGTTCATTTTGGTAAGGGCATTTTTTTCAGTACAAGCTATTCAGTGTATCATAATCAGACAGCAAACAGAGGAAGACTGCTTGTTTCACACTTACATTTTTACATATATCTTGATAGGATATGAATTTTAAATATTGTGTATGCGTTTGTCAAGCAGAATTAAACAAATAGGATGGAGTGAAAAACCTGAAATTGAAATTTAGACAACAGCTAATAACAGATATCAGATAACAGACAAACTAACGGTAATAAACTATCAAACTAAATTAACACAACACCCCTACACACGTTACAAAATGCAGCAGCAATATACAAGACATGCACATTATTTAACAGGATAGTGAAGCAACTCACCAGAACGGGATAGGCCAAATTGCTCCGTGATTTGTGTCTGACAGACACAATAACTGTGGGTCTGCAGCAGACAAAAAACAACAACATGTCTAAATTGTTTCACATTTTCTTGGAAGAGCACATTTACTCAGAATTTCAACTGAGGCATGTTGATACCCTGAACGCAGTGCTCACTGTACTGCACTTGCCACCCCACTATAAAAAAAGCATTCACCACTACCCCCCCATACACTTTACATGCAGAAAAAATTTACCTTGTACCCAGCAGACTTACAGTCAACACTCATCCCTCGATGTTTTCCTTTAAAAAGAAAAAAATCCTTTGGTCACTACTCTCCTACTTCGTGTGTGCAAATAAACTAAAACAAAGATAGCCCTCAGTTTTTCAGAAACCTTAACTAAATGTACTTGTAGCTTACTTTGTGATTTTGAACTTGAACTCTACGTTGAACTAGATGATTATTGTCCTATTTTCCTGTGTTGGGAGAACTAAGTAAGCATTTCCTGACAGATTGCAACATGTAATCAAAGGGTTAATTGGGATGCCCTAGATATGGGTCTGTATTGCTGCTACTTCACAGGTCTATGCACCCTTTCCTGTCATCTAGGTGATTCTTTTGATGATTCTATAGCCCTGTGCAATCTTACCTCCTCCTTTCAGACTTCTCAAACCATAACCTTATGGGCAGCCAGAAAACCCAGTCCCGACTTGGATTAGTACAAATCTGGCTCTATAATATAGATGCAATAGCATGAAGAGTGGAAAGGAAGCCAGGCTTCCTCTGCTATGTTCAGTGGCAGCTATCCTATACAGCCATCACGACAGTGAGAAGCCATGAAGTTCAGATAAACTTTTTAGGTGCTTTTCTCTGTTATGGGAAACCTGGCCAGAATCAAGAAAAACAACATTTTTTTTGGCCTGGTCATGAAATTAGATGGCTCTTTTAAGTTCTGTACATTACAACTAGTTGTGGTGCAGTTTCAAAGTCTATCTATCGAAGCTTAGTTGCTCACCCATATTTAAAAAATGTATTTTTTGAAGATCCTTGCAATAAAAGTCTCTATAAAAATATAAATTTTAGTTTGCAGTTGTCTGTAAATGACATACAGCTACAATGCATAGAAACAGTACCATCAGGATTTGTGGACAGCATAGTTTATTCAATGTATTTTTTAATACCAAATACCAAAGATGACAGGATAATTGAGTTCCATTTTAGATCTATATAGAATAATGGTTTCATTGATTCTGAATAATTCACAATGACAACCATATCTTAGACTGTGGAATTGGTCAAACCAAGGGACTGGTTGTGTAAAATTGATTTTAAAGATGCTTATTTTCACTTTCCTATTAGGCAAAGCAGTAGAGGTTTTCTTTTAATGTAGTATCTCATACAGTATCTTACTCATCGCCCCCAGGGATTTTACCCAAGTTGATGGCTCCTGCTGTACCTAGGGCCAAGAAATCCTTTGACAACAGGCATTTCATTTATGATTCCAGAGCACTGCTTGATTTGTGTTGGGCAAGGATTAACTCAACTGAGAAGATGCATTCCTATTTAACTTTTATACTTGTACTGTAAAAAAAAAAGTACTGTATAAATCAGTTTAAACCTGAATAGTCCCCCGTTGTGATCTATAAGGGTTTGTTGTGTTTGTTTATGACTGAAAATTGATACTTTGTGTATGCTGATGTATTTCAAATAGCTACAATGTCTTCAATCTAGTTTGAGGCCACATCACAGCACTGAGAGAGCACTGGTATTGTTCTTTCCAGGTTCAGATCCTACTTATCCAGTCACAATCAGTTTGGTTCCAGCAGTGGCTTCAACTCCTCCGGTACCTTTCTTGGGGACCCCAGAATGCCCTTTCTTTTCTATTTGTACATGCTATCCTCAGGGAATGTGATCTGCCAATATGAACATTTCACTCCTATGCTGACGGCTCCCAGATTTATATGGGTTGCCTGGGGGATCTAGGCACTTTTCTTTTTCCTTTGGTCTGCTTGCTGAACTGATGTTGAGGACTGGATGTTTAAAAATGTATTGCAACAAAATGGCAGTAAAATTGAGCTTTTGCTTGGGGGATCTATGCAACAGCTTCAACCACTCACCTCCTTTACTTCGTCTTTTGGCGACTATCCTATTCATCCCTCCCCACAGTCAAATTCCTTGGAGTCTTTTCTCTGGGGAAACCATCTTTCTAACAACGAAGGATCATGGTCACCTCTTTCTGTGATCTGTTTTACTCTTCACCCTACATGTCCTGTCCTGTGCTCATTCATACTGCTTTCCAGTCCCTCATAAGCTTGCACTGCTCTCCACCTAAAAAACCTTTCTATGTGATGTATCTATTTTCACATCTTTTTCTAAACTGCTGTCATAATAATTGTATTAGGAACCTAGGACCACAACCACATTGTTGAGTTTTCTGTTTAGTAACAACAAAGTATGTGCTGTTGAAATGCTAAAAACATAAAGTCTACTGGCTCGTTTCACAGACCCAAATATCACTAATCCTGCACTGACTAATGTTATTTTAGATAAAGTAATCCATAACAGGTGCTAATCAAAGTGTGTGAAGCAGGCGTACTTGAAGACATTTAAACAGGAACTACTTTGTCAACAGTACATGGTTTTGATAACTTTATGCTGATATTAAACAGGCTTCACAATGAAGATACGGGTAAGGGTTACCCAAACCTTGGTTATCAATTTTTATTGATACTGTCAGCTTTTATTCTGTAAAATGTTGTTGCTGCAATAGTTTTCTCAGTCTTTAGAAATATGGTGCATCTTCCTTTTTTTAACAAACATAAGTAGAAAACAGTATGACAGAATATGAAGTAGCAGTTAATGAGTGTAAAGTAATATATTTGATATAATACATTAAATATAACACTTTCCAATTATATTTTAATTGTTTGATAAAAGTTATGTTTTGGGGAAACACTTTATATGTCGCATATCCCTCTTCATTGAAATATAACTTAATCTGTGCCATATAGACATTCAGTGTGGGGCAAACCCAGCAAGGGTGCAAATTTAGAATTGTCAAAGTCCAAGTTAGAGGAGAACTATGTCATGTCCTCATTATATAACCAACTTTATTATGTTGCTCTTGAGCAGATGAACCACACTATAGCAGTGTACTTAGATCGATAAAACATCTGTAATTCTTTATTTCATGACGAGAGCTCAATATAGCTCTCAGAATGCCAGCAATGTACATATTTCAAGAGCCTGTATTACATTAATAGAACAGTTTGCTTGAAACTCCCCTCTTTAAGAGAATGTTCTACAAAAGCACTGTGGTAGCGAGCTAACCATTTGTTCCAAGTCACAATTCTAATTACTCTGAGATCCAGGTCGCTGTTGCATCAAGACTATTGACACCTTTTCTCAAAATTAGGATTCACTGTAGCTTGTTAGCGAAAAAAAGTCACAATTTCCAAAGCCTCTCTGTAGACTAAGTGAAACTGATGAGTTCTAGTTAATTGGATCACAACTTATTGTGGTGGAACGGATCTGACAAGATGTCTCCACATTCCACACACTGGAGTTCTGATTAGTTTTACTTAAACAGTCTGCTCTGATTTACAGGCTGGAAGATATCCAAATAGTAATGGTATGTATGGCTGTAAGAACAGAGGGCAGAGTTGAATGTGTAATTGCTGAAAAGGGCACTGGATCAAACTAGAATAGCTACATACATTTGGTGCACTCTAACAGGTTTTGTTTGATTTACACATTTCTAAAACCCAGGGACTGAAAACTGTTATATAATTCTGGAACGTTATCATTTTTTTTTTTTTTTTTTTTTTAAATCACTCTCAATAGTAGTCTCTCAGGCTGTCATGTTTCAATTTAAAATGTTTACCCACAGGGGACTAAACTGTAACTTTTAATGACAAATGTAATAAAATAAACTTTGTAATTGAACCCCCTATTATGCCAACAGTACAACACATTTATAAATAATCTGTATACTATTGCAAGTTTCTAGTAATGTGAAATACAGCTATTTACTAGGCAATGATAGGCAGCTACATGCGATGTTTATGCTGCTTACATTGCCTATGAAGAGATGAATGACCAGGTAAATGAAAAAAAAACAAAACAATTAAAGCGACTAAATCTGCAAGGATTTCCATTCAGAAAGGGAGCAGACACGGCTGTAATGTTTATTTAACAACGATGAGACCGGATGGCCCTATTTAGGAGCAAGTGCAATAAAACAAATAAAATAGTTTAGATTCTCAGAATGACAATTTACAGCAGCATGAGTTGTAAAATGCATTTAGTTTATGTAAAGCCTTAGTAGAGGTAAACTGGTAAATGTAATCATGTGGCAAATTGGTGAGTGAATACAGGTGAGTGCAGTGCAGACAATTGCTTTCAGGTGCAAGGGTGTTTATTGAAATAATTACAATGTCCAGCGCCTTAAGGCAACCACCTGTAAATAATAAATGCTGGAGTGATACAGTGGTGTTTTGTAATCCCCTGGTTAGACCCACAACCAAAAGTCCAGGTTTTACACACACCTACACTAAACACAAAACACAAACATAAACACAAGACAGTGAATGAAATTAGGTGCTAGTGGTATAATTTCAGTTCTCCGTGAAATGCAGGGGTGAAAGTGATGCCGGGTTGATGCTGGCTTGCGCTACAGCTCAGGATCGTGTTACTGGAAGTCTATTGAGACAAACAACAGTTACAGCAGACACTAACAAATACAAAACAAACACTCACGGGAATAAAGTGTCATGCCTTTTAGTCCAGGGTATTCTGTTCCCTTTACCTAGTGCCATCACAACAGTGCACAGTGTTGATGTGTCAATGCTGGCTATTCAGCTTTTAAAAACAACTAATTTTGTTACACATGCATTACTTGTGCAATATGTTGTATTGCTGATACACTGAACCTCAAGCTTCTTGAAAGATGATTATTAAGTGACAGAAGACAGCCAAGAATCCAAAAGCTTTACATTTATTTTTCAGCTAGATGATATTTAACAAGGTTTTCCAGAGTACTCACATTATAATCTGTGTGTTATGTTTACCTCAGAGACTCTCATTTAGTCTGTTCTACAAAACTCGCAAAATTAGTCTTAAAGAATTATTAAAACACAGTGTGGTCCCTTTCTATGTGCAAGCTTGCCAAAAATGCAACACGTACCCCTGATGCCATCCCAGCCTAAACCCAATTGAAAACAAGGGCATTTCTTCACCCCTTCGGGGCTACCATGCCATTGCCTGACTTGGAATACCGGAAAGGTTCGTTTACACGCTTATTTTTTTACCACTACACCATTGCACTACACCTACACCTACACCTATCACACTTTATGCTAACAACATGCAGAGGCAGGCATTAGCAGGAGTGATATATAGCATGTTTGAATGCTTTCAATATGATTTTTTGGGTAAGGGTTAGGGTCTGTTAAAATGGGACAACATATCTCTGCTGCAGAAGAGATGTAGACAAGCATCAATTGATTATTTTCTATGAAGGACATATTGTCAACTATCATTTTTCCAGATTTTCCAGCCATGGGTCAATAAATGTCTTTGTATTTAGCTGAATAACATATTTTGGTAGGTAGTGTATATTTCAGTAGTATACAATATCCTCTCCTGTTACATAAAAGTATTGAACAAAATATAGGACTGAGACGGTTTCATTCCATGAGACTAAGGAGTTCTTTTACTGATTCACATCCATCTTCTGGCATGATCTGCACAACGATATGAGACAAAAAACAACATCTCTGCTGTGTAAAGATGTGATACAGAGATGGCTACTGACACAATTGTAGCTACTGTTAAATTATTAAAGAACAACTGATACATTATTTTATTTTACACACACACACACACACATATATATATATATATATATATAATATATATATATATATATATATATATATATATATATATTATATATATATATATATATTGTTGCGACTGATATACCAGAAACAGCAACAACATTTTAATGAAAGATAATTTTGAAACTATAAATTCATGAGAACTTATGCTAAGAACAGTTTGTATCTGTTAAAATAAGTGCCTGGCATGTATACACTGTAAATATTTGACAGAAATGGTGATTCATAGGGTTGAAGCCAGTAGCACTATCGCTCCACAGAGAAGGTTGAACTAGTTAGCTTCCTGGAGAAACTGTTTTCTATTTCTGGGGATCAACAGGAAGGAAACATATGAAGTGTCAATATTTGGTGTCAAAACAGAGGAGGTTAATGTTTAAGAGACACAAATTGCAAAATGATAGACGAAGAAAAAAATAATAAATATATTAAATAATTACTTTTCACAAGTTTTTACATTGGAGGATACAGACAACATGCCCCACATGTCAACCTGTTCCTATCCGGTTTTAAATAACTTTAGCATAACTGAGGCAGAAGTGTTAAAGGGGCGAGGTGCTCTTAAAATAAACAAATCCCCTGGGTCGGATGAGATCCTCCCAATAGTACTCAAAGAAATGAAAGAAATTATTTACAAACCGCTAACCACGATCACGCAACAATCTCTTGACACAGGGATTGTACTGACAGTCTGGAGAATTGCAAACGTAATACCGGTCCACAAAAAGGGAAACAAAACCGAACCAGGTAACTACAGACCAATAAGCCTGACTTCTATTATATGTAAACTTATGGAAACTATAATAAGATCCAAAATGGAAAATTACCTATATGGTAGCAGTATGCTAGGAGACAGTCAACATGGTTTTAGGAAAGGGAGATCTTGTTTAACTAACCTGACTGATTTTTTTGAGGATGCAACATTGATAATGGATAATTGCAAAGCATATGACATGGTTTATTTAGATTTCCAGAAAGCTTTTGATAAAGTCCTGCATAAAAGATTAATTCTCAAATGGAATGCAGTAGGTATTCAAGGAAATGCATGTACATGGATTAGGGAGTGTTTAAAATGTAGAAAACAGAAAGTTCTGATTAGAGGAGAAACCTCAGAATGGAGTGTGGTAACCAGTGCAGTACCACAGGGATCAGTATTAGGTCCTCTGCTATTCCTAATCTACATTAATGATTTAGATTCTGGTATAGTAAGCAAACTTGTTAAATTTGCAGATGACACAAAAATAGGAGGAGTGGCAAACACTGCTGCAGCAGCAAAGGTAATTCAAAATGATCTAAACAAGATTCAGAACTGGACACACATGGCAAATAACATTTAATAGAAAAAAGTGTAAGGTACTGCATGCAGGCAACAACAATGTGCATTATAAATATCATATGGGAGATACTGAAATTGAAGAAGGAATCTATGAAAAAGAACTAGGAGTTTATGTTAGCTCAGAAATGTCTTCATCTAGACAATTGTGAGAAGGTTCTAAAAAAGGCCAATAAGATGCTCGGATATATTGTGTTCAGTTCTGGTCACCTCGCTACAAAAAGGATATTGCTGCTCTAAAAAGAGTGCAAAGAAGAGCGACCAGAATTATTCCGGATTTAAAAGGCATATCATATGCAGATAGGCTAAAAGAATGGTCATGCTAAAAGTCTTGAGCAAAGAAAACTACACAGCAAAATGATTCAAGCATTCAAAATTCTAAAAGGTATTGATACTATCAACCCAAGGGACTTTTTCGACCTGAAAAAAGAAAAAAGGACCAGCGGTCACAAGTGAAGATTAGACAAAGGGGCATTTAGAAGAAAAAATAGGATGCACTTTTTTACAGAGAGAATTGTGAGTGTCTGGAACCAACTCCCCAGTAATGTTGTTGAAGCTGACACCCTAGGATCCTTCAAAAAGCTGCTTGATGAGATTATGGGATCAATAAGCTACTAACAACCAAACGAGCAAGACGGGCCGAATGGCCTCCTTTTGTTTGTAAACTTCCTAAATTCTAACAATGAAGTAATTGAATGGATTGTTCTTGTTTTACTCAACCAGGGTTAACAAAATGGAGACCTTCTTTGGAGTGAGACATTATCTGTTAAGCCAGATCTGGTGACCATTGTGGAAATTGCCTGAGATTAACTGAAAGTTACACCAGGAAGAGCACTTACGGGTCAAACAACCTCTTCTTGTTGTAACTTCTCTTATGTTCTTACAAAAAGTCTATCAGAAACTCAGAACAGGGTGAGCAGTGATGGCCCGAATGGTCTCCTCTCATTTGGAATTTTTTATTATATCCTCTTCTTCTTCTTCTTCTTCTTCTTCTTCTTCTTCTTATAAATTAGTGACCCTATAAATTAGTAACATGTTTCCCTCATCAGACATTTACTTTAAAGTGGAAAACAACAATACAAAGTGAATTGTGTTCAGAATACAAACACTGTCACACACATGTTGGTAAGTGTGCAATTCTAAAAGAGGAGGGATTGATAGTTGCTTTCCAGACATCTTTTGTGGCTTAAGTGAACATGTTCATTTTCCATTCTATTGATTTCTATAGCAGTAAGTCTAAGATTCCTTTCTGATCGTGATTGATAGGACTGCTGTGTGCTGCACTGATGGTAAAAGGCTCTTTGCCGCTTTAGTAATTGTAGACCCAGCAGCATGGAGGCACATGTGTTGCTGTAGCACAAAATTGAATTAGCTTCTCTGTGAAGGTATAGTATCTCAGAAGTATTGGAAAGATGCTTATTTGAAAAATGCCGTCTTTGCATTACAATCATCCAGATGGTATTGCATCTCTTAAACTGATTGCAGAGGGACTTATTGCCAGAAACAATTGTTACTGGATAATGCTGTTATAAATGTGGTAGAACAGCCAGAAGTATTCTGAGCTGAGACATCACATCGGTGAGACCTTGCAATAGTAAAAGCATGGTTTTGAGAGATAAAGCTGCTCCTCTCTGATTCTAAATTGTATTGCATATAAAGGCAACCCTTATACCTGGAACCAGTGAGGGGAAATGATACAGCATACTACTGTGTCCGTGCTGTCCATGCTGTCTGCTCCTACATGTTGACTCTCGCAGCAATAGCATTATTGTATTTCCAATCTGTATGAAATTGATAGCATTTAATATTGCCTCTCAACTATTAGGGGAATGCAGGAACCCATTACTCCTACTTGTGCCAGAAAAATAATACTTAAACTCTGACTTTACTCAGATGATGTAATCAGAAGTGGGTGGGGCTAAAACTGAAAGTGCTGTTAAATCAGAAAGTGACCGGAATAGTGGTTTAATGTTTATTTAACAAGTTAAAATATAAAGTTGATATATGTAGGAATTCCCTGACATGCTAAAAACAGGTCTCCTCTGAAACCCTAAGGGGTCATCCAAAATAATCATCTACTGCACAACTTAATCACAACTTTGTTTGCAGGCACATTGATGGGCAGTTGCAGAAAGTTTTGCATATGCACTCACTTTTGGCAACAAATTTGATAAAGAGTCTGTGTTAAAGTGCTAAAAAAGGTCACTCAATTCTTAATACATTTACCTTGCAGTGTTAATTTAACTAAATGTGAAGCCGCTACCTGAAATGGTCTTTGAGACAATAGGCCTTAAAAGTGGCAGCCATATTAGGTCATAGGTCACGCTGAATGGCACTATTATGGGAGTTTCCTGAACTGTTGAAACAGTGAACTATTTACTAAAACATGTACGCTTCCCTCACAATAAAGCTTAATAAGCATTCACTGAATGGATGTCATTACCTAAAATAAGGTTCTCTTTACTAAACATATTCTTATTTATTTCCCATTTGGACTAATGGTAAAAAATGTTGTAATTAAAGGTTATTTAAATAGAATTATATTGAGACTCTGTGACAGACAGCGGGTGAATCCAAGTCATAAATCCCCCCCCCACCCCACCTCTGAGGGAGCTATATAACAGAAACAGGGTGCCACGGACTGGATGGGTTGGCAATTCATTCCAGGGAAAGTTGTAAGTCAGCCATGCAGAAAGGGAGCAGAGTCACAATACCAGAAGTCATTGCCTTAATGCGGTCGGCTATGTGGCAATTGCGGATTGGAGGAAAAACGATTGCACTTGTTACCGAAGGGAGCATGACTGAGGGTATATCAGGGGATATGGCAAAGTGATCTGTTCCTTTGTTATGGTTACGAAAGGACCTGTAAAGTAGAACCATAAAATAAGTGTTTCGAGTTGTCTTGTCTGTCTCAATAACTGTTGTGTTTGCCATTTGTAGACAGCTAAAATATCTGGGAGCTGTCGCTAAGCCAGCACCAACCCCGGACTACACTGCACTACTGTTTCACCATTATTGTATAATTCACCACATGCACTAGGAGCACTCACTTTGGGAATTGTGATCATGTATGTGTATAAAGGGCATGTTATTATTATAGGTATTATTTTGGGATTGAATCCCATGGGTTTTGACTGGGTTTTACACATTGAGAGTTAGAAAAACTTGTTGGAAACTACTGTGAGTCTCTACACAGTTCCAAGAGTTTTGCTGTTTTTACCATGTTGCAGTGGCAAAACTAAATCACTTAGAATTACCATCTGTACCAGTACCAAAAGTGTAACTTTCTTATATCAAATGTGAAAAGAAAAATTTAAATACCTCTCATTCATAATAAAATATAAGTTGTCAAACTATGGTAAAATTGTTATTATCCTTCTTTAGAAATGTCCTGTTTCCTGTTTGAAAATATCCAGTTTCCTGTTTGGTAGATACTATAGAATGGAATTGTACACAAAAGTGGCATGTAGCTTCCTTGTTTATATTTATATTCTCTGATAGCACAGCCAACATTTCAATAAACATAAGCTGTACATTATCTCTATATATACTCACTGTAGAAAATTGGGAGCAAGCAATGTGGGGTTTTGCTCATTTAGAAAAATACAATTATACATATAAAAATGGTCTCAATTTATACTAACACTGTGAAGGAATATATGATATATAGGAAAATGAGTACAGCAAGTTCATATATGTTTCTATGTCTATTTTTGTTACTCTAATATGGGACTGTGTAGATGCCTGTGTTGTTTAATTACGTACTTTACAAATGGTGTTTTTTTTGGGGTTTTTTGTGTTTCTAGTTTATTAACTCAAGAGGATACAAACTAAAATATTTCAGTGAGGTGAATGAACTATCCAAATACCACCAAAAAGTGAAATGTTGTTTACTTTGTTTCCATTGTAGTGGAAAAATAAACTGACAAATGTTTTTTGATTCAAAAACACTTTATATAAAAAAAAGGTATACCTCCAATACAATCATATAAGCACGAGTTTCAAACTGACTTCGGACCAGGCCTCAGTACAGCTCAGTGCATGTGTTTGTATCGGAAAACACAGATATCCGCGGAGTCAGTTCAAAAGAGATGAAACAAACGTTACAAGATTTTATATTTATACCTTCGTAAGCAACTGGTGACTCCACTCCCATTTATTTTACTTCTGTCCAATGATAGGGGTTTCCACTCTATCATTGCACATTCCCTCTGTGGGGGTAAGTGGTGGCTGCGCTCTGTCCATGCCGCATTGTTGCACACCACGTTGTACCTAGCAGGGCACATCCATCTTGTCTTTCAGTTCCCCTCCCCCATCTCACACTATCTCTGCTAGTCTTCTGCCTTTTGACGTTTAGCTCATACACCCATCTGTGACTTTGAGTTGTGTTATACTAACCAAAACTGCACGTAGCTGGTTTTGCAGATGGGAAATGAAAGAATTCAAAAATTACACAATACTGCATAGAAACTTAATATAAAAGCATATTAAAACAACTGATTATTAAACACATTAAAACAACTTGACTATAAAAACACATTGAAACACAATCTAAACATAATGAAAAACTTATTAATCAATAATCTGTTACATGATTAATACCTTATGCAAAAAGCCATTACTACACTACAAGAATATTTGAAGTAATCTGTGATGTCTGTTAAGATGGTAAACAGCACCTACAGGGAAATTGAAAATGCTTTTGGATTAATCTTCTCCACTGTGGATTCCTGGTGGATAGCTTTTTCAATAGTTTCTAAATTGCTCCAAAGTGAAGTCTTGTGTTCTCTGCAATAAAAGCAGCAATCCATTAATGTGTGTATAATTAGTGAGGCAAATTCACTTCATTGCTTCCAAACAGTGAACAATATCACAAGAAATTGGACAATATCACAAGAAATTGCAGGTTAAGACCTATTCAACAGCCATTAACCAGACTCTGCACATCTTTAAATTGAAAGCAGTGAGGCCTGAGTTTGCAGGAAATTAATATTTATAGATGCATTATCTTTCTTGTGAAAGCCCAGTACTATCTCTAACAACAGCATGTCATATTTGTGGTACTCTTGCAGCATTACCACATTTCAGGTCTCGTAAGCAAAACAGTATATTGCCTTCCAGGACAGAGGGATTCTTCATCGCAGTGTCTGTCGCTTACAGTGTCCCGGTGAATTTATTTTGTAAATTATTTCTTTCCATGTTTCTTTTCTTCATGCTAGTGTTAAATAATATTTCCAGAATTTTTTTCCCATTTCAGTAACTAACGGGTCAATTTCATCTTTGTGGAAATTAGTTTTCCTTTTCTTTTTGGCCTGTGCCATAGTTGCATCAGTCCTGGAGTCTACAGAAGCCACAGCTCAATTCTATTATATATTTGCTTGCTACTTCTTTCTGTTCACCATAATACTCATGTGTCTTTGCCAGAAGGAAGTTCTAAATCTTGACTTTTGACATTGCAAATCTAGATATAATGAGATGCTAATTCCGATATCTACTGTATAATGAGAAGTAATTTATACTGTTCATAAACTTGCGGTGATATTACAATAGTTCACAAAAAATAGCTGTTTAGTACATCACATGCAAAACTTCTATGAAGGACGGAGGTTCTTTACAAACACATGAGCAATATTATTGCATATATTCAAAACCTGTTTTAAATTGCTTATTGAACCAATTAAACCGCAGTTCAGACCCTAACGTAGTTAATTATTTTCTCCAGGACTGTGATTGGACACCCCTGGTCTAATTTAACGACCTGAACTACATGGAGTATAAACACTGATAACCTAAAACAGTGACAGACCTTATTATAGAACCAAAACACACATCAAACATTTTGTCAAAATGGCTTAATTTTTCCTTTAAAGCCCAATTAGTAAGAGTAGATCAACAAATACAAACAAAAAATGACAAATAAAGGGGCGCACTGGTTCTGCTAGTGTTATTACTACCACAGGTATATAAAAATGAAAGGTGTTTTTATCAAACCCTGTTCTTGAAGGCAAGTTTATTTGCAATGCACTTCGGAATCTCAAAATAAAATAATTTTAGAACACAAACTCTTGCCCTTTTAAATGCCCTTGTTTTCTATAAAAGTAACATCCCAGGAAAATAAATTTGGTATCACATGTTCCTTGATCAATGACCTTCAGATAGCTCAACATGAATCTCTGTTAACAGGAAGACACAATGACAATGAGGCTTCACCAATAAGAAGACAGATGCAGTCTCCACAGGCTCTTGGGCATTCAATGACAATTTGAGGTCACTTACAAGTCACAGGGTAAACAACGAAATTCAGTGGATGTTACTGGTATCTTTTTAATGACTAACAATTATCTAGGGAAACAGGTTTCAATGAATAACTCATGAAGTGAAGACTAGATTATAAACAATAACGTGTTACAGAGATAATTGAGGCAAGATTCAGAAACAGATTTGAGACTGAAATTAAAGGTAAATGTTCTTGTTTTATAATTGGTTTCTGGATATGAACATGTCTTTGTCTCTGTATATATTAGCAAACACAACTTTGTATGATCAAATAAGAATAAAAGTAACACTTCAGTTTCCTTCATTCCTTACAGCTTAATTAGTGTCTCTTAAACAGAGTGTAACCTTAAATGTCCAAAAAGCATCTTTCAATCCAAAGAATAAAGGAGGCTAAATATGTAGTTCTCCTAAAATCTTTCCTATTACTTGGGGTTTTCACCAAACCTAGTCGGTCCAGGGGTTTAACATTGATCAGACCTAATTTGTGGGGAACTTAGAGGGCCCCCAGACATATTAAATATCTGGTTCAGATTTAACCACTCACCATCTGTGCCTTTATACCCCCTTAAAACAATGGCAATTACAAGAGTGCTGCACAGTTGTACAGCTGGGATTTGACACACACTCTTTCAGCTTCTACTCTTAAGGGTTTACACCACAGCTGGGTTTCCATGGAAAAATAGAAACAACTATCACCTTTTTCGAATACTATTTTGGTAGCACTTTTCCATGCAGTTTTCTTTTAAGTAGCGAAATCCTCCTTCCAAATACAAACAGCCTAATTATTGTTAAAATACCAGAGAGTATATTGATATGTCTGTCTGCCTTCCAATTTGGCCTTGAGTGGCGACTGATATCAGGAAGCTTTCTTAAACTGGGTTTCCAGAAAGTGTTTAGGTTGTGTTGAAGAATTGCAAGTGCAGCCTACCTCATTTGATCACCAAACAAATATAATAAAAAAACAAGGGAAACAAAACAAAAACCCAGACATAAGCATTACACACATACAAAACAACAATACCAACATTCCATAAGAAAACACTGCACTAACCATGTATTATGCAGTTTTGACTGCAAATATATTAATTATAAACCTATTAAACATGTTTATCTATAACTGTAACATGTTATATACGTGGGTCGACACAGAGAATTGGGTGTTGACACGCTACACAGGTGCGGAGATTTAATAAATAACGCAGGTGCCGCCACTAGGGTACCAGCAAGGGCAGCCCTAGTAACAAATTTAATAAAGAACAGAAAAGAAAACAAAGCTAAAAAATAAAAGCGCTACCCTCAATAAAATATTAGCTGCTTAGCTCAATTAGTTTCTTAGCAACGCATCTCCTTTTACGTGTCCCAGCTACTTCCATAAAGGCACACATGCACTCAAGAACCAGCGACAGGGTATTCCCTGTCACAATAATACATACACGCTTTCGTACAGAACCGTACCTTCAGCAATTCTGAACCTTATGGTAATCAATGAACGTAGCTAGAGTCCAGCACTTTAGGTTAGCAGTACATTTTCAAAATACAGGAGGTAAATCTACAATAGGCTGCTCTACTCATCCACATTTCCCATATGAGTTTAATACATTTCTCAGTAGATGCTAATCCACAGGAACATTTTTGTAACTTTCTGAAATTTTGTTCTGCAACTCTTTTTGAACAAATTAATGGAATCAACAGTTTCATTTTTTCATTCTTTTAAAACAAATCTTTCTCCATGAATTGTGTTTAAGATATTTTATTTCAGCTGCAGCTAGTTGCTCAAGCCTGGTGCTTTCGGTAGACTGCAGCAATAACACAGCAGACCACTGGCACGAATTCCCAGCTATGCTAATTTACTAAATTTTAGGGTTCAAATCAAATCAAAATGTATTTCATAGCAAGCCTTCTCAAGGTGCTTAACAAAGAAGAAAAACATATCAGTACAATAGAATATTAAGTACAATAAAAACAGTAAACAAAAGAATAATGAAAAAACAGAACAAAAGATGAGGTTGAAAGTGTGAAAGATATATTATAAAAATATGTTTTTAATCTCCTTTTAAAAGTTGTCAAAGTCAGTGCATCTCTTGCCAAGCAAAGAGAGCATTCCGGAGTTCCTATAACAGAACTCTCTACCATGTTTGCTTTAAAATTCTTGGGATAGTTAGCAGCCCTGCATCTTGGGATCGGAGAAGCCGCCTAGGAACAAAGAGGAATAAAAGATTCTTCAAATAGGCTGGAGTCAAACCATTTAGGGTTCTATAGGTAATGGGGACCTTGAAGTTTATCCTGGACTGCACTGGGAGCCAATGGAGGGCTGCTAACACAGGGTTCATGTCCTCACATTTTGTAATTCTAGTTCTTGTGTTACCAGCTGTGGTCTATGCGTCAATGTTGCCAGCTCAGGGAGGTCATACCCGATACTAACTTTGTAATGTTTTCATTTTGACAGTGAGTTACGTTTCATACTGAAAACTTAAGTCATACCATGTGCCACGAGTGACGATTTTTAGTATATGTATTGTGGTTTCTTTTTTTTTAAATGTGTAGAATCTGCTCTCCCCAAATTGTGATTATTTTTTCCTGGGCACAGTGGCTGGTGGTTAGCTGCGGCACATTCATCCCAGTAGTAGGAAGTCCCGCCTGCTTGAAGCCATAGCCAGTGGCGATGCAGGGTTGGGGGAGACTATAAAAAAGGGCAGAAACTGAGCACAGAGAGAGCTAGAGAACAGGAAGGACCTGGAAACTTAGAAGACAGGAAGAACCTGGGGAGTGTGTGCAAGAAGAGCCAGCAGTTGCGGGAATACTTCTGTGAGGATTTGTTATTTTAGTTTTCTTTTTTTTTTTGTTCTTGTTTTTCATTACTTTTTTCCGCTGGGATTTATGGGGAGCAGATCAGAATTTGGAGAATTTTGTGGCACAGGACAGACTGGGACCACATGAGAGGAAGGGGGTTTTTAGAGATTACCGGTAGGAGGGGACTGCTAAAATGTGCTGTGCTTTGTGTGGGTTTTTTTTTTTTTTTTTTTGACGGTGCTCCCTTATACTTTTTTAGAACTTTTTTTTTATTATGTGCTGTGGCTTCTATATATTACCTTGTACCCTGTTGAGAATAATAAAGCTTGTTTGACCTAGTACTGACCCATTGTGTGTGTGTGTGACTGGGAAAATGGGGATTTAAGAACCCAACCGGGGCAATATTTTGGCAAACAAGGTCCTTGCCTTAAAAAAAAACAAAACAACGTGGCGTAGTCAGCAGCTACTTAGGCATTATCACAGTCTTCACAGGTTTCTCCAACTGTGACACATGCTTTGGCTGCACACTTCCTATAGTGTGAGGAATGTGTGTGACATGTGGATGGAGATAGAACAATGGAGATAGAATCTGGAGTTTCTAAACTGCATAGAAACCCAGCCCACTAGGCTACAGTCTCCCTGACAATGGCTTATCAGTCACAAGAAAGGGTAAAATTGATCTTAAACCAGATGAATGGTGTTAACTGTAGCGTAAGAAACATAGATTTACAGTCCAACAGGTCCTTAATAAATATTGAGCTTGTTATTGCCTGTAGTGGTTTGAAAAGATACGCATACATATATAAGTCCAGAAAGGAAAGAATTTCCAATGCATAATCTATTACTAGTAAACATGCCATTTTGAGTTAATTCACTGCCAAATCCAAAAGCATATTAATAATTCACTTTACGGTAATATTTTAAAATCACACTGCACGGAGACCCACTAGCTTTATGTGTAATAATCCAGGATAATATTGTGGCTTTAATGGTTTTTAAAAATTGATACACTGTAATGGGTGATTTTATTGCATTAATGTTTTTTTTTACGAGAAAAAAATGGCAGACAGGATGTTTTATACTCTTCATTTTCTTGATGGGAAAAAAAAGCAGGCCTCAAGCGAACCTCGCACAGCCATTACTCCCCATATACTGTAATGTGAGACTTAGATTACTTGCAGAGAGTGATGATAGCTACAATGCTAATTCCAAGTAATCTTGGTATTGTGTGTGAGGGAGCAGTTGGGTTTATCTTGCAATGAAGATTTAATATAACTGAGAAAGAGAAGCCTAGAGTTATGTGAAATTGGGAATCAGTCATGAAAGGTGTGGGAGGCACATGGATAAATCTAATGTTGTGGCTTTTATTCCCTGACCTATAAAGCTCTAAAGATAGGCTTGTGGAAATAAAATAATGCTTTCCTCTCTACTGTCCTAGAGCAGGGACCCCCAGCATGCGTTGTACTTTTGTGATTTGTTTTTATCAGTTTAAAGACTGCATTTTATATAAATTCAGAAATACCAAGGTTGAATGATCTCAAGGAGTGAGGCTTTTCCCAGAGGGTGTATGTCAATGTGGAAGGTGTACAGTGAGAGGACAAAACAAGGAGGACAGTTTTAAACTGAGCTGTTTAGTACCATCAACCCAGCCATACTGTATTAATATTCAATAATACTGAACCAACCAAAAAAAATAGCAATGAACTGTCTATTGGTGGATCTTGCAATGCCCCCCCCCCCCCCTTCCCTGTAGCTTTGACTTTACTCCAGTTACTGTAATTACAGGTTATAGTTGCTTTAAAATGAACATCAAAATAAGTTCAACTACAAACAGCATATTAATGCTACTGAAGTTTAGTGGCTGTTTCACTTTTCTCACACATACAATAAAACAATGTAATATAATTTCTATAGTATTTGAGAGCAGAGTTTATGCCAATAAAAATGTAATACTACTATTAGCAATAATATTAGAATCATAAAAAAGTATCTTCTACTTTAGCTTTAAGATGGTTTAAAATGTACGGAGCAAATATGTATTAAACACAGTTGCTATGGAAAGTAATTCAGCTTGTGGGTGAAGAGAGGGAAGAGCATATTCATAAACACATATTCATACATATGGCAAGTTTCAATAAATCTGTGTCATGTTTAATAAATGTATTAATATACTGTGACAGAGTGGTGAGTGATTCCAGGTGAGTGCAGTGCAGACTGGATACAAAACAGATAGACAATGGTTTCCAGTTGCAAGGGTGTTTAATGAATGATTTACATTGTCCACAGCATTATGGCAAACACCTGTAAATAATAATGTTGGAGTGATACAGCGGTGTGTATCACTCGGTAATTGTAATCTCCAGGTTTGACCAGTAACCCAAGTCCAGTTTTATACGTACACCCACACTAAACACAAATACAGTTCTTAGTGACAGTAAATAAGTGCTAGCGGTGTAATACGGTTCTCCGCGAAACCAGGGGTGAAAGTAATGTCCGGGTTGATGCTGGCTTGCGCTATAGCCCCGGATCGAGTTACTGGTAGTCTAGTTAAGACAAACAACAGTAACAACAAACACAAGAGAAACACTCACGGTTTTGAACAAATAACATGGTCTCCTTTTAGGTTGTATCTAATAATTTACAAAGGAACAGATCAATTACACTACAACCAGCCAGCTTCAGAGGTGAGCCAGTTTCCAGTCAGCCAGCTTCTCCAGCCAGCCAGCCAGCTTCTCCAGCCAGCCAACCAGCCAGCCAGCCTCTCCAATCAGACAGCAAGCTTCTCCAGTCAGCCAGCCAGCCAGCTTCTTTTCAAATCTCACTAAGAATGTAAAGTAAGCATTAAAGTCTTTTTAAAAACAAAAAAAGTTATTTATATAGCTATTTAATTTTATTCTTCATTACTATTCATTTAAAATACTTGTATATGTCCTAAATTAGTATAGTTTAAGGCAAATTAATTAATTTGGTTAATAGTGTGTAAAATGTACTTTTGGGCTATTTTTTAATCAGCTTGTGATTTTATGTTGAGATTTTGGTTGAGCTTTTGGCTACAAACGTCATACAGATCAGGCAACCCTGGGCACAGGGCCTCAGAATAGGTTAATCTGGGCCTGGATTCAATAGTTCAATGTTGCTACGGAAACTAATGGTAGAGAAGGGCATTGATAGTAGGATAGCAGAGCCCTATGATAAAGAACCTTAGATATGCAGGACACTTTCTCTGCTCTAACTCTGGAGGTGTTTCAAAATTCTCTCCCCTTTTGACATTATAAAGCTGATGCATGCCATGTTATTTTCACATTGTTAGTCTTGCTAGTATATTAAAACATATATATTTCACAGGGACATAGAGACAACAGTGAGTTTAGGTATTGATGAACATCATCAGCCATTCACTCTAACTGAAGCCATATAAAGTAAAATGAAGCCAGTATTTAATTAACTGGCAGCACTGCATTCAAACAAACAATTTGACTGCCATACCAAGATGTAAACTGACAATAAAAATTGTTGCGAAAACCAAATTCAATTGATCTGTCATGTGCATGTGACCTTTCCTTTGCTCTAATAATCTTAAGAGCTAATCAGACAGAAATAACCGAGTTAATCACACTGACTGAATTATCTAAAGCAGTAGTTCTGAAACGTTTTTGTTCGCGGACCACCTCAATTTTTTTTACACAGTATAGGTGACTGCAAAATAAGAACATAAAAAAATCCCTGTGATACTAAGAATAGCCGTAGACTTACCTTTCTTTGTTTCAATGCGATGTGAGGGCCAGCTTCTGTAACTTTAAAATTGGAGTTTTAAAGAATGGTTCTATTTTACTTTTCACTAACACAAATTTACAGAGAGAGGAAAAAAAAAACGGACTGTTTTATTTTAAAATTGATACTTACAGCAGAAATTGATTTATTTGAATTCGTAATCTGTGAAGTTGCAATATACCCATGAGGCAGCACAATCAAAGCTACGAATGTCCAGCTATAATTTTTATTTATAAAATGGAATGTTTGGATTTGATGAAACATTAAGAAATTGTAATCGAATTAAAAAGTTTGTCTTGAAAATGTAAAAGGTTTGCTATGATAATTCTACGGTTCAGTGCATAATTCGGCTGGTCAACTCAAGTACTCAGTTTTGTTATGTTAACCTCTGTGCTGGTCTCAATCACTCAATAAAAAGTGGTGACATAAACCACAGTGATGTTAGTGACCAAGCATTTAAAAATGTAAATAATGTATTTTTGTATTGGCTTCTCCCTATCAGTGGTAGTAATGTGTGGATAGTGAACTTTGTCTTTGCCTCCTTTTCTGTATCTTTTCATTAGCAACAAAAATACATGATTGGCATTTTGAAATGCTTGGTCACTAACAAGGCTAGCATTGCAGGTTATATCAGCTCTGTTTACAGAGCAATTGAGACCAGCACGGAGGCTTCATTCGTTTTAATTAATTACAATAAATGGAAACAATGAAAACCTCCAGTTCAATGTTTACAACAAATAATACAACCTAGTTTGAGGGACTATTCTTTCTCCAAAGCAGAAGAATATGTAATATTTATTTATTTATTTATTGATTTTTTTATTTTAATTTTATTGTATCTGTTTTATAAGCGGGGTAACACTCCAGGGCTTGTGCGTTTTGTTGCACTAACTCACGACCTGTTGTGTATTACTTTACAAACTCCTATATTGACTATCGAGTGCAAGTGAGTGTAATACATGAGAACTCCCTAATAGCAAGTGCATTTTAGACACTCTAAAACTATATATGATGGCAAGTTTAGAATTTTTTTTTACTTGGAGATATTCTCCATGTATGCATTGTCTTCCTGTATCTGTAGCTGAGTTTTCAAGGTCTCAAATTTTGGGTTTGCAATAGGATCTATAAACTGTGCTGCCACTTCCTTTCTGTAATTATGCAACCCTGCCACAGACCACCTGAAAGGAGCCGGCGGACCACCAGTGGCCCACGGACCACAGATTGAGAACCACTGATCTAGAGCTAATCACACTGACTGAATTCTCTAGAGCTAATAACACTGAATGAATTATCTAGAGCTAATCACACGGAAATAGCTAGAGCAAATCACACTGACTGAGTTATCTACCGTTGTGGTCACTGGGAGATATATTTCTTGTTGAGTTTAATCAGAGGTTACATCTTCCCCAGGACTAAAATCTCACAATTCACTGCAGATATGATCTAAAGAAACAAGCAAAGTGAAACCAAAAGGATTTGATATTGAAAAGGTAAAAGAAAAGTTAGACAAATAATACCACATAAATATAATTGGTTTACAAGCACATATAATAACAGGTGCATTCTGATACAGAGAAAAACAATTGGAATTCAGTGTTGGAACAACAGAACCACTTAGAATGACAGGTAACATAAAACAAATACATTTGAAGCTTCTTACCCCATAATCATTTTGATAAATCATTTAGAAGTAGCTATGCTGAGGGACTACATTTGGAGACTTACATTAGAGTTATATGCCAGTTAATTTTATAGCCAGACAGTTCAGAAAATGATTTCACAATTTCAAGTACATGGAATTTGCTATTGTGTGATACTGAAGGTCAATATGAGGGAAATAAAGTTACCAAACCAAAAACACAATTTGTAGAGTAAAAACTGAGAATGTGGCCCTAAGGGTCCCAGAGTTTATAAAGCAAATCAAATAAACTGTGGTGTGAATGAGTACTAGGTGATACTCTGTCAGGTCTAGTGGAGTGAGCCAGGGGTTTGCAGAGGTGAGCCAGGGATTTACAGAGGTGATTTAGAGCACAGTCATCCTGTCGGGATTCACTTTATTTCACAACTACACCCAAGCATTCATTTAATAATACTGGTTTGTTGTAAACACCTTATAACTGCTGAATTCCATTCTAATCTTATGACAGTCAAAGCGACCAAAACGCTTACATTTTAACTTGTTTTATTCTTGACAGTTTTATTTAACTTATAATCCCACTTGAAAAAACAAATGACTGTTAGATCTTATGAAACTTATGAAACTTGTAAAGATTTGAAATCTATCATATGTCAACTTGTTTATCAAGCACTTTGTCCTTGTGGAAAGCCAGTTTCAGATTATGTTAGCACGAGCCATCTCCCAGCATTGCTGAATTTTACATAGTCTATTTCTTGTCTCTTGCAATCAACTGTTCCTCTTTTCATCAGAAAGTTGTTTTACTATATATATATATATATATATATATATATATATATATATATATATATATATATACACACACACACACACACACACACACACACACACACACACACACACACACACACACATACACACATACAGTGCCTATAGAAATTTTGTTATGTCAGTGCCTCAGAGTTTCATGCATTTAAATAAGGATTTTTTTCCACTTATCTACACACCATACTCCACACTGTTAAGGGGAAAAAAGTTTTTTATTGAGAAAAAGATTATATATTAAAAATACAAAACTAAAAGATCATAATTGGATACGTCCCCACCCTCCTGAGTTAATACTTGGTGGAAGCACCGTTGGCAGCAATTACAGCTGTGAGTCTGTTTGGATGGGTCTCTACCAACTTTATACACCTAGATTTGACAACATTTGACCATTCTTCTTTACAAAACTGTTCAAGCTCTGTAACATTCCTTGGGGAACATTGATGGACAGCAATCTTCAGGTAATGCCGCAAATTTTTGATTGGATTTAGGTCGGGGTTCTGATTGGACTACTCAAGGACAGTTACCTTTTTGTTCCTTAGCCACTCCAATGTAGCTTTGGCTGTGTGCTTTCGGTCATTGTCATGCTGAAAGATGAATCTTCTGTCCCAGTATCAGCTTTCTTGCAGAGGGCAGCAGGTTTTCCTCAACGACTTTTTCTGTACTTTGTGCCATTCATTTTCCGTTCTAGCCTAACAAGTGCCCCAGTCCCTGCCAATGAAAAACATCTCCATAACATGATGCTGCCACCACCATGCTTCACAGTATTGATGGTGTTCTTTGGGTGATGCGCTGCGTTGGGTTTGCGCCAAACATAACGCTTTGCATTTAGGCCAAAAAATTCCATTTTAGTTTCATTAAACCACAAAACTTTTTGCCACATGGCTACAGAATGAATGTTTTTTGCATAATTCAAATGGGTTTCAAGTTGGGCTTTCTTGAGTAAAATTGGCTTTCCGGTCTAAAACCCTCACCGAACCCAGATAAGATCAGTGTGAACTGCTCAGACGAGTCCCGGTATGTTCAGCATCGAGAACGTTTCAATGGTAACCGGAGACTATCGGAGAGACAGAGGAAAGCGAACTTGGTCATCCAGTTTGGAGGGAAGGCATAGATTCGTCCCAGAGCCTCAAGAAACTTTCGAGAAAGCTCCTTGGTGTATCAATTTCAGAAACTTTGCTTTGAAATGCACTCGTCTCAGCTTTGGTGACCACTGGAACGGCTTAAATCCCTGATATATATATATATATATATATATATATATATAATATATATATATATATATATATATATTATATATATATATATATTATGTCGCATATTGACGACCCTCCCTGTTGAGGGGAGCAATGTGGATAAAACCCCAATGTGGAAATTGTTATCCTGATGGGCTCTGGTATGTCCCCACAGAAAACAGAGGCTTTGTGGCAAAAGTGGAATGTCTTTGAAAAGTTTAATCTATGAACAGGAATCAATATGCAGAATGATTTAACAGCTCCAAAGTCACCCAAAGTTATTTTAAACTCACTGTGTTTTCATGCCAGAAGTCAATATGAAGTACAATACAGGCAATCAGCTACACATTGATGATTCTTCCACACGCAATCTAGGGCAGCAGCTTGTGCTTAAAAATGAATACAAATTGATACAGACTCAATGATCTTCTGCCTGGTTTGGTTATGGCAACCAGAAAAAAAAAAAAAAAAATAGAACAAAAAACATTAATTAAGATGTTGTATTTTTATTTGTGTTGGAATAACAACTAGGAGAATTATGGCTACGAAAAAGATTATTGCAGCCAAATATTTGTAAATATCTGGAGAGAGCTGCTGTGCTTCCTGGTTGTGAGGCCCCACCTGCAGAAACATGATTTCAGATATTTAATACATAGGGCTTATGTTTTTAAGTTTTTAATAATTAAATTTTTCAGTGCTAATTTTTAGCTATTTTCGAGTTATACAGTATGTAAATCTTTTTTTTTTTTTGGGGGGGGGTTGCTTTTTATATACTTGTGGAAGGGTGGTGGGTAATTCACTGACACAGGAGACAGACAGGTGTACCTGGAAACACCACACAGGTGCCCAGGTTTATTTGCAGGGTGTGTTTTACTTTTTAGCCCGCAGAGGGCGCTGTTGACCGTGGTCTGCCCACCAACGATGCTAAAAACAGAACCACGGAAATACCACAGGCGGTTCAGGTCAAGTGCTGCTGCACACACAGGTGCTCGAAACAATAATCCAATAACCAAAGGCGAAAGAAAAAAAGAAAAGAAAACACAGTAATTAAAACTATAAATAAAAGGTGCTGCACTTCGGCAGCATTACCCCAACCGTCGCTACCCGCACGGCCCGGGCCTCCATCCTACTCTGACCGTTCCTCAGCCTTCTATAAAAAATACACCGGGGGTCTGCCCACGGTTTCCCCACTATTACTTAGTCTTTTTTGTCTTTTGTTTTGGTCCCAGTTTCTCTCTGTCCCTGCCATTCTCGATTCTCGACCAGAGCTTCCGTACTTCCCGGTACGTCTTAAAAGGGCAGACCTGAAGGAACAGTTGAGTCTTATTTTATAAAGCTAACAATCCCCCCAAAACCCGCCTCTCAGCCACTCGGAGAGGGAAAGCCACACACCCATGACCCACAGGCGGGTATTGGATGCCTGCTGCCCTGCAGCACTATGAACACGCAAGCAGAGTCAGCACAGATCTCCCCCTCATTACAATACTGTATTGTTTTCGGTTACTTCAGTTTTTTTCTGGATAGAAACTCAACAGTACTTGCACACTTCAGCTGTACCTTCTTTCCTTTGCTGTCTTCCACAACGAAAACCTTATGGTCACAGGTATATTCTTTAGGGGTTTTGTGTGTTTAGCCATTTTTTAAAATTTCACCACAATTTGTAATTCTGTTTTATGAGACTAGAAAGGCGCTCCATATCTCAGCTTTTGCTATTGAAATGTCTATCACACTGGCAGCTTCAGCTGAGTGTAAGATACAACTTAGCAATAAAGTCTGACAGAAGCATCTATCAAATCCACACAATGAAAGCAATTGGGGAGAGTTTGTTTATGAAATATATGTCTGCAAAATTACATGTCATACTTATAGAATTGTCAACCTGGTGAATACACCACAGCGTTGCATGCAGCATGAGCCATACAGTCCGAGAATCACAGGTTTGTGTCATAGCTGTGCGAAGTTGGTGATCTTTGGTGGTGACTCCAGAGGGAGTCCCAAAGGGACTCCTTATCGTGCTACAGCGGACTCTACAGGCTGGGTACCTGGTGGGCTCAGGCGGACACCTGTAGGGTTGGCCTTTGTCCTCCAGCTGCTGACATCTGCTCTCAAGTTCCTGGGTCTAAAGAGGAAATTAGCTTGGTCGTGAGATCAGAGGACAACCACTGGGCTTCAGTTCAGTTATTGTGGTGTATGGCTGTGGTGAGAGAACAGAACTGGACATTCTTATCCAGAACTCACTATGACAGGCATTCTAATAATCTCAAGAATGTACTTCATGGATCATAAAATGTTCCTGTATTTATTAACAGCAGAAGTAATATTACAGGAATGTTTTCGTCAAGACCCGAGGCAGTTGTTTACTCACAGCAGCAAAGTCTTTCATAGGCAATCCCTCCTACATTCCCCCAGTGGAAGATATCCATGTTGTTTACTTTAAACTGTCTTAATAAGTATTCAAATATTCATGTAATTGAAGACCTCAAGTGGTAGACTACCGAATCTTAGTACAGATCAATAGAAAGCCGTAATATGAATTTAACTTTTTATGGACAACCTGGGATTCACTCACAGACCACGTCCCCCTGGTTGTGAACCTCTGCCCTAGAAGGAATTTAGCAACAACCTAGTAGTTGAATGCTGAACAGTTCAGGTGTTCACAGTGTCATTTTCTTAATGAACTCAAGCCTCCAATTTTCACACTAGGCTTGAGAGAGCACCCTTGGGCTTTACTTGCTAATGTTCTCATTTACACCAGAGGAAAATCAGGAAGCAAGTTCACCTTAACTCCTGAATAAATTCCTTTTACTCTCAGAGGGGGGAATCAATTACTTAAGTTGTGATATGCTTGCAGAATTATTAAGAAGGTGAGGGACTAAATGGATGTGCATATAAGCAATACCAAATTAGGGTTAGATCATTGAAAAGTGCTTCCATATTTCAGTGGTTTTCCCAGCAGGTATATAGAGACTGGGAATCAGAGACCTTCAGCATGGGATAACAACTTATTGCTTCCTCTATAAGCACCTGTTCCATGCTGTTTGGTTTCTGTTTTTTTTTCTCCTGTGTTGTGGTCATCAGCGGAAAATATTATCCCCAGAGAACCAATTATCTGCTTACTTCACCAAACTAGCAGGCTACAACAAAGCCTGCTGATTTGTCTTCAGAGAATACTCATTCATGTATAACTGAAGAGGAAGGGGCCATTTTTCAGTTTCCCTAATAAATGCAGATTAGGGAATAAATGCAGATTAAGAAGTGGTGTTAAATTATTTGCTGAGTGCTTCATATCCATGTTCTATTACATACCGCAGAGACTGGTAAGCCTGCTGCCTTGCTGCTAACCTATTTCAAATGACCTTCACTATAGAAAATTGTGCAACAACAGTAAGAGGCTGAAATTAGTAAATGGACCTGACAGTAGTAACTTGATCATTTTTTTTATAACACAAAGATATGAAGCAATGTAATTTAATGTAACATGTAATTTACCGAACCAATATAACATAATGAATCAATTTGCTGATTTATCAGAAACAGCATTCAGTATGTGTTTCAAATCTAATGAGTTGTATTGCCATTGCAGGTAAAGCTTTCTGCTAAAGGCCAGGGCATTGTCAGGGTATTGTAATGGTATTGTAATGATTTTAATGGCAAGAAGTCAACCATACTCACAGCTTGAGCTTGTAGTTATTAAAACTTCCAGTTAAGTACAACACATATTTGGTCCACTTCTGGTTCAACCTTTTTCAGTGTCATAGTATAAACATCAAATGGTAGATCAGCATAAAGTTCAGTGGTTGTAGAGAATGAAATGTATTCTCCTATTTATTCCAGTAACCTGGACTTCGTTTGGACACCGAAAGCTGCTGTGGTACACCGTAGGAGTATATAGACATATTCATTTAATATGCATTTATTATCATAAGATTCAGATAATTTGATTTGTTATGTGACAAGGTGATGGGGCAATAAATATTTCGTCTTCCCTTTAAATGTCAGACAAATATAAAATATACAGTATGATTCGCAACATCCCATAAGGATAGTACACAGTGATTGTCCTTATTACGTTTCAATTTGATGTGCCTATTTCAGTTGTACTATTTCCCGGATAGGAAAATCAGTAATGCCATCTGCAGTAGAGCTAGCTTATAGATACAGCTAGAAGACCTCGAAATTATTAAGGAAATGCTATTTGATAACATGAACAACTGTGTGTAACATTTTCATCAGAGGATGAAACGGACTGAAATTGCTAATTAAATGAGTGCTGCTAGCCAAGGTAGGGCCACAGCATGGGAGGATGCAAAACAAGTACAGACGATCAACACAGTCTTGCTGTCAGATTATCTTTATTGCACAATTTAAAACAATAAGCACCTATTTTTAAACAACTTTCATAATTAAAGCCTGATGTACAGCATGACTCGCAAAACTAATACAGTTGAAGATTATGCAGAGGAATTCCCTGATATTTCAGTACAGGAAATGACAGCATCCAAGGTGCTGAGAGAGAGCCCTGGTGTATTGTTCTGCCTGATACTTGAAACACAAGCATTCACAAGATTCATTACATTAGAGTTAGCAGTGACATGACAGGTCCTCTGGGATTTGAGAACATAAAAAATACATTTATGTAACAAGTCACTACAGGAAATTGAAATTCGTGTTTAATTAGTTATGGGAATGACTGTTGTATAAGGATTTAATAAACAGTTTCATACTGGAAGATTCTGCATTGAACTCTGTAAACGCAATGATGTGATAATTATACTGGTTTGTAATTGAAATGCAGTTAGTTACAGTAATGAACACATGAGGAGGTTTTTCCAGGAGTCTGTTTCATAAAATATTGATGGCAATTACCCTTTTAAATGTTTAGAAATTGCTGTATATTTTATAAGTAGTAGCTCAGGATTTGACAGTGTTGTTTCTAAAACTATAGAAGCAAGGGAGGAAATAAAACAAAAATGAAACATTGTAAAATTTCCTATATGAAATCTATATCACTTTACCAGTGTTTAGTTTTAGATTATATACATTTTTTAATTTTATTTGATTGTAAAATAAAACAATATTCCATTAGTTTTCCATGGTATTGAAAAGGATAAAGCTAGCCAACACAATACAAACAACCCTGTAGGGCTATCTTTTATGCCAGCAGTAACAACAGGAGCCAAAATCACAGACCCCCTAACCCTGGGTCGCTAGCTGTTGGGAACATAAACAAATAGAATCTATCGAAAGCAGCACCCATTGTGTTATTAACAGCGTGACTATGATATGTGATTTATACCCTGGAGGATGCGATCATGTCCAGGTTATTTAAATTACCTTGCAAATCAATTATTTCAATTACTATTTCAGCTTAACACAGATACAGCATTACTTTATATATATATATATATATATATATATATATATATATATATATATATATATATATATATATATATATATATATTAGGCAGTGTTAATCACGGGGGCATCAACTTTTATACGAACACAGTTTAATAAAAACAAAAAGCTGTAACAATTTATGTCTGATTTTTTATTTTTATTATTATTTTTTGGACTTATTTATTGGAGGGGAGGTTGTTAAATACTAAACTTTTTAACTTAGCGATTTTGCTGTTGTTCACTCTTATGAATAGCAGGTTGACACTCAGAACTGACGAAAACTTCATGCTAATGAGGTAATCATTAAGCTTTAATTCAATTTGTTTAAAACATGCCTTCCTAGACGAAAATCGTTGGGGCTTAACGACGCATCTCAATTATGAGCAACTGCTGTTAAATAGGTGGCTATGGATGAAATCCGACAATGTACTCTTGTTTTCTCATTTCGACAGGCGTTAACTCTTTATGAATAGACCCCATAATGACATCAACAAAATTGTCTACAGTATATCATTAAAGGTGTTATTCCTATATGAAGGATTTATTGCTCCAAGGTAGCCATTATCCAATAATAAGGCTGGCTTTGCTAGATAGAAAAATGCCTTGCCCCAGGATAATGCCAAGTGTATCATATTGTATGGACTTATATCTCTTAGGGAAAATAATTGCGATTCTCAAACTACACAAAAAGGACATTGCATTTGTGGATCATTAGTACATGTGTGTAAACAGCTTATTGTCAGAATATGAGTGCAATCCATAACTCAGGTAAATAGTGACCCATTGTAATTGATATAAGAAAATTGCATCTGCATCTTGTGTTTTAAAATCGAAATCTTGACTTTCAAAGTTGGAATTTTGAGTTTTAAAGACAACATTTTAAATTTTAATTTTTTTCTCGCATGGCCCTAGGGTTCTTTCGTAGCTAATGAATGTGCACAACAAGTAATATTTATGGAATTATTTCGTCAGCTTCAATTACTGTCTTATATATGCTTTTATATTTTGCAACACTGATGGGAAATTAAAAATTGAAATCCACTTACAATTCTAAGGGAAAAAGTTATTGAAGGTCAATGCACATGTAATACTATGGTGTAAACACTTTTTGTCACAGGGATAGAGCTCAAACTGTTTGAAATTTTAAATGGTGAATAAGATTAAATTGTTTAAATTGATTAACACAAATGTTTGATTAATGCGGCTCAAAATGCAAATCGACCCTCTTCGCCAAAAGTAATGATACTAAAAAAAAAGGAACCCCTGATTTTTTTCCCCAATTTGGAATGTCCAATATGTTTTTCCTCTCACCGCAGCAGTTCCCTCACAGCTCAGAAGATCCTCCAATCCCACAACTAAGCCAGCTTCCTCTTTTATGGCCATGAACTTGAGAGTGGATGATAGTGAGCTACCTGGAAGACAAATGCTAATCTGCTGTAGCAGGATGAGAAACAGTCCCTGACTGATGACTTTGCATAGCCAGGACATGATCCTGGACTCCCCTGACTGTAAGACTCACCCTGCATATGTGGCTGTGCTTTTACCAAGTGAGCCACCAGGGGACCCATATTGACAATTCTATAAGTTGTTGCAGACTGAGGGGAGGAGGAGAAAAAAATGTAGTCCAGGAGGGGTTAGAGGACTACATCCCCTAGAAGGCCATGGGAGTAATTAACTCATGCATAAAAGGGGTAGAAACCCTGTAGTCAGGGCTGTTGTGCCAGGCTGTGTGAAGCTGTGTGTTTCTGTGTGGCTTAAGAGGAAAGGCAGTGTAAACCTTTTTGTTTGTGTCGTAAACTGTGTGAAAAAGTATTGTTCTGTAACAATGTTGCCCAGTTGTGGTAGATTAGGATCTGCAAAAGTTTAATTAGTGATCCAAGATGAAGTTAGATTTTGTGTTTTATTTTTTGTTATTGTAAATAATAAAAGTGCTTAAATGTGCTGAAAACTTAAATCCTGTGTTGGGTCAGTGTTTTAAAAGGGGCAAACAAACTCAAGTGAGTGCAGGTCTTTCACAAAGTAAATCATGTAATGTAATCAGACATATATTTATTTCAGAAGCAAACTCTTCAACAAGCCTGCACTATTCCCAATTGTATTCATTGTATGGATTTGAAAGATGCTTCAGTATCTTCTACTCAATTGAAGCTGCTAGTGTGATAGACTTTTCAAAAGCAAAATCTGATATACGGAGACCCTTGCTAGCTTCTGGGATTAATGTGTAGATATTCTGTTGTGTAGACTGAGCTTTGGGGGTCTCAGTTTTCTTTTCAAACTGACACTGTATTATATACTGCTAAAAACCTGAAGGACATTGAGTAAATGGTTATCCAAAAGACAAACCACTTCATATCATTATTAGAAATTTGCAAAATATCCGACTATTAATAAATAAATAAATAAATAAATAAATAAATAAATACTACTTTTTATAGAAATAAAGTACACAAGCAGTTACACAGTAGGGCTGATAAACATGTTAAGTGCTTACAGGTATGACGAATACTGGGGTACTGACAGAAATACAATGAGTTCTGGTTGTAAATCTCCCTCTCGACCAGTGAGGGTGCTAAATAGCGAAAGGAAAAGTACCTGGACGGGCTGGCCTGACAGTTCGTTTCCGGGATCAGGAAGTCGGTCAACCTGGATGGAAGTGAGACTCTGTTGCAGGAACGTATTGACATGAGGTAGCAGCTGCAAGCTATAGACACAGCTGGAATCGTTTACCAAGGGATCACGTGGAGTAGCATAAAGGGGCCAGAGAAACGCTAATCTTTTTCTTCACTTGGGTTGTATACGTAATCCTGGAAGGACTGAGAGCTGCAGTAGAAACTGCCTAGGAATAATCGTGAGTGTTTGTTTGTTTTTATTGTTAGTAGTTGTCTTGTTTATTGCATCACCAGATGGCTAAACACGTTCCGGAGCTGTTGCTTTTGGGCCAGCACAAGCCGGAACTGCACTGCACGAGCTGTCACCAAATAGTCTGTTATCACCCACCACAAGCATTAATATACACACCCTGGACTGGTGACCGTGTTTTGGTATTGTGGGGCGGATAACGTTTATTGTTTGGGACTGTAAACCTGTTTGTTTGGCTCTGCGCATTACACATTGTTGTGTATTGCCTGAGCATTTTACTTTTTAGTCACCAGACCCGAATTATAATTAAAATCCCTGTTTCCTACCGGATTACAATTTTTTTGTGATTTCTTCTGCACTGCATCACCTCTACACCTGTTCACAATCACCAGCCAAATTGCCACAGGTACATGTCCATATATCAAAGTGTACCCAGGGTTAGACAAAGCTATCGCTTGATACCTCGGCATATCACAAATGTACCCGTTTTTCAAATTTCATGAAAAATAGCAATTCCGCAAACTGTTTATTTCCACTAAGATATGACATGCACATTACAGCTCCCAACACGATGAGAAAAGGGGAGGGAGATGAAGGCCTCCGAAATCTTCAATACTGGGATACTGTGGCAAAGTGCCCCATCCTTGAGCTATTTATTTGTGTTGTGTGTTACGTTTAGTGTGTTAACATATTTGTATTTAGGCACGAGGATTGCACAGCACTTCATGTGCAGGTAAAATGTAGTAATATGTGAGCACGGGGAATTGCACTTATTAATTCACGTGCAGTTGTACCAAGACTCCAACTGAATGATTGATTAGCAATCGAGTCTTGGTACAGCTGCATAAAAGCAGCATGTTTTCACTCACTCTGGGTTGTGTGTTCGGGAGTGGAGAACGGGAGTTTTGGTGTAAAGCCATATCAATTGCTACGAGTGCTGGAATGACCAGCACCGTACTTGTTTTGTGTAGCATTCGTCCACCCTGTTTTGTTAGTGTCTACTCATTTTGTCTGTCTATTTATTTTGGTCACAAGAGCCATGTCCTGTTTTGGTGTCAGTGTTTTTGTACAACCTTTATTTTCTGTCTGTTCATTATTAAATGCTGAGCGAAACCAACCGCTCAACTTCACAAAACTCCACCTCTCTGTTGCTTATTTGTTGGTTTCTGGTTCTGGTCTGACGTCACCCACTACAGCCATCTTTGTGACAGATACATAAGCCCAGAATTGCAGATTATATGATGATTATAATAATACAAAAAAGAATGAAGTTCGCTAAGCTTTATTGTTGGGTATAATCAAAATGGTCCGGTTTATTTTAGTCTTCCGCTATCAGCCTCTTCAAACACTACAGGAGCTGGTGGTGCTAGGAAAACATATATAATGGTTTGTCTGTAAATTTGGTAAACCTATAGACTGGTAAATGGATGCATTTACTACATTTATAAAATAAGCAAGAAACTGTGATAAATCTATACATTTACCAGCACATTGATCAATGTATACACCGGCAAAGAAATGCTAGCATATAGAGCAGCCATTTGTTTGAGATAGATTTGTAAATGAACTAACGTCACAAATGGAAAAAATTGCCAATTTAGCCTGACGCACAGTCCTTTGTGCTGGCATTTAGCTTTTTTAAAGTTTTGTAACTAAGGATAGCCAAAATGCTAAATATTGTAACATAAAATAAAGACACCCGTCCAGGTATTTATCCTAACTGAATTATCCCTCTTATATACAGTTGCAACCCTTTGGTTCAATCTTTCACTGTATTATCCCTCTTATATATACAGTCCCAACCCTCTGGTTCAATGTTTCACTGAATCATCCCTCTTATATATACAGTCCCAACCCTCTGGTTCAATGTTTCACTGAATCATCCCTCTTATATATACAGTCCCAACCCTCTGGTTCAATGTTTCACTGAATCATCCCTCTTATATATACAGTCCCAACCCTCTGGTTCAATGTTTCACTGAATTATCCCTCTTATAAATACAGTACCAACCCTCTGGTTCAATGTTTCACCATACTGGTGGAACTGCTTTTTCTGTGCAAGAACAATAACTGCCTCTGGACCCTCATTAATATGAATAATTAATAAAACACTGCTGTATGTCTCCCTAGACATGTTGGTATTGTATTTCCTTACAGCGCTTTAGCCTGAGCAAGTCAATGTCCACACCAGGGCATTGGCATGGGTATTGCCTCTGACATGCAGAAGTATCTGGCTTGCATTTCCAGGGCAGATCTGGAATTATCAATAGGTATAAAGACAATGGTTGTGAAGATAATTAGTGCCTGAAAGCAGCGAGATTAACTATGTTCAGTTAATTGCTTTAGCAGCACATTTCTTGTACAGCAATACACTGCAGCTGCGTGCAATTAGGACCTCTATACAGCAGTATTATATTCATAACAGAGTAGACAGGCCTGTAGCCTAGTTTCTGTTGGTACTCAATAAGCAAACTGGGGAACAAATGTGACATGCAACGACTTTGTGGGTGGCCCCACTCTTTATCCCCAATACATTTTAACAGGCGAAAATAGTATCCAAATGGCTTGCATACATTGGTAGTACGTGGATAATTTTTTTGTACCACAGCACTTGTGGCAGAGACTGTTCATTAAATTTTTTTAAGAGGAAACAATTTTCTATTCAGGGATACCAAGATATTTAGTGAGAACGTAGTCTAAGTGAAGTTATCTGGCAAAAAACTCTCCTTCCCCAGTTGTACTGCTTTCCTAGAAAAGGAAGGTTTTGGGGTACCATTCTACCTTTGAGATGTCTTGCTCATTAAAAATGTAGCATATTTGTAATTATCTATGCAATTATCTATTGAGAGATAACATGGTATAGAGAAGCTAGCTCCTTAATTCAGGAATATATTCCCGTGGTAGAGGACCGAGCCCCAACGTAGAGCCTTGCTACCCGACCCGACCCAGACAAAAAGTGTCAGGTTCAGGTCGGGTCGGGTGTAGTTTGTTTATTATAGTTTGGTTATCAGTGAGTGGATTAATTATAGTATTTTTTTCTTCCTCTGTGCAAGTGCTTCCTAAAACACTTCCTGCTTCCTTTTTTGCCTGTCTAAAAATATATCGCATGAGTGAAGGCTTCAGCTGCTGTAAGTGGCGAGGACTTCTAGTGTGCACGTCAGTTAACCAAAAATGTATACGAAGGAGAGATTCTCTATATTAAAAATATGGAGACTGATGGAGTAAAAAAAAAAACTATCAACAGGAGATTTTGTAACAGTGGAGTGTTCCCTTGCTGGAAAGGGTACGTCTAAATCCACTGTTCGGAAAAATGATGACATTGCTGTATTCAGCGATAAGTCCACGTGGCTTTGTACAATGCAAATCTTGCAAAATATTACTGAAATATGACAGCAGAAAGGCAGAAAATTCATCAGTGCAGCGGTGCATCGTTGTAGCTGGGCCAAGTCAGCTGTACATGACTTATTTTGTCCAAAACGAGTATGCGAATTTGCAAGAGCATCTTAATGTGTGTCTATTTATGGTAACAAAGTTTTGAAGAAGCCTGGTGTTGTCTTCTTTTAAATCATGCAGTGCTGGATTATTAGGAAAGGAAGTAGTGATTTTTTTCTTTATTTATTTATGCTTTAACTGGAAATCGGGAAGACTCTCTACATGAAAGGTACTTAGTTTCAATAGCGTATGTTTGGAATTATGATATTTGTTGCATATGGTTGGGTCGAGTATGCAAATATTTCAAAGGTCTCGGGTCGGGTTCAGATTTGTTTTCAAATTTAGGCCCCAGCAGAGCTCTACTCCAGAACACCCACTGACTCAGTGTCTGTAGTTAATTTATATAATATCTCTCCAGTTTGAGAGTGTGACACCTGCTGGTGAAACAATGTATTTCAGTAGTAATCTGTAACAAACCAGTTTCTAGTCAGATACCACCCTCTAGTGTACAGAAGATTCAGGACAGGCTAACTAAACTGCACATCACATTGGCCTCAATTTCATCGTGAAGCATAGCGCAACATACTTTGCCATGGCTGCCACTGTAGTACTGGATATGCTGAAAAATTCAAATGCAGCCCAAAGAACCTCATGAGGCACTGAACCATATGCATGAGCTAAATCCAGTAATGTTACATGGAGCGCCTCCTTTTTTGCAGACTGAATCTGTTGCATAATGGCCCTTTTGATTGCAAATGTTGTAAATATAAATAATTTAGTTTAAAAATCCCTAATGACTTCCTGTAACGGGGTACCCCTGCCCCTGTGTGTAGTTTGGATTATGTAACACGGGTGATGTAAAATGTATATTTGTATTTGAGCTCACGTAATGCACAATTAGTTCACGTGCAGACTGTGCCGGGGCCAGATTGAATGATTAGCAATTGAGTCCCGGCACAGCTGTATATAAAGAGGCACGGATCACTCACTCGGGGTTGGTGTGTTCGCAGTGAAGAAAGGAAAAGAAATGGCTACTCATACTGGAAGGACCAGCACGATACTTATTTGGGGTTTGTCCACTGTTTGGTTTGCCTATTTATTTTGGCCAACATGCCGTTTGTTTTGTGTATAATTATGTTGTTTTGTTTATTTATTTACTTTCTAATAAATCTACACACCAGCGCATTAATTTACCATACTGTGTCTCTGCACTTCCTGGACTAGCGTCACCCACAAGCTATCCTGTTCACATGTCCCCTTTCAAAAAATGGCTATTCAATTTTACTCTTGTGGTGCCTACATTTAAAGGGGCTTATTTTCTATTCAAACAAGCAGCTTGCTGTATGATTTTTAAAATGTCTTTACAATGTGTCAACAGCGGGGAAAACATAAGTATCTTGAAATGTTAACAAAAATGTTATGTCCAGAAATAATAAACGGCTGTTTAAAAACTATAAAATGAATCTTGCAGACGACATTCAGAGCCTCCAACTAGTACACTGGCAAGCATGTGTTTGCTGTTAAATTGTGATTTTGAGGTAAGAAATTGAAATGTTGAGAGCCTTATGTCATTTACCTAGCACCTTCAATGACCTACTGAACTCTCTTCTATGTAGTTCTGCAGCAGGTGTTAAGGGCCCCCAGTGTTGCCATAGGACATCTGCAACACAGGCTCAATCACTATTCCCACAGGCTCAGTAAAGTGGCACAACATATCATTGTTGTAGATAGAGCTGCAAAGAATGCACCAGGGACTCTTGGAATGATTAAACCTTCACCCAAGTGCACGTTCCTAGTTTTATTATTCATTGTTCACAATTCAATCTGGATTGGACCACAATGGTACTAGAGCGCCCCTTCTTTAAATATACAGGCAACATAGATCATCCTCATTCATGCATTGTGAACGGAACCTGTAATACCACATGCTTCCTGAGCAAGTACCTTTACCTTTTTATGCTGTTAAAAATCATTCTGAGTAGCTCTTATCACATGTACTCAAACGTTGTGTTTTTAAGTCTGTGTAAGGCGTTTTGACTAGGAGTTAAGGGACAGCTCCTCAGTTCTAGTTGTCTGCCATAGACATAATAATGTAGGCTTGATCAAAGTTTATTTGTGTTAGTAATCACTAGCCTCCTCTAGTGCAGTGGAGTGTATTGTTAGCAAAGAGCCAGATCACTAGATGGTGTTGGCTTTACTTATATAAAGATGCTTTTGCTGACCTAGCCTCTGTTGTAAATATCTATGTCTGGCACCTATAAAGGAAGAACCTTAACATTGACTTACCAGTAAAAGCACACAGTTCTTGAGTAGTTGCATTAAGAACCATTTGGAATGCTTGTGGGCACCACTGAAAGGTATGGAAACAAAGGATAATATATTGGCTGCAGTGCAGATGTGAAAATATTTCATCAAGGGGTTATGTGACATCATAAACCACAAGAGCAGTGGTTTATGAAATGGTGCAAATGTTTTTTGCTTGAGCTAATCTTGATTGACAGAGAAAGTTGTATTGCAATATGACATTTATTTTAGCATGGGTCACAGTGTAAACATGTCCACTATCCATGTCATTTATTTTTGGATATCATGTTTGCACATTCAGTAATAATTTATTAAGGTAATTTGGTAATGTATCTTTTTTGTTTTTCAGTGTGCCTAAGGTACAATATAAATGCTTTTTTCACCCCTGTGTTTTAACGACATGCTTGTTGTCCATTAATTGCCAATGCAGCAAATCAAGCAAATGCACACAAATGCATTGTAGTCTCTCACTTTACCATTAGCAAATTACTCATAACCAAATAAAATGCAGAAAAATAGATGCTTAATCTTTGACGATTGTTTACTGTATAGAACACACTACTGTCATTATGTTGTGCTGAACAGTTGAATGTTTTGATTGCCAACATGCAGTTTTCCTAGTACTGAATTTTTAATGACCTTGCTGTAGTGCCCGTTTGGTACCTGTCCCACAGCTGGCAGTATAATGAAGGAGCGCTGTATAATGTTACATACTGTTGCCATATATGTTAATATGAATGACTTCATGATGCATATCAGATACAATAAGCTTGACAATCAAATGAAAACACATACACCCAAAATGCATATAAAAAAATCAGAACATACTTGTAATTTATTTTAGTCTTGCCTTCATTATACAACATATTTTGCGTGTTTAAATCACAACAAAATGAAGCGACCATTGACAGTACTAGCAAAAAATAAAAATCAATCAAGAATAAAAAAAAAAAATGTCAGATAAGGTTCTTAGTTATCTATCTCCTAACTGTTATTTTATCAAACATTCACATTTCTATTGCTTTACAGTACTCTGCAAACTAGTATTAAATGAAAAAGATTTTTCTTTTGTTCAAGTCAAAAAATTCAAATTATAGTTGATACAACATTACAGTACAATCCGCTAACGTTATTCAATAGACAGAGTATAACAAGTCTAATCCCCTTTGTCAGCTTTTACAGTCTGTAGACAAACTTGTTAATATGTTTCAGTGCACAACAGTTAAACTGTTTTATTCAAAGAAAGGAGCACTGCAGTCTCTACTGACACTGTGTGACATAATGGATCAGGCCACTGCAAGATTATCAGCTGATCCAAAATGTCATCAACAATATCAAAGCTGCGCAGTTGAAAGACAGCATCACAAAAATAAAGCACAGCAACTAAGAAGCCTTGGAAGCCAAGTGGAGCTGCCAATTTAGTGTCCAAAAAACGGCGATACGCTATACTAAAAAATATATCGACCTGTCCCCACCAACTCTGCCACAAACTAGCAAAGCTGAAAATACAAAAAGTTCTCAACGTCTCACTTTTGCATGGAAAAAGCAAAAGAGTGTCTTTGTGCTTCCTGGAACTAGAAGCAAACACAATCCTTCAAGGTTTACCACATGTAATAGCTTCTTGTAGTGTCAACTTGGCTTGGCTTGTTCTCAGAAGAGCCCTCCTTGTCCTTTTCACTGTCACCTTCCCACAGGTTGATCAGAGGTGGGTAAAGTTCGTTTAAGGGGATAGAAGAGGTTTTCTGCATGTACTTCTTTAAGGAGTGGTGGTAATTCTTTCTCTTGAGCCTCTTAGCAATATACACGGCAATGGAAGCAAGGCTTATAATAGCAAACATGGTTCCCATCACTGCAGCCAGTGCTGTACTGGTTCCTTGCTCAGAAATATCTAATGCAAAAGCTGCGTTCTTGGTCGTCACATTAACACAAGACTTTTGAGTTTGCTGATGAATGTTGGACACAGTTAGACAGACCTCGTATTCAGTGGAAGGCTGTAAGTGAGTGAGGTTATACTCATGTACATCAACAGGTACCCTGGCCGTATAGGTTATATGTGGATTATCAATCTTCATAGTGGCAGAAGACCATTTTAAATTGGAAGTCATAACATTGGAATTAACTTTCCATGAAACCAAGATTGAATGGGATTCAGTTTGCTTGACATAGATTTTCATGACCTGAGAACCATCCAAAAGTGTTCCATTAACTCGGATAGTGGACACTCTTGTATCCGCGCCTTCTGAGTTCTGTGCAACGCAAGTGTATCGGCCAGAATCTTCGATCTGAACATGGGACAGTACAAGAGTCCCCTCACTGCTGACCCGGTATTTGTCTGACAAGGTATCCACTGTCATTTTATTTCCCAGTGGGGTGACCCAGTAGATCTCTGGTTCAGGCTCTGCCATGGCACGGCAATCCAAGTTTACTGTCATGCCAATATCCAGGTTAAGGTGATTTGGGAAAGTGTCGTGAGAGATCATTGGAAGACACTGTTCGACAGAGTCCTGCATGAGCACTTCTTTAACATGCTGTCCTCTGTATTCGAGTGGCATGGCACAAAACATTGACAGGGGCTCCATGAATCGAATGTTAGTTTTGTTTGAGTTAATCCACTGGATAACGCAATCACACCTCAGAGGGTTGCTATGAATGCTAATCTCACGGAGGTTTGGAAGAGACTCTACTGTCTTCTGGTAAAGAGCATTCAGTGCATTATTGTTAAGCATTAGACTTTCTAGGGAGGGTACATCCCGAAATGCTACACGATTGATGTAGGACAGTTTAGGATTGTTGGTGGCTTCCAATTTGGTCAACTCTGGAAGGTTGTCGAGTGCATATCTATCAATGGAGACAAGCTCCCCCATGTTATTAACTCCAAGTTCCTTCAAGTGAAGCATGTTTTTGAAGTCCCCTTCTTGGATTTTGTGCACAGGATTTTTGTTCAGATCTAGAAATTTTAAGTTTGGAACCTTCTGCAGTGCTAGCTGAGGAACCTTTACCAGCTTGTTATCATAAAATGAGAGGCTTTCCAGATTGTCCAGTCCTACAAGAGCATTTCCAGGGATATCAGTCAGCTCCATTCCAGCCAAGACTAGGCTTCTCAGGTTAACCAGTGGCTTGAAGTTCATATCCAAGATACCTATCACAGGGTTTTCTCCAATCATCAAGATCTCCAGATTAGGAGTGGACTCAAACCAGCGGTTATCAATGACCTTCAATCTGTTGGAATTCAGATGGAGCCTCAGGAGGTTCTGCAGGCCAGAGAAAGCATTCGCTGATATGGTGGTAATTTGGTTGTGGTTGATATAGAGTTCCTGAAGGTTAGTCAGGTCCTGCAAGCAGTTATCAGACATTTCTGCTATTTGGTTCTCCTCCAAATGCAGAGTGGTCAGCTGCGAGAGGTTAGTCAAGCCAACATCTTTGATGTTGCTGAAGTTGTTCTGAGATAAGTCCAGCTCTGTGAGGTTAAAGAGCTGCTGCAGTTCGTCGGTGGTTTTCGCAATGTAGTTACTCTGCAGGAGGAGAACCTGGGTGTCACTAGAAAGGTTGCTGGGGATTCTGATGAGCCGCAGATCATTGCAATCCACAGTGGTGGCTTCCCTGTAAGTAGACTGTGGTGTGAACCAAGGCCTGATTTCACATACACACAGCTGAGGACACTCGCTGTTCTGCACTGAAGACACAGTTAGTGAAACAATAAGCAGTCCTTTGAGTAATTGGCAAGGCAGTGAGGAAGTCACCGCTTTAGCCATGTTGGTTGGCTACCTTTCCACAACAGCCAGAAAATTGAGCAATTAATGTAATTTAACAGGAGGTGTGAAATTTGCATACACAAAAAATACTGGGTTCATTTATTGGGTATCTACTACTAGGAATATAGTATACAGGTTTCAAGAGCAGGAAATTATCTGAATCCTCAGTTCTCAGTTCCAGGTGCTTAGACAAAGGTCTTCGGGCTCTGGCTCTTAGCTCTGCTGAATTAGTATCCAAAAACGTGCCTGAAAAACAGATCAGAGCATCTGTAAGAAATATTCAGCATGGGCATAATACATGTTACAGTAGCCTATTCAAAAGACTTTCAACACCAGACAGCTCATGTATAGTTTTTATTTAATGGATTTTCATGGACAAAACCATTTAGTTTAAAGCTACAGAATCTCATTTTTAAACTGGGTTTTGTTGATAGCCACAGACAGCAGACATAGATGACCAATTTGTTGACAGTTTGATTACATTTCCTAAAAGTACTTCAGTTAAAAGTTTGTGCAAGGCCTTCCGACTTGCACAAACTGACACCATTGCAAACAAATGTCTTTGTATTTAGGGAACTGTAATAAACATACTTCAGTTTTTTTTTTTCTATAGCCTTCAACACAGTATAGCTCTAGTGTATAATCCTTCTAACAGCAGTGCAAGTGTCAATTAGTACAAGCAAACATTATTGACATACATTCTACGCTAAGATTTACTATACACACACTGTCTTGACAAGCAAAGAATCGTGAAGGGACAGAAAACCTGCTTCTTCCATGCAGTAAGTGCATTTTATCTGCATACAGATGCTGGATGTTTTCATGGTGTGGTTTTGTCTTCTACCAATTCACATTGAAGATCTGATCAATAATTTGTTCAGTTTCATTCTTAAGTAGATTTATGTTAATAAAAATATCAAAACAATCGTTGAAAAAGAGCAGACACAATGAAAGCATTCCCACAATCTATAATGATAAGACCTTCCAGATCTGCCCAGTGCAATCTTTTGCACCACAGCAATGTCATAAAATTGTGTTTCAGACATAACAGATCTTCAATATTGTATTATCATTTCAAATAGCAAAGCTAGTTTCATATAATTATAAAACGAGTCTTCTGTTCCACATTCTGCCCTAAATAAATGGAAAGGAAGACATAATTAAACTGTTGGCACTGTGGCTCCTTGGTAGGCTGCATAGAACACAGTCCTGCTGTGCAGGAACCCTTACTACTTCTGTGGGACTAGTAAGGGTTAAGCACTGTGAAACGATAACATTTACACAGATTAACCTGTGGCACAAGCTTTACCGTGGGTGTATAGTACTATCCGCCGTTTCCCATTACACTTCATTTTCTTAATCACTGCCGCTTCCAATTAAGTGAAAATTACTAGAAACATCTGAAACTAGCGTCAGCCCCCTGTGTAAAATGTTTTCGGCTTAGTGTCTGAATCATTTGGGTACGTGCATCAGCAGTGAGCAAGGGAAATAGTGCAGTGACTTCAAACATTTAAACTGGTGTTAAAGGGAATTCAACAGGGAAATAAACTTGTGACTATGCCATGCAAGGGTTTCTAGGCTTCTATTTCAAATATCTGTCGCACTCTACATGGTGAGCATGACTGCCTTGAATTTAGTCCAATCTTCACCATACACGTCTCCTACACTTTTAGACATGTCATACTCCATTTCACCAATAAACTCAAATTTTACAATCATGTTTTGTAAAGATTTCAGGTACTGTGTTATTATTATTATGAGGATACCTTGTATGTTGGCGCATTGCTTATACTTTACATCTGATACTAGCAAAAAGCACCACATGGTGAAAAGTAAATTGTTATTTTTATTTTAAAAAAATGCAATAATCACATCTTCTGCACATAAAAAGATATACAATCCAATAAATGATTTTCACTTTGACATTTTGAAACTATCAATTAAAACTAGTTGAAAGCCCCTGTGGCTTTCCAAATAGTTAAATTATGAAACAAAAGTAGTTATTTAAGAGCGTATACTAAACCCTTGAAAATGTTAGTGTTGGAGAAATGCAATCTCATTTCTAAATCTAAATCCCAGCTATTGCATAAATGAGAAATACAAGAATCAAAGCAGTATAGACAGCAAACTTACTCCCCAAACTTCAATCTTGACATGAACACATTTCTGTTGTGAGCTGATTGGCACAGAGGAGCTTAAATACATTCCATAAAATCGGAATCTTTCCTCTATGCAGATTCTGGGACCTGTAGTTCTGATGTCATTTTAATCAACACTGTGGAATGCTGTGATCAATCTGGACCCCCAATTTTCTTGTGGTATTGAGCTAAAAAGTAGCCTGGCTAAAGACTGGATATTTGAAGACAAGAAACTATTACATTGGAAGCAATTTACTATCTGGAGAATGTATTTATACCCAGGGTACGATGTGATGCGAGAGGATTTCCCTGGCTCTGTTTTTTTTATTTTTATTACTAAAAATAAAATCACTTCCATGTCTTTCTACTGGAAATGTTAATTTATACAGATGATATTCATACCCAATTCCATCTCATACAGTGTACTGCCTCAATGGTTCTCTCCATCTCTGTGGACTGTTTTCTAGTTACCGCATATGATACTTTCAACCATACAGTCACCGGGAACCAGCCAATTCACTGACGACACTCTTTTGAAGGGGAGTCGGTCAATCAGACACAACAGAACGCGTGATTTCTAATAGTCAGTATGTTGACATTGTTGTCGCTGCTATGCTCAAACTATTCTTTTTTTTTCGAGTTCTTGATAGTGCTGAAAAAACACAATCATTCTGCTGAAAAAATGGGCCAGCGTTAAATCTTTAAAAAAATTGTATAGTTTTAAAAATTAAGAGAAGCAACCAGAAACCAACAGTAGATATTTTTAAACAATTGTAAGACAGAAAATAAGTAATTTGTATTGGTTAAGCTATGTTTGAAATGTATGTCTACACCTTTAAATGACAGGTTTAAGTTAATGTACGCCTGGATTTTGACAGTTCCTGTATATTAACTGGGGGTTCATCTTTATGTAGGGGATACAGGAAATGAGAGAGAAATGTGACTGTAAGCAAGACACAGCTGCACTATCCCTTTTGCTCTGTACATATCATCTTACCATGTACTCTCCCGATAAAGCCTTTTGAATCCACTTAACGTGGATCAACAGTTAATACACAAGCCTTACACAATCTCCTCAAAGCCAAAATAATTAGTTATCAGAAGCTGCCTCAGGAGAACAGAACCCATTGTTTCTGTTGGGATTGAGTATGTTTAGCAGCGGTTGTTTGGTAATGGAACATAAAATATCTCAGAGTGGGTTGAACTGTCTTGTACTGCAAGTCAGGGCAGTTTAAAATATGTACATTTCATGCTATGTTTTTCTTGAGGTAAAGATACAGCAGGACAGTACGTTGCGAAGAAGCGATTTTTGGTTGATTATAAGCGAACGTTGTTATTGCCTTTTAGTTATCGAGAATAATAAAAAAAGTTTTTCATGACTGCACTTGCAAGGTAGCAGATGTTGGCACATCGTTGTGTATCTTTTGACAAATTGCACCCTGTTTATATCAACAGACATGTATTTGCAAGCTTTTTTAAAAAAGTAAACCTTTTTTCTGATGTTTGCTAATGGTTTCTTTTTTCAATCAAGTCTCTTTTGTTTGGAGGACTTTACTTATATTTACCACAGTGATGATACTAAAACAGCTATATTACTAGTAAACCTGTGAAAGACGGTAATATGTTGAACGCAGCATGCTTTAAAAATACTTTAGCAACACAAATAATTAAGGCTTCTAGATACCGTATTACAAAACAACTCATATTACTTAAAATATAAAAATGTAATGTTCACATTCAAGCCACTATTCTGTTTCAGTAATTTGGATAAAAGCTGTGTGGGAAGCAGTATTCAGGTTAATCAATGCAACTATTCAGCTGTGTCTAAATGAAGGTAGGATGTGGAATAAGATCAAGACGTACAGTTCACTGAACAAAAGCACAGATGTAACCGGGACAAGACATCAGATTGGTTTGTTTACTTCTTAAACTCAGGCAGTGTGTATATTAACTCGTCATTATAGTGAACAACCATTGAAAATGTGTCCTTCAGATTTGCAATCCACTCTTTGCAGTCTTTTAAAAATGATTAGACCATTCTGAAATTATAAAAAGCTAATCGTTACAAGGTCTTTTTTTTTTTGCTTTACCAGTAAATCAATTTTCTGGTAAATGCAATTTTAAAATGCCCACATTGACTTGCAACATTAATATGGGAATGTACATTTTTCTCATGAACTTAAATCCTACCATTTTGAATTTGTGATGTGCACTCAACGTGCATCATCACTGCAAATGTTAACCCTTTGGCTAAACCATACTGGTTGAGTAAGACTTTCAACCGACCCCAGAAACAAACTTTAAAATTTCAAACATGCTTCATATTTCAACATGCTGCACAGGCTAGTCACAATTTATGCAGTACTCACTGTTGTCTTTTCCATGACAAAAATGCTAATGTTTTACAGTATTACAACACAGTAATACTGTAAAAACAATGAAATACATCCTATCTAGCCTATATTTGACACTATTTGTAGTGTTCTGTGGAACAAGGGCAATCGTTTATCCTGGAAAATATAAATACAGTACCTTAAAGCAGATATATGCATTTATCATGGTTCCCACACAGCATTACTTGTGGTCTGCTCTATTTATATTGTGATTTAGACAGACACTGCCCGGTTTCAATAAGCGGTAAACTTAACACACGCTGAGACACTTAGGAAAGTTAACACCTTTAAGTAAATATGGTTTTTATATCAAGTCCCTCCCTCGCGGTATTAGGGGAGAGAATCCGAATACATTTCCATGGATTACCATTATTAAATGTATGTAAATCACTCTCACGCAGTATCTTTTTCCATGCGATTCATTTTGCGTGCAAAGTTATTTGCTGCTGATTAGTGAATACAGCAGGGGTACAGAGCACGCAGTAACGGGCTTACTGTGTTTTAAACTGGTTACGGCTGTTTAGTGAACGCCTGCACGCTATTCTCATGGGAGTGACAAATTTGGACTTGCTTGAGCTCCACGTGGAAAACGCGGGATAAGCAGCTGGGTGATTAAGATTTGGTGCACTTTCAAACTCATGTCAGATTGATTTTGAATAATAGTTCAGCATCAATTTGGGATTTTTGCTTTTTGTACTGCATTTTAATTCTTTAACGAACAGGAACGAACTGGCTCCTGCCCAAACCAAGGCAAACATTTAGTCATTAAAATAATCATTAGTGCCAAGTAAGATTTGCTTACACCTAATAAAGCACAACTACAGTTCACTTTTCAGCAAAATGGTCTTTATTTCATCAAGTTCATTAGCAAAATCTAAAGGATGCCTGTCATTTTCTGCTTTGGTTTAGAGGTGCAATTCTAGAAAGAGGTGCAAAACCACATGTGCAGCTACTTAATCTGCTGATAAAGTGATTTTTCTCACGAATCAGTACAAAAGCAAGGCCAGCAAATACTTAGAATATTTCTATTTTACTGGATATTTCCTGGCTTCCATACTGTCATCTATTGAAATAATAATAACTATTATTATTATTATTATTATTATTATTATTATTATTATTATTATTATTATTAGTAGTAGTAGTAGTAGTAGTATACCACGACTAGTGCTATTAATAATAACAATTAAAAACAAATCAGAAATGTACAATCATAACCCAAAAACCACGCCAAACAACTGCTAATGTATAATTAAATACCCTACACATTAAAATCTAGGGCTGTGTTAGAAGGTTCGAAGGTTCGTTCGCTAGTCAGGAATTCTAAGGCAGTTTTAAACCTTGGAGGTTTGTCTGTTTTTTTTTTTTCCTCTGTTAACCGTTTGACAATGTATGAATACTATAAATCACACAATAATTGTCACTCACATGAAAAAATCAATCTTTTGATTTGTATAATGCATATTACATAAACAAAAGTTATTGTATTAAAATCCACTACAAAATCATTATACCCCTGCCTTTGTGTATGGAGCAAGGTATATTACGCCAAAGCACCTGGGGGTACCATAGCGGTTGTATTGCTTCAGTAAAATCTGTACTGAATATCTAGTGTACAAGACACTGTAAGAGAAAGCTAAGGTAGACTATGTTAGCAACATGCAAAATACATGCTAACACTAATAATTTTAATTCCGTCTGCCCCTCCCCATTCCAGCTCGAGTTATCCAGTGGGAAACCTTTAATTTCTTCACTCGCCAGCTTGACAGCAAAGCATTGTATTGTGTAAGCTGTACTGAAATAAATGTCTCGAAACCCTTCTGCTGTTTGGGATTTTTTTTGTTAAATGTCCAGACGACCAAAATTAAAACTGAATGCAAACTGTGCAAGCAACTGTTGATGTAACATGGAGGCATAACCAATCTCTGGGGTCACTAGACAAACATAAGTCATTATTATTATTATTATTATTATTATTATTATTAGTATTATTATTATTAGTCATAGTAGTCACAGTAGTAGTAGAATGTGACTGACTGATAACCTGCTTGGAACGGTGACTGTTAAATTGCTTTGTTTTGCCCAAGCCCCCTGCAGTTGGTGCAGCAGCAATGCAAGCTTACTATATCTATCACAAGCAGCATTAATTACGCGTAAACATGTATTTTTATTTAAAATATAAAAACATGATCACTGTTCTATATAACATATTTTTAAACTACATGTGAATGTTTATTCCATTTACATGGAATTCCTGTAAAATCAACAGTAAATTATGCAAATTCGCACCATTAAGCCTTTGAAGATCAAAATGTACCCTTCGTTGCAGCCCTATTAAAATCAGTGTTTGAATTAGTTTCCCTAATGAGGAGACCTATATATAAGCAAGGTTGTTCAGGTGGAATATGCAGTCTAATTAACTAATTTAATTTAATTTAACTTCAACAATACTTAAAGTAGCCACTGGTCTAAAACGTTGAATTTTTTGGGGGGGAGATCAATCTTCATTTATCTCACAATCTTTTCCGTTATGAATAGGCTACATTGTTTAATAAAAAGGAAAGCTAAAGCAAAAAATGTGAATTGTGCCTGGCTTTCATTCATAAAAAAATACAAAATAATTAAATAACAGCACTTCAAAAATAGAAAAACAACATAATGATCAAGTCAAAATACAGTAGAATCAGAATGTTCAAAAGAATGCTTGAACATGAAACAAACTTTTTTTTAAAAAAGCATTAAATAACAACAGATTTAACTTTGAGAATTCTTTTAATAGTGTAAGAACTGACTAGCTTCAGCAGAATGGGCCCTAACCAGTTATAAACATTTTACATTATTCGATAAACTCAAAGCAACTACACAAGCCACTTAAATCATCTGGCGTGGATTGGATTGTAATTTATCTTTTAGACTTTAACTCAAGATTGTACCAGTTTTTTTTTTTTTTCTTAATGTTTCCTCCTGTTTGTCAGAAACATCTTTTAAAAGCAGTTGGTGTGATCAGTCAGTTTTTAATGAAGGCTGCTTCTGTTTCTGTCTGGTTTCTTCAAAGCGCTCGGGAGTGACATGAGGCTTCACGGCTGCCTATCTGAGCTGGGCTCCAACTCAGATCTCCTTAATCAAAGGTGACTACCATGCAAATTGCTGCATTCACGCTCAACCATAAAATTAAACACCTGGCAGGGAGATCCTTAAAAATGTTAGAAACACCATGGAAAAGGGGAGACTTGAGTCCTCTTATAAACATCCTCCCTGACTATTTCCCAGCAGGAGCTCTTCCCAGCCTGCAATGAACCGTCACATTGCTCTTTGAACAGTGGGTTAAAAAGCATTGCAAAAGAGTTGATTAATTACCAGCTTTTTATATGGTTAAAAGCTCTACAAATGCAAAGAAACTCACTTTTGCATAGTGGTTAAGATGCTCACTTTCAGTGTACGGGATCACTGGATCATGTCCCGCCTCTACCCGATAACACTAGGTGTATATATATCTGTATGTTTAAAATAAATTATTGTTCTTTTTTTAATAGAATAGCCTTCCATTCCATTAGCTGTCTGATATTTTTGTTTGAATTAATTTCTGTTGCACAATGTGTGTCACCCAGGATAAATAATTTACTGGTCAAATGAACAAATGTTTCTATTCACAGCTCATGTTAAATAAAACATGTTTTTTTTAAGGTCTATTGTGACTAAATATCTTTTATCTGGTATTTTTATAATCAGGGCACACATTCTACATGTTGGTTGTAGATAAAGAAGATCCCATATCTGTCTAAATACCAAACCGAGTGAAACAGAGATCAATCAAGGTCAAATTCTTCAACTTCAAATATGTTCTTAATACTATTTACCTGCTTCATCAGCATTTATAATTAAACTTTAGTTATTTCACAATCCACCTCTTTAAATTATCAAAATGGATCAATGGCAAATCCAAAACCATTTTGCAGAACCCTTCAAAATGTAAAGTAAAAAGGTAATTTATAATTAACTTTTCAAGGAAAGCAATGGCTCAGAATTATACACTGCTTCTATGCTGCAGTATGCTAATCAATCATATATTTGAGTTGTGCAGGCTACCAGACAAAAACCAAACGTTTTGCTCCATACCGATTCCCCCTGTGACAACAACACTTGGGTAGCTACAAGTTTCTCGGCAGCTTGAGCCCCCGAGAGTTCTCTTCTGGATCAGTAAGCAGGGACTCGGATCAAGGCAACCAACTGCTCTGTAAGATGGATATCTGGGAAAAAAATACACATTGCAATCTGTAGAATGGGTCCAAGTGCTGATTAGCATTTGTGCTTTTGCTTTTCGCTTTTAATCATGTCTATCAGCATATTGGTCACTGAGTCCATTGGGATTATTATTTTTATATATAGTGTGATTCATTCAAAAGATGTGCCATTCTGCAATAAAAGTGACCACATTGCCACTCTACTGAGCCCCATGTAGCACACTCCATTATGCCCTCTCTCATGCTGGCCAAGACATTAGATCTGTTTTGATCTAATTTTGATTTGCCACTAATCAGCAATAAGATGAAGATACAATTAAAGCAACATTTATCAATCTGATATTCATCTATCTGGTTTTATCCGTAATTGGTAGTCCTGAAATCTTAAGATACAATTTCTGATATCCAAGTTGGTCCAATATCAATAACCCAACAAGCACAATGAGAAAGTCAGAGGTTCTATGAGTTCTGGAATAGGCTTTGTTTTTTCACCAGACTGCCACTACAGCTGAGGCTCAAATGAGACAAAAGCACAGAGAATTTCAGGTGCACGAGAGTGTGTGTCACACTTTATTGTATACTGTGGCTATTTGTTAATGAAAGACCTGTGCTTTCTGCCTCTTTCTACATCCAGATGACCAATCTTCATTTTAAGATTTTTAATAAACACAAAAATATAATATAAATGAATGAAAAGATAACCTTCAAATGACATTAAATTGATGTTTCGCATTCCCCTCGTTTGCAGTTATTCTGGGTGGTACTGGGTTCTGTTGCTCCATTATTGAGTTCATGTTTCTTTTTATCTTTCTTTACTGGACATACACTGCTCACTGACATTCCTTTTTCTATTACTCACATTTCCAATGCCACTGCTTTCATCATGTGACTTTTCTTGGAAGTTCATGACAGAATCATTTACTAGAGCATTCAAACATCTTTGGTTCAATTATTGCTAGGAATAATAGCATTAAAATGCATGTTTCCCATTCATCTTTAATAAGAAACTGAAATATAAGGAGTGATTTACTCTAAGTCCTGTAATTATATACCATTAAACGATACTGCTCCTAAACAGCCAACCCATGCAGTCAGACCTAAAATATGTAAAGTGCGAACAGCTTGCTTGTTAGCTCTTTTACCAAAATATCCCTGCCAGCTAAACTGTCACGTCAAGGGATCCTGTATCATGCTTGTATTCTTCCCATCACCATGGCAACCTGCGAATGCCACCAGTGTGTCTATTCGATACACAAATGAGGGGACAGCTGTGTCGACCACATGTCAGGAACACAATGGATACAAACTGCAATGGTGTGGCTAAGAAAACTACAATCACTTCTCATACTATGATGTTCCCTGTTCACATTTTAAACAGGATACCCAATCTACATGGTGAGTGCTTTTACCATACGGTAAAAATAAAGGTATAAGACATGCAGTTTGGATTGCTAAGAATGCAGGACTTAGCCTTAAGACTCACTTCTTAGCAATCTAAAATACAAGCACATTTGATAAATATGTTGATACTCAAACACAAAAGAGAATATTTGCAATATGAGGGCATTAAGTACAAAAAAAAGGCCAGTTGTTTTTATTGTATCATTATCTGAACTGAAAGGCTCTGTTAAAGGTGTATTTTTACTATTGCTATCTAAAACTTGTCAATCCAATGCTCTCCTATAAAGGGTTTATATGCAGCCTGACCTGCATTCAATATACAGTAGTGTGTACATTCATTTGAACACCTCAAGGTTTGTCACACTATCCTTTATATACCAACCTCTATGAAAACCTCAGGGTGTGACAATGTAAATTTTCAGTCAGTAACCAGTGATATAGAAACAATAGGCATTTATGTGTGAAAATGTTAGTCGACTTTGTGCTTTAATTATGCATCTTAACTTATAAAGTCTCCTGCATTTTATCATTTGTGGCTACGTGTTCCTTTTGTCCTACTATTTTAAATGAATTGCACGTGTGGCCTATTAAAGTGATCAATTAAATTAGACAATCATTCATTTGCCTATTTTGACAATTTTCCAAGATTTTCAGTCACAGTGGTTTGATTTTATATGCATCGACAATCAAAACTACAGAAGCAATGGGGTGTTCTAATAATTTTGCACACAACCGGACATGCTAAACAAAGTTTCTTGGCCACTTTGGAAAGCAAAAACTATTTTTACATGAAAAGAATGCTTAGGTCAGCTGTTCATATCACATATGCAAGCCATTGGATGGAGTTCACAATGAGCAAGTACGTATCCGACTGCGGAGGGTAAGGGTGGATATGTAAAAACGCAGGTAAATGAATCTTGTTTTAAATATCATTATACACAATGACTATATTCACACAATTATTGTTTTGTGATTCAGCTTTTATTAGGGAGCTCCCCTAAATCCCACGTTTAGAAAGATACAGGGTATTATTGTGACAGAGTCGTCGTCTGCTGTGCGGGTGCGTGCACTCGCTGCTGAGTGACTCCGGCTATTCGCCTGGCTGGCGACGGTTTTGACTTGCTTACTCACTCTTCGGCATCCAACCCTCGTTCTTTAGCCCAGTTGGCTTGGATTTTGCAGCAACCCTGAGGTGAATAAGTGGTACCTTTTTATACGTGAAGCCCCGCTGGAACATACCTACTCGCTGATTAGATTCCACACCTGGCAATCACACACAGCAGACAGGATCACCCAGGAGCATCAGGTACTTCATTAATTAAATACAATAAATACACACAATTTACAATACACATTTACACAAAAAACCCTCCTTCATGCTCAGGGCTCCTGCCCTGCCACTGTGCTGTATACACTTACATTAGTGTAACTCGCTTTCACTTTCCTGTAGCACTTTGCATAAGGGCTTGATCATGGCGGATACGCGATGGGCGGAAACGCATGACTGTACTAGAATAAACAGCACCCCCTGGTGGTAATATTCACTGTTTATGTAAAATAGGTTTTACATTCCTTAATTTTGAATGGTTCAAAAATTATTGCTGTTCAAATATTCCAAGAACCTTTGTTAACACTTTTAATTTCACTAGTCTAAAGAAATGTTTTACACATTGTATTTCTATGTATCTTAGCAAAACGCGATACCTTTTTCAACCACTGCAAACTACAAAGGTTTAGATAAATGTTCATGTTCTTTATTTAAGTCTTTCAAAATTCATAAACCTCACAGTATCCTATTAAGAACTGGTCAGCTTTAAACATGACTCAATTACTCCTATCTTCCTCAGCATTTTAGCCGTCCATTTTATGAGGTTTCAAGTTTCTTTTTGTTCATATTTTTTATCTGCGATAGCAAAGTAAAGACAAAGAACTATCACCTCAGTAAGTATCAAACATGCTGGCTTTGCAAGTCTTTTTAACATTCTACCACTGTTTTACTGCTTACATAAAACCAACCTCCCTTTGCATGAAGGCAAGTTTATCAAGGTACCATTGCCAAATGAAAATAAAGTAGGCGCTCAAAGACAGTGCAATGCTGCAAAACATAGGGGTGATAAAATGAAATGAACAGTTGTGCAATTTGCTTTGATGTAAGCCATTAAATGCAAATTAGGGAGAAATTCAAATAAATGTTAATTATTTCTGTTACCATAAACCCAATACGGACATTAACAAATTGCACTGTATATCTGTACATAATGGTCACATTTTCATAAATATGCTACTAAAAAAAGAATGTGCAAATAAAAATCAAATGTAGTTTTATATTACAAGTCGTTCAGATTAGGATTAATTATAGCTATTCCGCAAGAAAATAAGGCTGGAATGGAATTTCAAAACAATTTAGAGTAAATTAGACCAGCTAATGTAAGGTGATCATTTTGAAAACAAAACCAGTCCATGGAAATATTATTATTTTAAATTTTCTTTATATTCCATCTATATTTATTTATTTTGCATCATCCAAAAACATGTTATGATAAAAAAAAAGGTTTTCATACACATTGGTGTGTAATTATTCTGTTTAATGATGGCACTCTTATAAAAGTCCCACACAGTAAAAGCTAAAGTGTAAGAGAGTGTAGTGAAAGCATGGTAATGCGTAGGGAAGCATTGTAACGAATAATGAGGCGTAGTAAAGCATAATACTAAAAATGACAAAACAGTGTAAACTATGGTAAATGTACAGCATAGCCATAGGAAGAAACATGGGGAAACTGCAAAAACACTGTGCAAAAATACTGCCGTAAAGTGTTACAAGGGCATCCTTCACTGCATAAAACCTTGTCACTTCCCTGCAGTGAAAACAAAACTGCTGATTTAGAGGTTATTTGATCTCTGATTTATCCAAATAAGATCCTTCAGTTCTGAACTAATTCTAGAGCATTGTTATGGTATCAAGGCAGGGAACATTGCTTCAGAAAATGTACAAGAAAGCAGTAGACTAGAATAAGCACAAAAACAACTAATACAAAATGCTGACCAAGCAACTTCCAGTTTTACTGAATTGCAACTCCAGCTGAGAAAGACAGAGAAGCAAACATTTTGAACCCTTCTGTTTTACAGAAGACGCTGAGCAGATTTCAAAAAGAATAACTGACTGAAGTGGAAGAAAATTTGTTCAGCAATTTCTGTAATCCAGAACAAACAATGGATAACGATGGCTGTGAATATTTTAGTGAACTGAAGTATCTAGGGGGAAAAAAAGTGAAAACCTCTTAATGAAAGAACATTCAGTGGCACAACAACAGTGCTCCTAAAGACTGGGCTAAGTTTTTTTTTCCCAGTGCATGCGGTTCATTGTGGTCCCGTTTTTCTGGTTGAGCACAGCTACACAGAGAATTTCTGACGAGCTGGCACAAAACCCTAGCAGTGTAGCATTCTGTTTATTAAATATAGAATCAGTGCTGCAGCTGCTTCTGCACCCCATTCCCTACCCCCAACCTTTTCATACCTTTCATTACAGTAATCTGCTAGTATTCCACCCTTAAGAATAATGATTAGGGGTGTGGCCAGACTCCTGCAGCTCAATAGCCTATTTTGTTCTGGAAGGGTCTGAGACCCCTGTCACAGACTTGGTTGGCGAATGGTGACAGCCAGTTAATAAGCGCGTTTGCACATGCTCACGCACACACCAGACCAGCAGGCTTTTGTCCGAGAGCGTTCACACGCTGGATGGGTATGGAACAGAGGGGGTCGTGAGTCAAATAGAATAAATAGCAGGTCCTCTGGAAGGGGGTGCACCACCCCCTTTGTGACGAAGACAATGACCTTTTAATACAACTTGTCAAAAAATTGCATTCAAACTTTTTTCTTTCTTTCGTCTGTGAATTAATTCAGGTCCCCACATTCTTAAAAACCCTGAATCAAATAAGTTGCGTCATTTCAATAAGTGATTCTTTTAAATTGGGATGACAATGTAAACAGTTGAAGGAAGAAAACACAAAGTACTGAGTCTTGGGGCAATAAATATATTGCAAGTATTTTAATTCATACCCATTTTAATCAACACAGATGTTTTAATATGTTGTTAAATTATAATAGCTTTCAGGTATTTCTCTAGATTTCCTAAATGTGTCTATTTCACAAAATCTATAACGGATATCTGGTTTACTCACAACTGGACTAATACACAAATAAAACAAGAATATACATCATTTGAAAAGTAGATATGGGAAACCAAGATACTTTCAGCCTTTGAAATATGAAGTGCTGGGTACTAACAATGGTTTTCTAGATTAAAATAGCGTGGAAGAAAACTTATCAAACATAGATTGTAATTCTAAATGTGGTACTCCATACCTGGGTGGATGTTTAGGTAGTCTACATAGGACTGCACCCCAAACAGCTGCCCTCCAGTTCCTAAAGGTGACCACAAACAATACAGCCCTCCACTTCTTTATTTTGGTCTTCTGCTGAAGACCCATTGTTTTCGTTTTCTTAAGACCGCTTGTCTCCTTGAATTCCTCCGTGTGAATAGAAGAATCGAGACATCTGCCAGATTACTCTTACATTTGAATAAAAATCAGCGCTTCTCACATGCCACTGCTACACCAGGACAGCAAAGTCAGGGCTTATCAGCTGCCCTGTGCATCCTGTCGCATTCGGGCGAATAAGTGATGAAAACTTTCAAACAATGCAGTAACTTGTCTTTGCATAAATTATAAGTATTACGTGGTTTTTCTATTGTATTTATTTTACCAATAAAATAAAATATATTAAAAACACAAACGTTAATACTGAAATAACACATCTATAATTGAAAGTTAAATACATAAATAAAAAATAAATAAAAGATGCCCTTTTGATTTTTGTTTTGTTGATCAGAATAAACTATTTACAGAAAGAAAAAAAAAAAACATGTACAGTTTTTTAATTACCCTGTATGTACTATTTGTACAATTAATAAAGTATATTGCAGAGAATAACAATTCGTTTAATTAACATTATTTACAAACGGGATAAAATAAGTCATTATTTAATACATTGCCTTCAGAAATGACTTATGAAGTAAAACTATTATAGTACAGTCGCTGCCCTGAAACATCGCAGCTCTGTTTGGTGTGGTACTAAACCTCCACAACACTACTGCACAACGCGGTTGGATTTATTTGCAGGTGCCTTGCTGGAGAATAGTGTGTCCTATGGGATTTACATAGAATATCAATATACAGTGATAACCTTACCGTTAATTATGGAAGAAGAAGATGAATAGCCAGATTGTGCATTTTATCCATTTCAGTAAAGGCACTTACTGTAAGAGTAACTCTATCGGGCATTTAGTTCAGTGCATCCGATTACCCTGACATTTTAATACCTAGACATATCTGAATGACCGCAGTTCTTATGCAAACATGCATTTTCAAATTATTCAAATTATTCCAGCTAAAAAAAATACGACATCCCGTTAAAGCTATTACGACAGGAGAAAGCGATTCGTACGTATGCCTGCTTGTTACCTTTGAATACAGACCACCAGTTTCTATAAAAAAAAAAAAAAACGTCTTATTGTTACCAAAAACATAACGTTTAGTGCATTGTGGATTTGCCGTGCTCGTCTTGTTTTCAAAGCATGTTAGATCAAATACACCTAATCTGTCTTGTCATTATTTAACACGGCTCCTGTATGTTCTCTAGTAGAATACGGTATACCATTAAATAATGTATTAGAAATGAAAGTACTCACCTAATGCATGCCAACATCTGCTTTCCACTCAGTTGTTCACACTTTGGGAACAAAATCTGGGAATATAAATCAATGTATAGCGACTCAATAAAAAACGCAGTGTTGTACTGTACACTAATTACGGCTTTATAATAGGCTAAACAGAATTGAATATCCACAAGGTTCTTTTTTTTTTTAAAATTAATTAATTTATTTTTGTCTCTCCCTGTATCCTGAACTAAACCCTCTGCATTTGCTATAGTGCGTCGCTTTCTCGCAGTGGAACTCCTAGCTCGCCACCAGCAACCCCTTTCCTACACTGCTGAGAACACCCCCTCTCTACGGATATCGCTCTCGCGTCTGTGCCTCAGCTTTGTGTTACAGAATACGACGCGAGCACCTGGTGCTGTCCAAGCAGTCAGCTGATTTCTAACACCTGATTGGTTGAATGCTTGCGCCTGTCATGCAGTACCAAGCAGGGCTCACCATCTGTTCGGGTTTGTTGTGATAGGAACAAAGGATGGAGTGCTCAATGAGATAACGCAGGGAGAGAGAAAGCGAGGGGTCGGGGGTTGGTGTTGTCCTGTGGGAACATATCAATTTCACTGGCCCTTTAATTTTTTTTCTTTGGTGTGGTTTTAAATATGCAGTCAGTGGCGCTGGTTAGGACAAAGAACAGTAGACAATGACCTTTGTTAAGTTACTTTCAATACTTTAGTAAGATATTAAATAATTATAAAAAAAAAAAAAAAAAAAAAATCTATAATACGTGGATGAAGCACAACCCGGAATGTGTGTCTGCAGGAATACTACGCATTTGAGAATTTTTACAATTAAAAGTTAAAATTATCTGAAGATTAGAGTTATCATGAATCCTGTTCAATGTTTACTTTCATTATAGTGAATGTAAATTGCAGCAGTCCTATGTAGTCCTATGTGTTAGTAAAAACACACCCAATGAAGATACCAAAACTGGAAACTAATCTGGTATTTAATTTAGTGGCTTATGAATAGTCTGACACTGTTTCTTATTCATTTTAGAATTTTTTTTTTTTTTTTTACTTTCAGACAAAATTGGAGAAAATAGCTTAGAACTTATTTAAGAATCCAACTCATTTAGAATCCAGCTCATTTAAGACTCTAGTTCATTTAGAATCCAGCTCATTTAAGAATCTAGTTCATTTAGAATCCAGCTCATTTAAGAATCCAGTTCATTTAGAATCCAGCTCATTTAGAATCCAGCTTATTTAACAATCCAGTTCATTTAGAATCCAGCTCATTTAAGAATCCAGCTCATTTAAGAATCCAGCTCATTTAAGAATCCAGCTCATTTAAGAATCCAGCTCATTTAAGAATCTAGTTCATTTAGAATCCAGCTCATTTAAGAATCCAGTTCATTTAAGAATCCAGCTCATTTAGAATCCAGCTTATTTAACAATCCAGTTCATTTAGAATCCAGCTCATTTAAGAATCCAGCTCATTTAAGAATCCAGCTCATTTAGAATCCAGCTCATTTAAGAATCCAGCTCATTTAAGAATCTAGTTCATTTAGAATCCAGCTCATTTAAGAATCCAGTTCATTTAGAATCCAGCTCATTTAGAATCCAGCTTATTTAACAATCCAGTTCATTTAGAATCTAGCTCATTTAAGAATCCAGCTCATTTAAGAATCCAGCTCATTTAGAATCCAGCTCATTTAAGAATCCAGCTCATTTAAGAATCCAGTTCATTTAAGAATCCAGCTCATTTAGAATCCAGCTCATTTAAGAATCCAGCTCATTTGTTTACTGTCACCCTGTGGGTATTTCAACATCTAACAGCAGGCCTCATTAATTCCAAAACTTCCCCATTGCTTTACAAGATATAATGAAGAAAAAAAAAGTTTAATATAAGTGCTCCTTACAAGAACCTACTGTCATTAATCCCATATGTAAGAAACACATTCAAATGTACATTTTTTTTGTTGAGATATAATTGAAAAAACAGCATCTCTAATAGCTTTTGAGCAGGACATTCCTCAAGTCAGAGGCATTTATATCAAATAGTCCTTCATCATGCTTACACATACCAACACTGGGTACTTCACAACCAACTTCAGGGAGCAACACTGATTTTTACTGTCAGACAATGCCGGTTCACCAGAACAATATCTACACATTATCCCCTCTATGAGAAATGTAGCCTCACACTGCCTTGCCCTCTCTCATTGGGTAGGTCGAGTCAGAATCTTGCTTCAAGGTATCTCATGTGCTTTCTATAGACAGAATTTGTCTTTGTAATTCACATTCACCAGGGTGCATTAGGCTGTGTGGCCCTACTGTCCATCCTACTGCTCCTGGACACAGTCACACATAAGAAATGTATTTTCACTCATACTAAATGTACTGAATTAACATGGGCGCTTAAGCCAAGCATGAATTCATAAGTGAGGGAAAGTGTTTCAAGAAACAGTGGGTTGGATGTTCCACTTCCTCTAATTAAGTTTAAAATGCCCCTTTAGTTATATATCCCTGTTAACGGGCATTCATTATGAACGTAATGCCATTTAGGAGTTGATGAAACAGATGTACTTACAGAAAGAGTGAATCATTTTCTGACTAAATTAAATAAGCCATGCCTTATCTGTACAGAACAATGGGCTCTATTTCCAAAACATTACTTCTGGTCTTTATTTAATTCCTCTTCTTTTGAAAGGAGAAATATACCTGTTAATGCTGCTGCAGCCCCTTAAGAATTCTCAAGTCATTTTTTTTCAATTCTGTAATATTAAAATTGGCGTATATTCCTTTTAAAACAGTTCATTTAAGGATCAGACCAATGCTTTGAAAACATGCCTTTGAAAACGTTTCCTCTTGCATAACTGGCTTGAGTGTAAAAAAAAAAACAACAATATTTCTTATTTTAAAACAGCCTTGCAATGAGTATAACTATAATCTATGACTTCATTAATTCAACCATTTTTATTGTTTTCTATAATTAAAGTTTATTATATATTTTAAAATGAAGAAACATACTGGGAAATGTTATGATGTGTTCATAGCTGCATTACAGGACCTCATTCCATTTTATAATGATGCATTCTCCAATTTTCTAACAAGAACATTTATGACCTACTGGTGTTATTATGAACAATATTATAAATTTACCTTGAAATAAAGCACAAAGGTTATTCTAGGAAGGGAGGAAACAGAGCTCAAAGGTTTTAAGTTTCAAGCAGGAGTGTTAAAGGCAGGGGTGCTGGAATTGGGGGTGTGGTAGCACCCCTGGCTTTGTGTGGCTTCCATCATACATGGTGGTTACAGTTTTGTTCAATGGCTTTCAGCACCCCCACTTTAAAATGGTTCCAGTGTCACTGGTTAAAGGTATAACAACCTGAGCCATTTTAATAAGAATACTGTATTACTAACATAGCATTCAATCACTGTATCATTTCATTCAAACCTTTCTATTTTACTAGTGGGCAGCCTTTCTAATGCTTGTTTTGCCTATTCCACCCAAGACTGCCAACAGTTATTCTTGTAATCAGCCAAGCATGTCATTGCTGTCTTATTTACCCAAGTGCTACTATGAATCAATGCAACATTAAATGGAGCTTACACTCTCTGTTCCACATGGAATACTCTCACAGACATAAAATATAACTCCTGCTGATTTCCCATGTAAAGGAATGCCCTGTTTCTGTAAAATGAGGGACTTGGAAGATGGTAGGAAAATGGTAAACCACTCTGAACTGAAGAAGAATCCCAGATAAAACAAGGTTACAGGAACTCCAGGCTGGTATTCACATTACCCTGCTGTGGGTTAGTAATTGGCAGCCCTCTGTGACCAAAATGACAGTGCCACAGATGAGCCATTCTCATCAATTCTGCATTTGCAATGCTGTCAACTGCTAATGTAGATTAATATAACTGGTCTGAAGAGGCATGGTTTGGCTTCAAACAATAAGATCAAGGAGATTTCCTGCCATTGAAAAGTACATTATCATGCATGAAGTCAACTTGCAAATGGTGAATGCTATAATAACCCTAACTCCAGTTGTATGTTGTATGCATTTGCATTATCAAGTGGTCTATCTTTATTATGTAAAAGGAGGGCAGAAAGGGGGGCGGGAGGCAATACTAGCATGGGGACAGAGCTCATAAGGTCATTAATGACATCAGTGACAGGTGGGCTCAATGCACCCATATGAAAGGGGCAGGAACCACAATTAACCCTTTATTCCACTAAAAAACTAAAGCTTTGAACAGTTGCTTATTGCTCTTTTAAAAGTGTACAGCAGCATGTCAATGCTTACTGTAGCACTGTATTTGCATTACAAAGTTTGGTAAAGCTTGGTAAGCACATTACATGACTGGTAAATATGTTAAACAATGGTAGAAGGCAGTTTGGTAAATAAAGATATGCAGTTCAATGTACTTTTACAGTTTGGTAAAAACACATGTTACCCAGTTGTTCTATTCTGATGTCACTGATGGTTGATACACACTTTTAACTGTATTACACAATAGCCCTGTTTATCTGCTGTTGTTATAATAGTTTAGGTGCGTTTTGAACCCAACTTTAACTGAGATGGCTCTTGGGTGCATACTCTCTACTGAGCCTTTTTTTTGTTTCCCTTCTGTAGGTCACATTTTTTTGGTTTCTGTGTATTTGCAGCCTCTTTTGTAATTTAAGTTGTTCTCTGTTAATTCTGATAGATTGTATTTTGTGTTGCTAACGGTTGCATTTGTTTCTTGTGTGTTGTATTTAAAAAAAAAAAACTTCTATGGATAAATGTCTTGGTTATTGATTGCTATGAGTTCAGCTCACAAGAAGTATGATAAAGTCTAAGTGAACATCTTAACCACCTCGGAAAAGACCCAGGCTCTTCTGCATTTGCCGTTATAGAGATTTGAACCTCATTTTCCCAGTGGGTCAGAATCTATAACATCAGTTCATCACACAACACTACAGTTACAAAATCATGGTTAATATTAGCCAAAACGTTGGTTTTCTAGGATAAAGTAAATACAAGTTAAAGTTCAAAGTAAACACTGATTAGTTAGTGAGTGTGGTGATTTAGGAGAGTAAATCAGCTTTTATATATAGTAACAGCCCCTACTAATAGCTTTACTGTAACTATAGCAGGTGGGACAACTGTCTGCTTAAGATCATCATATGGGCAACACATTTTTGGGTAGGATACTATGTATGCACAAATACATATCAATAGTCTTATTTGAAATTGTGGTCTGTGTTTTCTGTTTCCACAATGTAATTTTAACTTAAAATATCCTATTAGCTTTGCCTCACTCTGAATATATTTAATATAGTATATATACATATATCATCTTGTTTCAGATAGTTTGTGTCATTTTGAGGTCCTTTTATTCTGGAAGCACAACTGGTGGTGTGCAATTCATGTAAAATAGTAAGAGAAAAGGAACCCATAGCCACGATGGTAAGATGACATTTTAAGATGCCTAATTAAAGCATAAAGTGGTGTAACATTTTCACCTATTGTTCCTATATCACTGATTACTGACTGAAAATTGAAATTCTCATGCCCACTGGTTTTCATGCAGGAAGGTATATAAAGAATATCAATGACAAATCTTGAGGTATTCTTATAAATCTGCACACTACTGTACATTGAAAGGGAGGAGGAAGTAATAATAAGAAATTAATAATAAGACTCTTGTAGTTTACACCAATGAATGATATGCAGTTTTAATGTGATTGACACTTTAAATAGAATAAACCAAATTTTGACAATAAGTGCTGAATTTTGGAAAAAAAAGATTAGATCCAAAACATAATTTTCACATTTCTATTAGTGGACTTGCTTAAAGTACACTTAAAATTTTAGTAAATACAATTTATTGTCACACAGTAAAAAGAGCTGTTAGTGATTCAATCTGCACTGCATTTATCTTCATTTCACACTGGGACACCATCCTGGAACGTGACAGAAACATAAACATTTCATTCCTCACCCTGACTTCCTGACTCAACAAGGGTGGCGTGAATCAATTGGCAGTTTGGGACTTTTGTTTTCAACACTTTTTATTTGTATCTTTCTGGTATTCCAGACTTTCATTCTTATCTTTCTCTTCCAATAAATACTGAGGTTATGTGCTTCAGGATTCAGCATTTGAGAACAAAGTCTTATTTTAAAATGATTACCAACTCCAAAAGCTCAGAATGTGGCACACTGAATGCATTACAGTCAATATTATGTGTGGAATTGACCCTGTCTTTAACTTACTCATTACTTTTGATGAGAGATCCCTTCATTTTACCAGCTAATGTACCTATGATGTCTCCTCATAAATATTTTGTCACAAATATACAGTAGCAACGTCTAACCTAAAAAAAAAAAAGTGGAATTGCTTCAAAAAAAACACTTCATGGTCATGTGGGTACCGTTGAAACATTGATGTCAGTGAGTATAACTTTTTATATTTGAATAAAACACATCTTCCTTACATTAAATTGTAACAAGTTGACATTTTTACATTAGCAGAGCAGAAGCAGAAGCATTCTGTTTAGCTTGACAAGTAAAGGGCAATGCGGGCATGGTTGAAATTCACATGATACAGTATATCCCATACCGTACTGAAGTATTAATGCTTTGAGATGCCTCTCTGCATCTTGCTTTATTCTCCATCCCCAGCTTCTTTGAGCTGTGTATGTCAAATTAAGTAAAGTTAGATGCCTTTAGAGCAGCATTCTTGATAGACACACTTCCATTAGGGTTCTCTTTGGAAGCCACAGAACTTCTTCTCAGGGGACGGTCAGACAGAAATGGAGTTTTTTCACTAAGCTGAACCTATAGTGGGTCACAGAAGGTCATGTTCAGGGACTATTCATACTACATAAATCTGGGTTGGGATTACAATTCAATTCAATAATCCATGTAGCTGTTTTAAGAAGAACTGTGAGAAAGATCATTTAAGTTAAATCCCAGCCTCTTCAACATTGAAGACAAAATGAGTATGTTATGAGGCCTGTGGGCACACCTTGAAGCATTTCAACTAGATAGAAATGTCATTATTAGTTACCTGGCTTGTTATGTGTGTGTGTGTGCGTGTGTGTGTGTGTGTGCGCGCTAAGGAACTATACAGACTAAAGTAAGCACATCCACAAGGGAATGTTAAGCAAAAGAGTTGAACCATGTGAGAAGTGATTTTGTGTACATTTTACAATATAAGGGCTTGGGCAGTTAGCTGTTACATAGTTGGCTTTAAAATAAGTAGAAGCAAATATGTATCAGACTAAATGATTCCCCATGTGGAAGGGGATCATTCATATTAGTTTGTGGTATCTATGATTTAAAGACTACATTAATCAGTAAACATTTTGTACGAAAGAAAGTCTATTGGAGTTTACACACATGCAATTCAGGAGCACTGTAGGAGGTAAGGATGCGTATGGCAGAGCTTTGGAGAACATTCGTTATCGTGTTCACACCTTTTGACTGCGTATTTCTCAAATTAATTTATGACAGACATTTAAATTTTTTATTTTTATGCATCTATCTCTTTACCAGGTGAGCAACCCCTGGTTAGCTGTTTTTTTTATTCAGTGTTATTCAATATGCTGGGTTCTTACTTCACATTGTGATATATATTCATGCATTGCTTTCAAATAAAATGTTGAGTGAGCATCTCAAAAACAATCTGCAGTGTGTGCAGTGACTAGGTAGCCTTATTGACCATGCATGACCTACTAATAGGCAATAATATTGTATTGGCTATGACGATTACAGATAACTTGCACTTCCACAAAGAGATCTTAAACTGAGTTATTTACAGTAGAACTGCAGAGTTACTGTTGATTAAATGGACACACAGCATGCTCTGCTTTAATTCAAGTAGCACAGCTTAAGCCCATTATATCCTTTGAATGTGTGCTGGCATTATTGATCTGCTTATTTTTTTATATATTGCAAAAGACACAATATTGTGGTGCAATTGTCTTTCATGCCTTCAACTCTGGTGGCCTGGGTTTGAATTCTGGAGACACACGCACACACACACACACACACACACACACACACACATCACAAAACCCTCACACAATTTTGTACAATTACCAGCATGATTAGCATAGACCCAGGACTTAATAGCAGCGGTTGAGGAGATCAGGACTTATCCCTTATACAGGTTTACCATGGTAAAAGCATAGCAAAGTGGAATAAAGCACATTGAAAGCATGGTAAAGCATAGAGAAGCATTGTCTATGGGTGGTATAAGCATGGACAACTCATGGGGAAACTGTAAAATGACTGCCCCATGTGAGTTTAGCTTGTATCATGGTCCCTCACCTTTCATGAATACAAATTCACAAGAACCAGCATTATATTACTGAAAATAAATATTATAAAATGATAACCTGTTCTTTGAACTAACCAGTCACCTTTCCTCAGCAGTCCATTTTAAACTTCTAGAGAAGGCTTAAAATCCCAGAAGTGATGATGCAATTTAGGGGTCCAACAACCTATTGACAATGCAATCTGATTTGTGGGCCACCCCAAGTATAATTTGATCCTGCTGAAGTGATTCCAGTATTTATTTAATTAGATGGGTGTAGAGAAATTCCAAGGACAACAACAGGAGGTTGAATCTGAGCAGGAAGACACCAGACTGACTGATGCAAATGCATGGCCCAAAGGCATCCTAAATAGATGCCATACATACAGAATTGATCTGCTTGCTCTCACAATGAACTAGCAGAGTTGCAATCGACAGGGTAATTAGAGGGCTCTGAGTGGTGTCACACTGCTGTTGATCTCTCCCTCCAAGGCATCACAGATGAGCAAGGCTAGTGCAAAGACCAACCATAGTGAGCCATAGACTTGTAATGAGTAAATGAGTTACAGACACTGGATACAAACAAACATTTGAATTGAGTGTGTTTTATAATATTAGGTATTTTATAGACACGGTCATCTTTACCTAAAATGTACAGCTATCGCCAAAAGTTTTGCATTACCTAGAATTTTAGGATTTAGAAATAATAATAATAATAATAATAATAATAATAATAATAATAATAAAATAATAATAATAATAATAACATAATTTAGATCATTTAGGATTTAAACATTAAGATTATTAGATTCTAAAATAATCATAATAATAATAATAATAATAAATAAGAATAATAATAATAATAATAATTTGAGCCGTCATCAAAATGTCAAATGTTTCAATTTTTGTCAGTTTTTTTGTTATTTGGGAAAACTACAAAGCTTAATGTAATTTAATATGTTATCATAACATTATTCAGCAGGTTTCATTTGACTTTCTGAATAAAAAATGTGTAAATTCTATAGGGTGATACAAAACTTTGGCCATAGCTGTATATACCCAGTATTTTAAAGTATGTACTGTATATAGCAGTCAGAACTATACTATAGTACTTTTTTTGTTTTGAACCAAAGTCAGAATTTACGAGTAAAAGCCAGTTTAATCTGATTTCTGGAAGCTGGGGGCAAGTCAGTGAAATGTCTCAAATGTGTGTTATCTAATTACCGCGTGTTTCAAAGGCATTATCCTTATCTCTATTGGGTTATATCATTAACATAAAATAAATAATCTGAGATTGTTCAGACCTTGAGCCCTTTCACAAAAGCATTAGCATCACAATAACACTGCAACACAACACCATGGAAATCACGTTCGTCACAACTTGACGAAGTTGTTCGCCTCAACTCAAATGGGCCTTTTATTTTTAATGTGTAAATCTAAAAGATAGCAGTAGTGACATTTTCACTCAAAAAAGAATTTAAAGAGTACATATATTTAATTAGTTATTTTGGAAAGTATATGTAAATTGCACAATCATGATATTAAGAAATGAATTAATGTTTATGAACAGTTTATAAATTAATCTCATTTCAGTGTACACATTCATGAGGAAAAGTCTGCAAATGTATTGCACTTTCTGAATATCTCTTTCTTATCTGTTTATATAGTATTATTTACTTTAGTTTCTGCAGGGCACCAGGCAGCTTATGAAAGCACTGTATATTTCTTAAGTTAAAAGATTTGTAAAATGAACACAAGGAGCCTTTGATTTCTGACCTTTCATAACTTTAATTTATATGAAGAGATTTCCCATTTAATCACAGTTGCAGAAATTAACAGTAATTGTATCTAACACAAGTATTCAATAAGCCTATTTGCATTTCCATAAGCTAGACAGGTCTGTGTGTGCTAAAACATGTTTTCCTTTCAACACTGCACAATCGAGACCTCTATAATAAAAACATGTGAGGAATGAAATAAACTCATAGAAAGCCCAGTACGAATCTCTTATTTTTCAGCTTCATACTGCTATGCAATCCCCCTTTGTTTCATTACGAGCAGTTAATACGCACGTTGATTAATAGGCCCAATAACATGGCATGGACAGACCATGACAATCATTTATCAGAGACCCCCTCCTTCTTTCCTCAGATGCCCCAGAGGTAAAGTGTGGGTTCAGGATACAGTGATGTGATGTTTTTGGATGAGAAAGGCTAGGCCTGCAAGTAAAGATAAGAATGGAATTGCTGGGGTTTGGAGTTTGAGTAAGGCAACAGGCACCTGCTGATAACAATATTTCTTGCATCATGGACAACTAATAATTGTCTTAGCAAGACAACAATGAAGCTGATGGAACCATTTACTTTAGACAGAAGAAACAGCTCCAGAGTGACCAGACCGATAAAGCACGATGTATTGTTCATACCAATTAGAAGAAGTTTATTAGGCTATTAAGAGTCAATTCCTTTTGTGGTTATGAATCCGCTAAAAAAGTTGGCTTGTGTACATCTCCTTCAATGCCGGTAGCACTAAATGAAAGTTTACCTGAATTCCAATTGAAATGATGTTTAATTCAATAACTCGACATTGTGAAGAATTCTGTGACGGTATTTACAGCAATCTAAAGTAAAATGAATGTTCCTGTAAAAATTTTGAATAACTAAAGTGTTTCTCTTTGAAGAGGATGTGATGACCCAAATCCAATGCATATTAAAACTATATTCCCTCATGCTTGCCTCACATGCAGCCATAATGGAACCCTTTCTAAACTGCCTAGTAACCAAGTTGCTGTTGTTGCCGGGTGAACTTTACCATGTGATTTGGGTGGTGGGAATTATAAATTTGAAGGAATAAAATCAAGGGACAATCTTTATTTTAAATATACCAAGACAAGTCCTATGCACTTAAAATAGATTTCAAAGATATAGGATGTGTTTAAAGTCTGCTGGGAATATACTCTGTCACAAGCACTCAGTTTAACTAGGAAAGTATTACTGAATTCAGAAAAGTGAATGAACAGTCAAAGGAAACTGCCAATAAGTGCAAACATAAAAAATGCTGTGAGTTCAGTAAAACAAAAAATAAAAATAAATACAATGCTACCTTGTCTTCCACATACAAATATAATGATTACTATAGCCCTTATACAGTTAAGTATAGTACATGTATATATATATATATATATATATATATATATATATATATATATATATATATATATATATATATATATATATATATATATATATATATCATGAGGAGTGCCACACTGCAGGCTTCCTTTTATGTAACTCCAGGGTTTCCAACTGGCCACACTGATATACAGTGCTAAGACATATTGGAAACTAAGGGGCCGATATGGTTAACCTTTACCCTGCCAGTATAAGCAACAGCTGGATTTTATTGATGAAATTGACTCTTGCATCCTTGCTTGTATCTACTCCAGTGGCATGAGCTTCAGGCAGACTGAACTCAGTCCAGCCAGCATGTCTCAAACTCAGCTGTAAAACCAGGAATGTGACTTTTACTGTTTTCCTGTGACCTTTCAGCAAAAACTAATGGAGCAATAAACACAATAGACCCTGCCCCGGCTGCAAGGGCAGTTTTCTGATGAAGAAAGATGAGTCTTGCTTTGAGCTTGTCCTATGATTTCATCACTAGGGCCACTCAGCAGTGCCTGGTGTGTCTTCACCAATGTGTAGGGTTAAATGTAGGTACAACCTATAGGGATGCAGCAGTTTGACCTCCTGTCTTGTTATTTGAGTAGGTCTAACTAATTCATCCTCCAAGATTAAGGGGTTTTACACATCTATGCCCCAAAGAGATTTTTAATGTCACATTTCATTTGTTTTTAAGTTATGTAATTTTTACTGAGTAAATGTTATTTTTTGTATTTTAAGTACATTTAGGTGTGTGCATCTCTCTTATTTTCAGCATCAATATGAAGGAATGCACCATCCATTATGTTAGTGGTACTGAAGCTGAAAGATACAACAGTTTGTCGGACATTTGTACTCCAACGGTGACTTTTTGGCAACAAGAGGAAAGCAGTACAAATATGTTAAAATAACTTAAATCAATGGGGCTCAAACTTTTTCAAAAGAATCAATTTGATTTCAAAAACATATTAATATACATTAACTTATATATAATGTTTTTGCAAGGCCAACTCCACTATAAATTAATCTGTTTAAGCATATATTCAATGCACGGAAGGACCTTTTATGAACAAACCGTTAATGCCTGGAATATATTCTTAGAGCAAAATATCTAGAATTGAAAAATAGCACAAGAGAAAAAACACGTATGATCTCCCACCATATCACTTTAAATAGGCAGCAAGTCAAAACATGTTTTCTGTAAAACATTAAATTGGCCTGTAGAAACTTTTAACATACTACAACATGTTGGAACTTGGATAGAACAGACTTGTAGCATTAGGTTGTCATGGGTACCGTTATCATAATTGTTAACCATTAACACTGAAATATACATCTACAATGAGGCTAATGAAGCTTCCTGATTGGTGGATAAAGGTTCTGAGTAGCATCAATTACCAAGACTTGTATTATGTAGGCTTTGGGCTAATTTAAAATTGTTTTAATTTCATGTGTGTCTGTCATGTTACAAATATATTCCAAATTCATTTACTTTAAATAGTTTTAGTACAGTACTTCTCTTTCACGATTTGATTTTTCTGAGGTTTTGCTTTCCTGGAAAATACAATATATGAGGGCACATCAGCAAATTAAACTCCAGACTAACATCCAGGAGTTTTCCTTTTAGTTCATTATTCATATTGTAATTGTGTTTACAAGGGAACGCTTCAGGTACATTAGATATTTTTCCACTCTTGTACTAACAGTGCATAACAATGTAACACATTCTGTAGGCATTTTTTTTTTCACAAAAAATGTATTCCTTCGGAATTGCTTAAACTAATTAAAGTCTGAAATGCTGAGGGGCATATTTATCTGTTAGTTTACTGAATTAGCTCTCAGTTTGAGTTAAACTGCTTTTAAGGGAATTGTGCTAGAGATGCAAAGGCCAGCACAGAGCGTGTCTGCATCTGCACTGCAAAGATTGCAGATAACTATACCGTGTATGACACAGGCAGCCTCTATACCCTTGGCATGACTCTTATATGGATGTGGTAGAAAGTATTAATGGTAGTTCAAAGCTGTACTGCAAGCACTGGCTTAAGGCACCCAGTGCATTGAAGATGGATTTGTAGAGCATTTAATTGGTTTTATTTCCTACTAAAATGCCTTTCATTTGGTTCAGTCTGAATGTTTTAATAAAACTGTTTTTATACCTCAGTATGAGCTGGGATTATCTTTGTCCTCGAGTTCAATAGGTCTGAGGTGTCTGATCCCTGCTCCTATCCATCTAAATAAAGATGACTGGATTTATTTATTTTTTTTTAATGTTGAAAATTAGCCCATTTTTAAGATGTATGAAGAAATACATTAAAAAAAAAAACAAAAAAAAAACATTTTTACTTAGAAAACATTTGATCATCAGCAAATTTGGCTTTCCAAAAATAGTGCCTTCTTTTTTTGACACACCAAAGCCATTCTCTAGTGTGTTAGTTATTATAGTTATTTGCACTGCAATTACATGGTAACTACTTAGTAATTACAATGAATCACCTCTGGTTATAAACTGGGACAGCGTTAACACAGACAAACAAAGGGGGGGAGGGGGGGGGGCTTTCTGATTATCTAATCTGTGGTTGATCTTGTATAGTAATTTTAATAAGTGGGTCAATAAAGACAGAACAGTTGCTAGTGCCACAAACCCATAAACGTATGGTGATGCACCTGGCCCATAGTCTCCATTTTTTGTTTAATTCAGACTATTGTTTGATAGGAGGATAGGAGGAGGTGGAGCCCTGGTTACTGCCCCCAGAATCACACCGAGGGTTAACATTTAAGGTTATATTTTTGTACACATTTTTCAATGTGTGAGATCAGTCAGGATGTGTATGAGAGAATGAAATAACTTAGCCTATCTGTTGCAATGCTTCAACTTTATTGTGGAGTCCTGGGTACATTTATTTCCATATTACATTTTTATTACCTCCCTACCCCTACTAAAAGTGGAAAAAAATGATTTTTTGATATAATGTGTTCACTAATAATGTCAGCTTTATGACATGCATGTTTTATGCTCCTCTGTGTAAAAACATATTGCTGAATGCTCCTCTACAACTGTATCTTACTAAATCTTTCTCTGGAAAGAACATTATAATACTGATATTCTGTTCCAAATGATCAGATTTAAATTGTACATCTGCACTTAGTGTACTTATGTTTTCATGCAAGTAGAAATTATATTGTATTGTAATTTAAATTGATTCCTTAATAAACAATATAATGAAGAAAAATGTATAGGGCAGATATTCCTTATTGCACAGGATTTACTTGAGCTTATAACAATGTACTGGATCAACTTTTATGGAAAAGGGTATTAGGATAGTCTTTTGTTTAGTCTTTAAGGATAACAAATTATATGTGCAATTATTTATAAATACAGGCCCAAAGGGTAAGGCATAAACTGTCTCTTTTACCCCACCCATTTTAAAGAATATGCAAAATCACAATACTTAAAAAAATTATAATGCGGCTTCTTGAAAGGCAAGGACAATATATAATATCTTTATTTTAATATCACGTCTTTCATAGTGGACCACCATCACAAAGCGCTTTCCAAAGTAGGCTGTTAACTGTGCATTATATGCAGAGTCACTTACAACAGAACATTGATTTAACATCTCATCCGCAGGATGGAACATAAGGAGGTTAAGTGACTTGGTCAGGGATCACACAATGAGTCAGTCAGTGGCAGAGGTGAACCGGTGACTTTCTAGTTAAAGCTTTTCATAATCACGCAACAGCCCCTCGCTAAATCGGACATGTTTGTATGACATAAGGAGGTGTAGGGTTTTAAAAAATACGGTAAAATCGGACACACGTAGATTTATAGTGCTCAATGTATTTTAAATGTATAAATCGTTGTGCTGAAATAACGCAAAATGTTTTGGGTAGGCTGCACATTACATTATGTAAAAAATATAAATCTGTACATTACATTATACAGTACAGTAGTAAAATCAAATAAATACCTAGCACACTTTCTTTTTACATTAGCCTGCAGCTAGGCTACCGTTAACACAAAATAAACCATACTGCTGCATTGTACCCATTGGCGTACAATGAAAATAAAAGATTATTTTAAATCCTATAAATCACTTGTTCTTGCTAAAGACGTCAGCTACCTCCTCATGACTGTGTCTTTAACCAGGGTGAGCTACCTCCTCACTACTGTGTGTCTAAACAGGGTGAGCTGCTTCCTTATGACTGTGTCTCTAACTGGGGTGAGATACCTTCTCATGACTCTGTGTCCAAGTGTTTCAGTGACGAAACATGATGTAAGTTTTATAGGTTTTGAACACTAACACAATGCAGCAATTGGTTCTTTCTGGTTGAGGCAAACTGCATAGAATCACACATGCATAACCGATCTTACTTTTAATGTAGATTGAATAGTCCTGCATAAACAATAACGAACTGTAATGAAAGTAGCTCTCAGAGGTATTTTAAACATGCTTTCCTCTTTAGCAATGTGAAAACACATTTTAAAAATCATTCTTTTTCATTACAAGATTTTTCACCTTCAAAAGGGCTAGAGGGTTCATATCAAGTGAAAGTACTTCAATAGAAATGAATCTGCTCAAAGTACAGTTCAAGGATTCCAATGACTCTCCGTATGTACTCTGAATAGTTCTTGTAAGCTGCAATAAAACCATAGTGCAGACGTCTGTAGAAAGCAATTTTTTCAGCTGTTGCTGTATCTAGGTACATAACTGAAAAAATTACCTTTAAAGCCATGCTGAGAGTTTCCTGGCCAGGATAGGCAAATGCTACAATTCCTGAGCTTCTAGGGCAACAATCTATCTGACCCAAAATGTTTTACATTTAACAAAAACATCATTTTTGACACAAAACTGTAATTTAAAGATGCGATTCCAATGTAAGGGTCCCTATTATACAAGTTGGGCCTAACCAAGTCCCCAATTTGTGTTGCAACAGGGATTACTGGCAACATTAATGAAAAGGGGATCCAAATTAGCCCATTTTTAATACGCTTTTCTGACATATTTATATAGATGACCCTTTTATTCTTACATGTGACCAGGACAGATATCTTATTTTTTATTCAATGCTTTGTTGCAATTTGTAGCTCTAGGATTTAATCCCATACCTCTATGGAGACAAATGGTGGTGACTGCTTTCGGAGTGTTTGTATATGTGTGTGTGTGTGTTTAACTGGTCTTCTCCTATTTGCAGCAATAATACTTCTTGGTTAGCTATGCAATGTTTATTACACAGTTATTGTAACATAACAGTGTATTAGTAAATGTACACTCACAACTGCTTGTTTCTTCAACAGTCTTTTATTCCTTGCCATAAAATACAGCTATACAGTAACATTTTTCTTCTTTATTTTTAATTTAAAGTGCCTAATTATTTTACCCACATTTTCCTCCTGTATTTAAAATGTTCATTTACATTCCCTAACAGCAATTTCCCACAGCAGCTCAGACGTGAAGGTCAGTAGGCGTCCTCTGATCCTACGACCAAACCAATTTCTGAGCGCCTGTCAGTGAGCTACCAGCTTCTGGCGGACAAAGGCCAGCCCTGCAGGTGTGCGCTTCAGCTCACCAGGTGTCAGTGTTGCCAGATGTATGATAATTTTGACCATTTACGATGTGCGCAGATAATGGCCAAAATTTCAGATAATTCAGAAAGGTCCATAGGGTACTCAGATTTGAAATAAATCACATTCTATCATTTTTTTCTGTCATTGGGAGCCTAGGAAACAGGAGACGACAATAATTAATCATTTTAATCGCCTCAGTGATTGGCTGTTGCTCCAGAAGGTTGTCAGTGATTCATTGTTTGTCTTTGTGTTGATTCTCATGGGTGAAGACGCATTTAAACATGTCCATGAGTGTGACTTTGCTTCTAATAGCTGCATGTGGACATTATTTTCTCCATTATTTTAAGACATATTTGGAAGTTTAAAGGGTGGAATCATGATTACTAAGGAGGACTGAGATTGAGGTGGATTATCCAGGTACTCCTGTGAAGAAATGTAAGTATGAGGATGAGTCGACATCGACCATGAAAGCAAAACACAGGCCGCAGACCTCAATGCAATCATAAGGAGTGGGAGATGCAACCTTTGCATTACTTTTTTTTAAAATGTATTTTACTTAGGCAATAGTAATATTATTATATAGACACCTGTGAATGCAACATTACAATATTAGTTTTTCATACATAAACTCAAAGTTAACAGCTATTTACAGCAAAATGATCCTATTAAGGACGAAAAAACATCACGTTTGCGTGTTCTTAAATTTTTGGTATGTATGATAATCTTTCATGAAATACAATACTTTTGAGGCTTCGGTACGATATTTTCATTTTTCTGCACAGTACTGCCAAGAGCCTGACCAGTAGAAGCAGGTGTAGTGCAATAACAAACAGTCCTTGGTGGTTTTTCCTTTCTAAGCCCTGGGACCGCCAGAGCTAATATGATGGTCCATCTGGAATTCCCAGTGAGACTAGAGACTTCACACCCTCAGGATGTTAGAACTAGCAGAGTTGTTATCTGCAACACGTGGAAATACAATCTATACTAACTTAAAACAGCATATATTAAAAAAAAAAAAAAAAAAAAGTTACTATGTTAACAATATCATACAACTACTCACATGGTTCCTTGAGAAAATCATACCAAGACATTGGTAGTCTTTTGGGCAAAATGATTATTTGTGTTTACCACTAATATTTTAATATTTATTTATTTGTCCTTTTACTTTTTATTTAAATTGTTTGGTTTCTCATAAAACATCAGCATTTATGTGTGGTTTGAGGTTAATTTTATGGTAAATCAATATGGCATGGTTTGACAGGTCATAGTTAAAGCAGGATCACCACCTAGTTATTCCATCTACCAGCTCCTATAATTTGAGTTATTTTTCTAAAGATTCATTATACCAGCAGCACGAGACCTTTAACATTAGCATTATTTGTTGGAATGACTGGAACAGGGCTGGGAGCCCTGTGCAGGAGAAGGGGAGGGCAGGGCCCTGCTCCTATAAAGTGTATTTGTTTTGTATTCTTTCTATCTAATCAATCTATCTTGTGGGCAGGTAGGTGCACACTGAGAAAACAGACAGTGGTTTCCAAAATAAAGCATGTTTTTATTAAAAGTTCACAAGGCATTTAACAAGGCTCACTTTTATACTGAAATACCAGCTAGGTTGGTGAGATGTATCCAAAAAGAAAATAAACAGTTCAAACAAAACAAAACCACCAAAATAATGCAGATGTAAACCAACTGGACCGATAACTACGTCCAGTTGGTGAATAAATAATTCCACCTGGGGTTTGGGGTTTTTCTAGCTGGCTTGGCTTCTTTAGGAAACCCTTCTCCTACCCTTGTTCGGCAGCCCAGTCCTTTGTTAGCCCCAGCAGTGGACAAGACGTTCCTTGTAGCCCCTGTAGAGAACAGGGAATCGCAGACGCAAATAACCACAGCGTTATCAAACACGGAGCCAGGCATTGGGCTGTTACAGGCTACAGGTGTGGGCCAATTAAGGCTAATGATAATCTAACAATGATGAAACCATAATTGCCTACCTAACCACACCTGCAGCCTGTTAACCCGTTAACTTCTTGACGTTATGTCAGGCATGTATTCTGCCCACCTGTCTATCTGATCGTTACTGGCAACATCTGTGGGCTCGTACCAAGCCTACCATGAATGCCTCCTGGTGGTGAACTTTAAATGACGGTAAAAGCAGTGCATTTAAAAATGTATTGACGGCGTAGCCATGTTTGTTATTGTTTTGACGGTGTAGCCGTATGTTTTGTTTTTGCCCCATCCACATTAAAAAAAAAAAAAAAAACCTGTGCAGAATGTGGCCTAGGGATTATCAGATAATTGATAGCTAGTTAATTCCTCAGTCACTAATATAAAAGCCTGCAGTCCTGCCTGCTCTGTGTGGGTGTTCAGAGAGAGAGAGAGAGAGAGAGAGAGAGAGAGAGAGAGAGAGAGAGAGAGAGAGAGAGAGAGAGAGAGAGAGAGAGAGAGAGAGAGAGAGAAAGAAACAAAGAAACACTATAGGATCAGTGAAGGCGATTGCCAAGCCTGAACTGGCTTTTATTTATTTTGTGTTTGAGATTTGTTTTTGTTGAATCTTTTATTTGCTCTGTGAGCCAAGTGTTTTTGTTTGTTTAAATATTTTATTTATTTTTATTTAAAATAAAACGGTGCAAGCGGTATTTGCACCCTACCTGCAGTAACTGGTGTGCGTTTTACTTCCTGCATCTGGCCTGATATCACCACCCAGTGCATCCCTGTCACAATGACATTTATTGATGTGGTCCTAGAGGTGAGGATGGATTCCTGGAGGGTTTGGGGGTGGGGGGGGACTACATTAACTATTCGTCTGTAAAAGCTGAATTCAGCATTAATGCTTTTTAAATAGCTGTACTTTGCCTTTCAGAAATATTATGATTTGGTTTGCGTAAGTGTAATAGAAGGCATTTAATTTAGTGTTGCTTCTGGCCAGTAGCATACATAGTTAATGCTATTGAAGATGCAGTTTGTGGAAAAGCTACATAAATCAGTCATTCTGATTTGGAATAATAGTATTTTATGTAACATATGAATGGATAAAACCGAATAAGGCTATCCCCACTACTCCAAAAATATAACAGAGATTTCAAGCTGTCCTGGTATTTCAGAACATGTACACAGTTTGGATTGCTTTCTGCCTTTTTTCTTTATTTAGTTATTTGTTTTAATATTCAGTTTCCAGTTTTGCTGATGTTCATGGTGTCCAGGTCTTAGTGGTCAAAATTTCTGTTAGTTTATTTTAAAAAACAATTCTGATGTAAATTTGTGAGTCAATTTGTTTCTTAGCCCGGCGAACTCTTCCAATTAATTGCTTATTAACATGCTTGCTAGGCTTTACAATGCTAATCTATGCTTTACCTTGCCTTCACTATACTTATAAACTATGCTTTTACTATTTGAAATGTTTAAGGGAGCTGACAGTTTCACATAGAATTCAATGTCAGTTCAGTCCATGGTTTTAACTCAGTACAAAGTTAATGTACCCTGAAGAGTACAGCAGAGACCTGTATCTACTGATTCATCAACTAAACACTGTCAAAGCGATGGGTACACCCACCTCTCATTATATTGCCCCTAGCTATACTGCGGTTTAGGATATATGACAGTCCTGGAGTTGGCTCCCCATTTTTACAGTCTAACTGAGCATGCCTTAGATGCAATATGCATAGACAATTTCACTTAGAATTACTGTTTGTTTTATTTCATACTGCACATCACAAACACAAATATACAAAACAATTAACAACAAAGCATTAATATTGTACTTTTGTCATATGCACATGCATTGCATAGTAACACAAAGCAAATTAAATATCTACTTGCTGAAGCTGTTTTTATTTTAGCCATCGAGGTGTTCACTTATCCTTGCACTAGCACTTGCACTAGCAAAAGTCACAGGGCAGTGTCAACAAGCAACAAGCCTCCTATGTTGGCAATGGATAGTGGGTTTCTGCATTTGAGAAAGGAGAGGAAGACTCATGAAATGAATTGGAGAGTTTATATTGATGAGAAGCAATTACCCTGTGCAGTATGAATTAAAACAACTTGCTGCTTATCACATGAAAAATAAGAAAAAATGGGTTACGTAGAGGATTTATATTGGACCCTGACGCCCCCGATAAAATTAATGGTTGTACAGCATGTGTTAGCCTATTGGCTTTTCTATGGGTCTCTCGCTATATCGCGACCCTCGATATATAGTAGATACCTCAACACCAGTAATATATCGAGTGGGTGATGTATTTGGGCTTGTAACAGAAAAATAACTTGGGGATTGTGGCTGGGAGAGCTCTGTCACTGACCTGATAGGATTTTTTTTTTGTAACCCAGCTCAGCAATATGTCTGGAAGAGGCAAAGGCGGTAAAGGACTCGGGAAAGGAGGCGCTAAGCATCATCGCAAAGTGCTCCGTGATAACATCCAGGGCATCACCAAGCCTGCTATCCGCCGCCTGGCTCGCCACGGAGGAGTGAAGCGAATCTCCGGGCTGATCTATGAGGAGACCCGCGGGGTGCTGAAGGTGTTCCTGGAGAATGTGATCCGGGATGCCGTCACCTACACTGAGCACGCCAAGAGAAAGACCGTCACCGCTATGGATGTGGTGTATGCGCTGAAGCGCCAGGGTCGCACTCTGTACGGGTTCGGGGGTTAAGGATTTTCATCGGCTACATTTAAACACTGCTTGATGAGATTTTGGGATCAATAAGCTACTAACAACCAAACGAGCAAGATGGGCCGAATGGCCTCCTCTCGTTTGTAAACTTTCTTATGTTCTTATGTTCTTATGTTCTTATGATATGGAGCTCCAGATTGGCTAGGGGGCTTGCCTTGGGAGGCTGCGCACAGCTCAAAAGGTGTCTGCGACACAACACGAGGCTACAGCACGGCCATAGCCATACAGACGGACGCTGAGCGAAAGCTTGCTGTGTTTACATCAAGGAGGAGAGTGTCTGCTCCATGGAGAAAACTACTACATGAAACCCTTCCGCTCCAAGATGGTGCTCGTGAAGGCATTGCCAGGCTGAGGCCGTCAGGAAGAGGTCAGAGTCGGTGGGTGGACTCCACTAGGTTAGTTTAAGGGATTTGATCCCAAACAAGTACTTAAAGATAGCTTTCGTAGTGTAAGTTGATACCGGAGCGGGACGTCTCTTTTAGTGAGGCTAGCGCTCACCTTGTGTGACAAACTTTTATTTTTAGCTTTGTTTTGATTTCTTTTCTTTTTTTTGCGGCGCTAGGATTACCATTGTTGGTGCCCTAGGGACCTGTGTTATTAAATCTGCCACCTGCGCGGCATGTCAACACCCACTGCTCTGTGTCTGATTCAGTAATTTTCTGTGATGGACCACTTATGTAACATCACCCTGTTACAGGCATCAATATATCATGCAAGGGAAATCAACAGCAGCATTTATATAGAGTTGTATTCTAGCTACTTCAGTTCCAAAAACAACCCTATATATTTCTGCACTGCTGAAGGAAATGTTAGTATATTTGGAATACTTTTTATATCTCTAAAACTGCTGCGTTACATGCAAATATCTCTCAATGTTCAATTGAAATGTTTGCTACCAGCTGTTTACAAGCGTAACAGCAATCAGTTCTGAACCATGACGAGCAATCCAAATCAGTGCAGGGTAACACTTTAATCATTTTTCTTCCCTGATTATTATTGTCTGCTTCAAGAAGCTGGAAATGCCTGCAGTCAAGCAGAGAGGACTTCAGGGATTAAAGTGGTATTTAATAGAGGCAGGAAGTGTTTTATATTTTTGATTTAGCACTTTGTATAGGTCTACTGTGCAGGGATTTAGTACCCCCTTCAACACAGGTTGTGTTTAAAATAATTATTTAAGAAAGCAGAGCTTATTTTTGATTTGTGCAATATTCCCCCTTTACTTGGATGCATTGCTTTAGGCTCGTTGATGTAGTGTTAACATTAAATGATTTTAAGCAACTCTCCCCAGCAAAAATTGCTCTGGATACAATTCAGCAGGGACTATTTCTCCTAACTGCGCTACAGTGAACCATGGTGAGCTCAAGAGGACATCTACAGAGTTAGCCTTTATGCCCCAGAGGCCAGTGGCTCTCTGGCACCTGCTCTCGAGCTCCTGATTGTGTAGAGGCAATTGCTTGGTCGTGGGATCAGAGGACACCCACTGACATTCACACCTCCTGAGCTGTGATGGAGAATTGCTCAGGTGAGAAAAATCACGGTTAAAATACACTTATTAAAAGAAATGATTAAGAGCATTTCCACCATTGCCCTCTTCCAAATGGCTTGCTTATAAGGAGCAAGTAACTCATTATCAGTAGCCTCATTGTCTTCGCTGAGATCACTGGGATGGCACTTTCCATGGTGAGATTCTGCACCAGCTCTGAAATATTGCTGAGTGATATATTAATTGTGTGGATGCAGGAATTTAACAGTATGGCAGCAAAACGTGGTACAATCTTTGAAATATATTTTTTTCCAAGGTACTAGTACTAACATTTGATTACAGGTCTGCATTCTTAAAAAAGGGTTAAACAGAGTCTACTACAGTAATCCCTTGTTATATCAGTGACTGATGCACATTTACACATGTACATGAATGTTTGCTGTTAACATTGCCTAATCATGAATTAACCAAAATTGTGTATTATAGATCTGTGAAATAACTAAAGCCTCAATGTGAATATTTATCAATTCATTGCAAGGTAGAGAATTATAAGATGTACCTTTATATAGTAAAAAGGCATGAATAAGAGCTCCTGTCCCAAAGACTTGAAATGCATCTTTTAATGCTGAAGCACTGCTTTTATACTGTGACACGTTCGTAAGATTTCACAAACACTACCCCTATACATTAGAAAGAGGTGCTTATTTGATCGTAACATTTAACAATTAAACAGATCTTTGCTTGAATTATGGCTAAGATTGGGGCTTGGGGTAGAGTTTCATATGGGGATTCACATTTGAACTTGCTTTGAGCAGCACTATACGGACATATTATAGCCCTATTATAGGCCACTGGAAATACATACAAGTAATTATACTATTTTAAACAAACAAGAGAAATCAGAATCAGAAATCAGAGGGAATGGGCTCGCCCCAGGTTTGGCTGCCAGAACGGGGCTGAAGCATCTTGTCTCCAGAAGAAAGCTGCAGTTCAAAAAAGTAAATACATTAGGAAAGATAACCACATAATAGGCCTAATATGTATTTTATTATTAAATGAATGCTGAATAAGATGTCTGTGTTATAAAGTGCCAGAACAGTTTTTCTTCAATTCAGATACTGTATGAAAAGGGAAAGACAGAAACGGAAGTTAGACTGAGAAGTTGTTTAAAGTTTGAACAACACCTGTACTGTATTTACTGTAGATATATTGCATGAATCACTATTATAGGAAATTGGGGGGCATGCTGTAGGAACATTTAAATCTGAGGCACGTTATAATCAAGAGTCTTACAGTAAGGGAGCACTGTATTTTATAATAGGGTGTAAACAAAGTGTTTTTTTTTTTTTAATTTATTTTTTTTATATACCATTCGGATATAATTGTAATGCTATTGTATTTCCCCTTATCTTTGAAGAACAATGAGGAGACCTAGATTTGGACTCCTTTAGCACAAGTGTTACATAATGGTTTTGCTGAACACTGAATAAGCAGATGTAGTGGAAGTTGCTGATTTCATATTTTATATGTAACCAGACATGCAGTAAATAGCCTTGCATGTGAAAATGCTCTTCATTCTAGCACAGCTGGAAACTCTTTGCTTTTAATTTTCAGTGTAGTTTGGATAACCTTCAAAGGGTTTTGTTACCATGTTTTACTGTACAATTCAAATGTCATCTACCTGCTGTCACCCACGTACCAATTAGGAAAACCCAAGATCAATTGATTACATGCTTTGCCACTCTCAAACCAATTGCCTCTTCACCCACTGAGCTGAAACACCATGTGCAGTTTTGAAAGAAACACATGTAATAGTAAACACATTTAAAAAAAAAAATTCTAAATGTGACCTGGTACTACACTGGGATAAACATATCTCATTTTGCTTGTCTTGCTGTCCAGAAAGTCTTTTACTGCTTTGCTTCCTTTGTCATTTCACCCCAGCTGTGTCTTCTAGGTCAAAGCATAATATTGGCTGAAAGCATGTCAGTCAAATGGGTAACTGATTGGCTATTGACAGGAAAGAAGCCAGTTAAGTCTAGAAGCATAACCTACAAACAGAGTTCTTTATCTTAGTGTGCTACCAGATATGATGCATTGAAATTGAAATACATGTTTGCTAAAACATGTGTGTCTTTCCAAACTGCACATTGATACTTATTTAATGGTATGTGCATGGCAGAGACCATTTTATAGAAATGTTTTGTTATCTAGGCAGACAGCCCATGTTTATGAACTTGATTTCATGGAGACCTGGCGCTACTGTGTCAAAGAACACTTTTACAGTTGTTACCTTTAGAGAAACACTTTAAAGGTATTTAGAGAGCAAAACACGATCGATCTGCCTTGAAAAGCATAGCCGTTGTGATACAATATATGTAATTGATGGACAGGTTACTGATCAACGGACTCTCAGAACTATTAATTATGCATGTACCCTGTTTAGCAAATTTGGCTAGCAAATTTTGGCTTCCATGCCTCGATGGTTAGGATGTTTGTAAATACAGAACATTTTTAAGCGATAGTGAGAGTGCATTTAGTCGTATTTCCGTGAGAAGGTGTTATGCAGATCTGGGAGACTCCTGGAAGTTCAGGTACACTTGAGCTGTCTGGCTACAAATACTTAATGGAGAGCAGTAACTGTGATCATATGACTGCCTCATTATAGTAACCAGGCATATGGTGTTCTATCATGCCACTTTACAACACTGCAAGCAAGATGCCAGTTGGATGTTAACAGGTGTGCGTCCTGTTAGATATAACTACACTTAATTGGAAAGTGGAATGCGTTCTGTCCAAAACTGAATGGAATTTAATCCAAAGTGGCATTTGGTTTAAAACTGTAATGCAATTCAGTCAATAGAAGTGTGAGTCCATATATTGTCCAATTTGCATTCAAAATGAAGCACCCAAACAAAAGGTCAAACTGCAAACAGAAGGATTAAGTCTTACATGTCACAACATGTTCTGATCAGCTGAGCACTCTGCCTGAAACCAGAAAGGACTGGCGCCTCAGACACTGCATTAATCTCATAGTGCAAACGAAATAGACATGGTCTTCAGCAGCAATTCATCATCATTAAGAGGTGTGAAATCTCAGGTTCAGTTCAGTCATGCAGCGTCATAATTAAAATGTATTTATGGAAGTGTGCTAATTTCTATTTATATACAGAAAGTGTAAAGATCAGCACTTCTGCATTGACAAAAGGGCCCAATCAAATGTATTATGAGGATGGACTATCTCCTTGTTGACCATACACCGTACAAGCAAAATGCATAAAGTAATCAATTTAAAAGTGACCCTTAAAGTGATAGGGTTTGTTCTTGTTTTGTGCTGTCCTTGTTGTATTGACCTGAATTTAAATGGTAAGGAATCCTTGGCTGAGAAAAAGATGAGGTTTTAATTTGCATGCCAAGCGGTAGCTGAATATCTGTGAAAGCTGTGAAAGAAGAGTTTTGGCAGTGGTGGAGTGCTTTATAGGTTGAGACCAGACAGGAGAATGCTTTCTCTTCTGTCACACGCCACACTTGCAGAAATAAATGAGTTCATTTAGGAACTCAGTTCAGTTGGGGCTTGCCTTATCACCCCTGTGACAGGGTACCCACCCCTTGCGTGTTTTATTATTTATGTATTAATTTGTTATTATTATTGTGTTTATGTGCGGGCGGTTGAGCACCATCCATTTTTAATTATTTACTGTTTCAGACAGGAGAAAAGCCGGTCTTATAATGTGTAGTCATGGGGATGAGGTTAAAACCCCTTCCCTAATACTCTCGTGGGAATGTGGCTGGAGCCTTAAAGTAATTATTGTATCAAATTAGGTAACTAAGGCTCCAGCCACAGACTGTAAAAAGACGCACTCCAGGCTTATTAGGCAGAGAGTGTCAGAGGAGAGATGTAAGTCTGTTTAAAAGAAATATAAACAATTGCTACGTATGCTGGTTTCGCAACCAGCATACTGCTTCTTTAGTGTTTGTTTAAATATTTTCTTTTATTATTTAATAAACACGCTGAGAGCTGTTGCGCTTCAGTTTTTACACTGTCCTTCTTTGTTTTGTGTTGCTTCTTCTGGGTCCGTGATGTCACTGCACCCATGCTACTCAAGCCCACCTGTTCACACTCCCCATCAGAGTAACCCTATATGTACAATGACTGTGAATACATTTTAATGATGGTGCTGCGGTTGTTATTGCTGTTTTAAGAGTTGCATTAAAAAAACAAAAAACTGTCTAATAATATGCAAAGGGTATTCATAATTTAATATTATTAGCACATTACCTGAAAGGTTAAAAATATTTATGTAAAATAGAGTTTATCGGATTATTGCCAAATGTAATCTAAAGGATCCTAGAACTTTTGTGAAGATGGATGGATGTTTAAAGGGTTCAGATATAGTTTTTTTTTTTTTTTTAATGAGGAACCTAAAAATGAACAGTGGAGTTTACTTAAATGAATGTTTTAGGTTTACCCTTTTAAAGTTACTCTTGTCAAGATGAATTGTATTGTTATTCATATAAACCTAACAAAACCTAAATGTACTATAAAAGCAACATAAAATGTGTCTTACTTTGGCTAGAAAACAGAATTTATATTGTCATGACCAAGAGTTACAAGTTATAACGAAAATAAATCCATAAATTATTTTTTTGTTTTGTTTTGTTTCTTGAGTCAGTATAATAATGATGCAAGGATCATCAAATGGCGACAACAACTGGAATGTTTGTATTTTCTAAACTGAACGCTGTAGATGGCTGCTCTCATTTATTTAACCCTTACATCCCTGTGAATACGTATAACAGGATTTTAAAAATAACTTTTTTTTTCAACACCTGTGCCAGTGTTTGGTGTGTATTTATTAATTTTGCAACTTTATTATACGTTTAATGAACTCTAAGGTTACAGCTTTCAAATAAGATCCACTAGTGCTTTGCCATGCTTTGCAATTAGGGAGAGCTGAGACACCATGTTGATATTGCTGCGTGCGATCTCTCAAAGAAATGCTTTTTGATTTTGTCTTGAGGTAAGCTTTTTCTTTAAATGCATAATTTTTTAGAGTGGCCATAATTGCCATTTGTAATTAGGGCGTATTTTCTAAGCATCTAGAATTTAATTTGGTTGATTTCTTAATTAGTCTTTATATCAATTTAGATGGAGTGGCTACACAGACATCTGGAGGGGCTTTAATTGGGAGCTGTAAATTCCAGTTAGGTTCTCTCCAGCACATGCTGGCATATATGTATGTCTCTATTTACCACATTTCTATTTCTAGATAAAAAGTGAGCTGTAGAACAAAGAGTACCTATTTTAGCTCTCTAACCACCATTGGCAAGTAATCCAGACAGCCAAACTTGCTGCAGCACATTGCAGCCAGACTAATTTTAAATATTAACAATTTTTACTTGGCTACCAATTGTAAAATAATGCTAGAAAACGTAACATGCAATAATTAGTTATTCATTACCTCACAGTACTTTTAAAACTAATAAAATGGGCTTTTTATGATAGCAGATTTATCTCAATGAACACAGAATATTGTCAGTGTAAACTTCCTCTATTAGGGGATTGTAAATACATCCAAGAAAGTTATTGTCCTACTAGTTCACTTTACTGCATTAACTAGGAGAAAAGTGTTAAAAATGCATGCATTTCTGTTTTGACCCCTAAATAATTTAAATATTACAGCAACCCTAAATAAAAATGCATGCTTTAACATGCGTTGACACACACCCACAGAGAAGTTTAAAAAATATAATGTGTAAATATAATATAAATGTGTGTGTTTTCATATGTACTTAAACCTCAGAACTGGGACTTATTCACAAAATCTTAAGGAATGTTTCATTAACCACTTTAAAAGTCCATTTTGATTAATAAAATTAGTTGCAGTCCACAAAAATGTTTTCATCCGTTTCATTTTTCAAAGCGTTACAAAGCCGAAGGTGGTGTTTAACACTTCAAAACGTTCCCTAAAAGACTGTCATCAGCAACAAATAAACATGAAGGGTTTAAAAAACTATAAAGATTGTAAAGATAAAGAAAAAAATATATGCCAGTTCTCCTTTTCTGCCTGTTGAATGTTAAATGGTAAGGACAACCTTGAAAATGCTCTAGAGAGACTTCAATGGTAAAAAATACTGCTCTCAATCACCACTGGTGCTGGAATTGAAATATTATTATGGCAATAACACCATACTCATGCCGAATACAAAAGGAGTATTTGTATTCATCCTGCCTGATTTTAAACCAGATCACACTGAAGGCAGGAATAGGAAATTGTAGCTGGTCAAGTTTTATGGGAGCAATAAACGCTCAACATATATAGTGCTTGCACTTGAAAGAAAAGACTGTTCATCCTCTCAGTGAAGAGTAGTCAATATAGGCTGGTGACAAGACTGAAGAGGTTACTTACAATCCAATATAAACATGTTGTGATTCATGTCTGCCTGTCTATAAATGTGTGTGCTAAGAACAAACATTGACCCAAAGTGAAGTCCAGGGAGTCCTTGGTTTTGACTATACGGACTATGGGTGGAGGTGCACACAAACCTATCAAGAGTCACTGACATTTCATTCAAGTAGAATGAGTAAATCTGCTACCATACAGTGCTATTAACTAGAAGTGCAACTTCTTACCTGAATATCAAATTGACTGTGGAAACTGAACAAAACAAACTAAACTGACCAGATTGATGAGAACAAATAATACAATCATCTGCCAAAACCTGTTTTATCTATGTTCCTCTTCACACTGGCACAACCAAACTACACTGTTTCATATGATGTTGTTCTTTACCCCAGTCCAAGATTTCTGTTTTGTCGTCTCATCATTTTAATTTGCTTACCTTTCTCAGGAAAGTGTTCTTAACATTCTTAGACAGCGTCTACCAGCTTGCAACTTACTTGCTGTGAACTGTGCATCTATCACAGTCAAGTTCACTGACTATCTAACATAGCATATTGGAGCATATGATTGGATAGTGATAGATATCAGGAAAATAAGGTTTGGTCCTTTGAACGAGTCCTGTATATTCCCATCAGTACTAGTGCAGGGCCAGCTGGACAGAGTAGATAATCATTTTTTTTACTATGCAGTACAATTCCTACATACAGCTTCCTTAGATGTTTGAAATGAAACAAATATTTTTCTGCTGTGTTTGTGATGTAAGAGGAAACCATAACAGCTTTCTGCACATTATTTTTAGGATTTATGCAAAAAATACAAAAAACAACCACAATAACAGTGTTGAAAGCATTGTTAATTTATCTCTTGGTTTCAATTATTCATAGCTCCTAGACAACTCCATAACTTCCAAAATGTTTCTCACAACCCTTGTACAATCTAGTTTACCAATATGGACATAACCTATATATCACCTACACTGTGAGATAAAGTGTGAAGGACTGACATGTGGACAGAAAGCATCATTTTAGCATATTGCGCCACACTTTGGATGACTGTAAACAAATAATTGAGAACTGGAAGCTATGGATGAAGTTATAAAAATTGACACACATGTTTGCTGTTACCTTGAACTTTGAACTACTCTGACTGCCTCATGTTGGATTTGCCCTCTATTCCCTGTGCAGATGAAAAAAAATCAATGACTATTTCAAAGGAACTCATTTAATTTGAAAGTATTGAAAGCCTCCAGAGAAAGTGAACCAGATGCTGCAGTGCCAAGCAAATTCCCTTAATACATTAAAGAAGACTGGGCATAAAGAAGTGCAGTGTTCTGCTGCTTGCTTTTAGTCATGTGTTGTCCCATCAAGGCAAACATATTAGATAATTTCAGCATAACAGCACACAGATTCTGCATGCTCCCATTCCAGCTTGACCCCTGCTCAAGGTAAAAAACATAACAGCTTCAATTGATTATCAGTACAGGAATAAGCCTTCAAAGATACCTCATAGATTTTATATTGAACCCTTTTTTGGTTTTCTGGAAGAGGACAGGACATTGCTTTCCATTTCCAGAAGGCCTTGCAAATGACCACAGATTAAATTCTAAACAAATCGCAGACAACAAATAATGTTTTTAAACGTTGGCCCCAGTTAGTTGACACCTCACAGCTTTCACATTATTCCAGATATAGCAATGATCTGATTACTGATGCATGATCATTTACACATTTCAACACAAAGCAATACAAGCAACACAAAGCAATTCAATTTAGGAATGTAGAAGATTTGGTCCTTCTCTTTTTCCACCCTAGTTGGTAACTGTATTTCAGGGAATTATTGTTTTTTTTATTTGTGTTTTCTTTCTTTCTGACGTTGAAGTACAAGCATTTACTATGTTTAGTCACACAGCTGGACTATCTCATTGTAAAAAAAGAGAAAGATTTACCAAGAAAGATGTACTTCAGTCATTGCATGCGAGCGTTGAAAGTTTTCATATTAAAACCTGCACTGATTCAGTTCAAAACAACATTCTTGATTGATTTTAAGCCTTTTGCTTTTGGACTTTGTATCACATTTTAAATAGGTTGACACTGTGGCTGAATAAACACAATGATATCTTCGCAATGTTCTGTCAAACAATATACAATGCTTACATTACCTTTTTTTTAGGTCATGACCAAATACCTGCAATGCAGCATGTCTTTTTATTTCCATTTGTTCCTAATCAAAAACTCAATCTACGCAAACACATTGTCACAAAACATAAATGACAATCCTATCATCATGTCTCCTTGGTGTCTACGAGATCTAACTGAAGTTTGTAGTTGTGAAGGACTTGTCTATTAAGTGGACATGGTAGCTAATAGATTATTTACACCAGTGGAATACACTACATTGTAAAAAGATGTACTTGCTTTCAGGAAGGTTATTGCTTTCTGCAGGGACTCCTTGGGTGGTTGAGGTGAACAGAGTATAAGAAACAGACATACTGAATGTTTTATTCTGTACAAAAAACTCATTTATGTAAGATTGACATAAGGTTTGAGCATATGAATACTGACTTGTAAGAAGAGCTGCTGTGGCCTGTGGCATTATCCCTGGTTCAGGACTGTCCATTTTCATTTAACACTCCACACATCAGTCCATAGAGCTAATCACATTAGGTAGTATTTTTCAAAAATCTGGACACAGGACAATTGAATTGATCATTTTGACAAAAACATTTAAGAGCGTTTGAATATGTTAGTCCAATAAAAGGTATCATGACTATTTCCTTCTCCTATCATCTCTGGACTAATATGGCTACCATTTCATCTATCAACAGAAAAGTATGAAATGTACTGTTTTCTTGAAACAACATGCTGACATCAGCTCTTGAGTTTCTTGGTGTAGAAGAGGGAGCTGGCTCGGTCGTGGCATCGGAGGATGCCTACTGAACCTTCGGTTCTCCTGATCTGTGTGGAGACTTGCTGCGGTGAGGGGAAAAATGATTGGACATTTGAAACTGGGGAGTAAATCAGGGGTTATTTTAAATTATTCTAAAGGTCATATATATGTTGAAAAACAAAGCTCTGTGATCTACACGTTGTCATAATAAACTCTGATTAGGGCTTGACTAGGAAGCTTTTGTCTTTCTTTAGCTATGCAATTATGATCTCTTTCAATTGTGAGATCTGTCATTCACTCAAATGATGTCATGTTATCATGAAAACACTGCTTGACTTGTGCAGGCAACAGCAACTGTTAAAAGAACACAGCAGGACTGGCCCCAGGGGAATCAGCTGTAATATTCAATTAGTTTTAGAAGATGTGTGGTAGGGTGGGGGTGGGGTGAGCTGTTATGAGAACAGACGTTTTCTTTTGAAAGCCACAGTACACTACAGCAGGGGTGTACTGGAGCAGGAACATACTCATCAGCCTAATATTAAGCACGGCGCATACCAATCTATCCCGCTGTCTCTCACTGTCGTGCTCCGAAAGCTCCCACTGGATACACCTCAGACATAGAGGACAGGCTGGCAAGGGCAAAATGCTGTATAGTTTGGATTGGTTCAATTGTCGATTATCTAATGCTTATGCTAGTGATGTATTGAATGGCAGACAATTCAACCAATCCAACTGTAAAGTTAAGAACTCTTCTTTCTTGTAGCCTATCCTAGTGTGAAAGGAGGTGTAGCCACATGTCTGGTCATATTCTTTTCCACAGATCCACTTCATAAAAAATGTAATTCAGACCATACATCGAAATGCCCAAAGGCTCTAAAAAATGATCTCATCATCATACCTTGTTGGACTGTTTTGGCTAACTCGGCAAAAAAAAAAAAGAAAAGAAAAGCAACAATGACATTTTTATCTCCAACGACTTTGACAGCAAATACTACACAGGATAACAATAATAAAAACATAGTTGCCATGCCAATGTCGGTATCAACAAACTTGACGATGCACTGGGGGTGAGTCGGCTATTCTATTGGAACCAGAGAATGCAGCGGAAAACATGAAAACACCTGGTATTCAAGGAGCTGAAAATTGGGATGAAAAAATGTTATCTATTCCTCAATTGTCACGATGGTAAGCTGGGTTGTACTGTTTGTTGGAGTTTATCTGACCTGCAGGCTTTCAAAAGTCAAGGAGTTTCGCTGTTAACAATATGGTGAATCTTTCAAGCTGGATATAACGGCAAAACCTATGAGAAGCAATTGAAATCTTTGCATAAAAAAAAAAAAAAAAAAAAATTGCAGACAACAGGAAATCTAATGGACTAACAATCCTGGAAAAGAAATATTCCTGATTCTCTGTGGCAATATTTTTAAGACTTTGTACTCAGGAGTGTGGCTTAATTTAATACTGGTAGTGTGAGTAATTGTCACAAAGATGGCTGTAGTGGGTGACGTCAGACCAGAAACAGGAACCAGGAAATAAACAACAGAGAGGTGGAGTTGGGTGGAGCTGAGTGATTGGTTTCGCTCAGCATTTAATGAATGAACAGAACAGTAAATAAAAAGGTTGTAACAAACCAAAACACAGAACACGGCACTTTCGCCAAATTAGAGACAAACAAAACGGACTACACAGAGAAACACGATGAGCTGATATTTTAACTATTAACTATTAAACTATTATTATTAATATTATAACTTCCATCTCCAATCCCGTTCTCCACCTGAGTGAGTGAAAACATGCTGCTGTTATGCAGCTGTACCGAGACTCGATTGCTAATCAATCATTCAATTGGAGTCACGGTACAACTGCGTGTGAATTAATTCCCCTGTGCAATTCCCTGTGTTCACATATTATTACATTTTACTTGCATGTGAAGTGCTGTGCAATTCTCGTGTCTAAATACAAATATACATTTTACACAGACCCGTTTATATCCTGTGTATCAATGACTATACACCAACATTAACACACAACATACAACACAAAATACATACAGGTTCAAGCACAGTAATGACCATTTAGCAATACAATCTGAGACAAATAGCCACTGTACCAGGCATTAAGGACTGTTTTGTCTGTCAGCACTGGGATAAAATGTAAATAGTTTAAGCACAGAAATATAAAATAAAGGTTGTAACTAGATAGAATTTACTTTTCAAGGGCTCTGTAAACTGTTATGTTATCCAAACAAAGGAGTCCCTCTGTCCCATAAAAAACAATGTAAATAGCTGGATTTCTTATGGGGTGGAAAAAAAGAAACACCAACTGAAGTGCAAAGGCTATACATTAATCTGTCCCGTATCCACCCGTCACATATGAACCCTAACCATTTATCCGCCATGATCAAGCTCTTCAGCAATGCTAGTTTATTACTGAACAGAGAAGATTATTTCACTGATTGTAGATCCTACCAGAGTTTTCATACACTGTGTTGTATGTACTCTGTGCGCTACCATTGCTGGTAGTGTCACGTGAGCTGTTCAGTGTGTTGATATGTAAATAAATCCTGTTCACCTCCGGGGCGTATCAACTTCCACCTGAGTTTTGATCTCCTGTCTGTCACTCAGCAGCGAATGCACGCATCCTCATAGCAGATGGCTACCCTGTATCTTTCTATACAGGGGATTCAGGAGAGCTCCCTAATAAAAGCTGAATCTCATTTTCATCTCATGATTCATTTATCTGTCTTTGTACATATCCACCCTTACTCTGGTCCCACAACAGTCGGATATGCAACAGATTACTCTAGTGGGACATGTAAGTTTGTATATTTTTTGCTTTGTTGGTATTCAATTTAGAAACCTAAAATGAAGTAATATAATGTTATTACAATTATTGATTTTAGGACAGCTCTGCTATGTTTTTTTTTTTTTTGCCACTACACCACTGCACTGTAGTCTGTGTGTAGGGAAACTGCCCACTTCAAACACATTAGGCCTCTACCACCTAAAATGACACAGAAATCGACACACTCATTCCAAGCACTTCCATCGTAAATACACAGGCTATTGACCCTTGGTGATTCTACCATATATACAGGGTGAGTCACAAGTTGCTCACAATAGAAAAGCAATTTAAATGCAGGGGGTGGTTGGATTGAACCCTGTATGTGTCACTCCGCTTAACCCATTGGTCAAGAGCTTTTCATTAGTTCGGATTCGCAAAAAGGGAATTATCTGTAGAATATTACTTCTGTGTGTGTGTATACATTGTGAGCCAGATCACAAGTTCACCACCAGGAGGCGTTCATGGCAGGCTTGGTACGAGACAACAGATGTTGCCAGTAATGATCAGATAGACCTGTGGGAAGAATATGTGCCTGCCATAACGTCAAAAAATAAGTCAAAGTAAGGTCAGCAGATTCCTTTTGGTACACGGCAAAGAAGAAGTTTGCTGAGGAAGAGTTAAGAGTCCTTACGCCCTCCACTCAGCATGAAATTGTGTTATTTGGAAAAACCTCAGCCAACATCAGTTATGCTACCAAAGAGGCCATATGGTCTCCTTAGTGGAGAGTTAATGCTGTCGGTGTTACAAGGAGGCCAGTCAACCAGGTAATGAAAACGTAAAATTCAGCTATTAGGTCTAGGATGACCTGTGGAGTGAGACGATAACACCTTACCATCGCATCCTCTGGCATCCCAAACAAAATCACCCTGGGTTTGAATATATGGGGTCTTCTCTGTCTTGCCCTTCTCCTTTGAAGGTTTTCCTGCCTGTCCTCAACAACTGCCAGGCGTCGCCACATCAGGCAGCAGCCATCCTGTGACAGCAGCCAATGACAGGTTTTTGAAGTGTGGTTTTATACAGCTCTTAATTACTCGCTTCTACAATGGTTTGCATCTTGTAAGAGGAGGTGCAAAGTTTGAGGGTCAGCAATTGCCCAATTGCATGGCAAAATCCTTACATCTCATTATATTGTTTGTGCCCACTTGGTATTCCAGATTCCAGCCCAATTCCATGCTCTTTTCTTCATTTGACTACATTTCAATATAATTTAATTGGCTTAATGATGGCAAAGTTCTAATTTGATAGCGGGTGAGAAACAGCTGGTATAAAACATTTACATGCGCCACATTTTTTGTGGTCGCTAAAGTCTCCCTTTACAGCAGCTAAACGGGGTTTGCGTGTGCAAAATGCAGATTTTGACTGTGACATGGGTGTTTTACAGTCACAAATCACTTTCTATGTATCCCTACATCAGCCCCTAAGTGTTAGCACATACATCTGTACTTACACATAATTATAATGTTTTCTAGCATAGTTACAATGTACTTAATATGTAAATATGTTTGCATGATATAACCTCATTCCTAATCATAACCCTAATTCTAAACCTAACCCTAACTCAAAGCCTATCCTAACCCTTTTTTGATACAGTTGTGCATCTACATATACTGTGCAAAAAGATTTATACATAAATTACATTGTAACTATGTATGATAATATTGTAATTGTGTAAGTACACGTATATTTACAAAGTAACTACTATGTTAGTACACATTAATTATAGATTCTCAATGTAAATTGTTACCAAAAAGGGAATAAAATGCATGACTGTACTACACATTACCTGCTCATTGTCATACTGCAGCTGGTCACATTTGTCACAGAATCCCCAGCCTCATAATTTAATTTCCTTATTGGGTCAAAGTTCAGTATAAGTTACTTCTGATTTAGGTATTAAAAAACTCAAAATACTGATATTTTTTACACAAAAATAAATAAATAAATAAATAAATAATTTGGAGGGTTGTTTACCAAAACTATTGATTACAAATATAGAATACTGTTTTACGAATATATTTATCTGGTTGTTTGCTGTGCCAGTGTTTGTGTTATGCTTGAGACTATGGGTCATTGATAAAAGGTGTCAGTTTACAGCTTCAGTATGGCAGTAAAATGTTGGTGCCAATCAGCTTTTAAAACACCCAATGCGGAAGTTAATTGCCATTGATTGGTACGAAATTGTAAAGGTGGAGGAAGGGCAGCTTTTCTTGTTTTGAAATGAACACATTAATACAGAGGTGTGTTCTGAAATGACAAGTGTCAGCACACCCCTAGTAGAAACAATGACAGGTAAATGGGTGATTGCTGTAGTAGCGAATTGCAACACCTATGCAATAGGGCCCAATTCAATTACCAGAAACCCAGACTGTGAAGTAGATCCCCAACCCCCTAACACCAGCCCCAGAAAAAAAGGAAACTGTGGAGCACAGCTGAGGCACAACCTAAAAAAACCTTTTGGAAAGAGACACAATAGAAGCACAATCTGAAACAGCCTTGATGAACAACAAAACAGTAATCTGACAAGTAACAGTATATTTAAACATTTAAATAAATGAATTATGTAATCAAATTAATCAATTTGATTACTAACGCAATTTAGTTAATATTGAAACATATTAAAAGCTTTAAACTGGTCACAAACACATATTCATCACAGGCATCAATTGGATTTCTAAATGTTATTAAGTACAAAAGTTAGTATGAAAACATTTCTATAAAAAAACAAAAAAGCACGTCTGGATTTCAAAGCCCGTAGTACAAATACATTTCATACAAGTCATAACTGAAAAAATGAATATCCCAAAAGTGTGTAATTTCTTTTTTATACTGAATGTTACTATCCATTGTTTGTATCACATCTGCCAACAGCAATCACATGACCTTAACAACACTGACCTATTGTGCTCTCGCAGTACACCTCTAGTAGCATTAGGTCTGTTAGGCCAGTAATATACTGTAGTGGCAAACAGGTTTCATAGGGCAAGTTATTAATATTCCTGCAACTAAAACTATACTGTTAAGAAAATGCCTTCATTTTCAGATTGCAGTGTTAAATTCCAGGAAGAAAACTCGTGCATCAGCAGAATGACTGTAGCTCGCAGTCTGCATGAAAATTATTTGCATTCTCAGAGGCCGTTCAGGGGTAACATATTGACAGCTGAAAGATGAAATCGTCATCTTCTGTGGGCCAGAGAACATCTAAGGTGGTGGTAGAGAGAGTGGTGGAGTGTTTTATTCACTGATGAATGACGTTTTGCCCTTGACAGTCCTGACGGAAAACAACGTGTGTGCAGACATCGTGGTGAGTGTTATGCTGACTATTGCATTGTTCAAGTCAACCAGTGCGGCAGTGGAAGTGTGGTGATGTGGGGAGGAATCTCCTTTAACACAAGAATGCCTTTGGTGCAGATTGAGGTCAAACCTACTGCTCAGCAATACATTGAAGTCCTTGAGGCAACAGTTTTTCTGTTCCTGCAAGCCAACTGCATGCGGAATGTCAATTTTACAGCAGGACAATGCAAGACCACACAGTTCTAGGCTAAAAATTGCATGACTTCAAGAAAACGATGTCGTTGTCTTGCCGTGGCCAGCTTTTTCTCCTGACAGCTGAACATCAAATAGAACATCTGTGGGACCAGATCGCCAGTGCATCCCAGGAGACAACCGTGTGGCAAAACATCCCACGGCAGTCTATCCAGAGGCTGATCAGGTCTATGCATCAACGCTGCCAGGATTGTGTTAATGCTCAGGGAGGTCATTATGGCAAGGGATGGAATTATGCTCAGGGATGGCAAGTTAAGGCCATATTAGCACCACCAAAATGTGCTCCGCTGTTCATTAGCCATGCTTTTTAAGGCATGTAAAGCCTTAATTATATGCATGTACAAATTCTAAAAGTCTGTGATACTAAAATTAGATTTATGAAGCAGCAAAACAGCAGTGCCATTCCTTAAAGAGTTCACAAACAAGACAGATTTCAAATTGGTCTTGTTTGGGGCTGTGGCAGGCTGGCGAGTGGATAGAGGCCCAGAGACAGTCTGTAGTTCAAAAAAATAATTATTTTATTATAAATACACAAAAATAAAAGGGCACAAGGGCCAAACAAAGATGTTCAAACACACAAAAAAGACCAGTACAAAAAACAAACTTACAAAAATAAAGGTTTCCAGGCTGGGCAATGCCTTCACTGGATGTAGACATCACAAATCACAAATCACAAATCACAAATCACAAATCACAAATCACAAATCACAAATCACAAATCACAAATCACAAATCACAAAAAAACCCCACAAACACCAACCTGCTTCCTCAGCTCCCTCCTCCTAAATGAGAAGCAGAGGCCTCCCTTTATGTCAGGTGGCTGGGCGCTGATTGATCATTAATTAACCTAATCAACTAATCAACCCCAGCCACCTGAACATAATAAACCCAGGCAGGTGGGGGAATTTAACCCCATCCCTGCCAGTTTCTAAAGGGCAGAGCTTTGCTCTGCTACAGGGGCAAAGAAAAAGTCAGAAAACAGTTGATAGGAAAGAGCATTATGGCAGCAGTCATATAGGGGCTTGGAAAATTCACAGTATTTTTAAAAGAAATTCACTATTGACAATAAAAATAAAAAATAACAAACTTCACAGAGTGTGAAACATTTTATTAAAAAAAACAAACAAACACATTTTCTGTTTACGTCATATTCAATTGATGTATGTTGCCTAAAATATGTTCATCAAGAACATCACCCAAAAACCAAGGCTGAAACATTTTAACATTTAAACTACTGAGTCAACTCTGTACATTGTAACTCGATTCACTATTGAATTTAAAATGATTTGTGTTGGCTACAAAAAAAAAAACAACAAGCAGAAAAAATAGATTTTTTTAAAAAACAACCTTGAATGGCAAATTCAGCAACATTTTCGAGTTTTGTAAACCTTTAAAACTTATATTGACACATCAATTAAAATGGCTGTGTAATTAACCTATTTTGCTGCCTTTAATCCCAAAATACAAGTATTCTACATAGGAGAAATGTTAACTGCAAAACCTGAAATGACAAAACCAATGCTTTTGTGTTTTTCTTTATACACACTGTACATTAGTAGTATATTGAAATGTCATTATACAGTATGAGGAATTCACCAATCATGAAGCTGGTATTTGTTTAACCCTGTTGCCATAGTTACCAAATGCACTGCATTGAGCTGGACTGTGTATAGCTATTGTAGCACTGAAATGAACAGGGGAGGTGAAGAGTACAGTAATGTAAAATACTGTAAGGAAAATAAAATGTATGTTTTTCACAGTAGGCCATCAAATCCATGAAATTCGTGATATCGTGAATTTTCAGGGGCATTTCTTATGAAGGAGAGTGCAGGCTCATAACCTTCCTGAACAACCCAGGAACAGAGGGATGGAACTGAGAAGGGAGAGTATTTAGGGTCTGCATTACCCTTTCTCATCTCCCTGAGGATGAAATTATAGCTTGATACCAACCATTTCATTATGTACAATTGTTTGTATTCATCGTTTAATAAACTTGGTTCGTTAGTTATCCTTTTCATTATGTATATTTGGTTTTATTCGTCGTACAATAATAATAATAATAATAATAATAATAATAATAATAATAATAATAATAATAATAATAATAATAATATATAGTCATGACACTTAGTCAACACGAGTCGTTGCCTCTCCAAATGACCTACCTATTGTTCAATTGAGGTAGCCCATTTGGAAGGGAGGCACTATTTTTCAGATTAGTCTGTTAATCTGTGCTACCGGTAGCCCATTTTGAGGGTTTCAGAATACTAGCGCAGTAGAATATTCGCATTTAAATGTGCCAGCTTACGTCAAGACGCTGTAATTTTGGGCCAGTTAATACATTCGGGATGAGGTCAAATTTGTGCCGTGGCAGAGAGGGCTACTTTACATTTTGACAATTTAGCCCTGTATCGATTGATCTAGATGCATGACCCTAATTACCTTTTCCTCCTCCTCCTCCTCAAAAAAAAAAAATGCTAAAAGTTTGGGCCTTATCTTCGCTACTAAAATATGCTATATATTAATAGGTAAATGTCTGGTGTGCATTTATAGGTCAATATTCCCGGAAACCCAACTGTATCAGAGGCATAATCAATAAACAATTACACTGTGATAAATAACCCTGGTGTAGTTATGAGTAAATGTGAGGCTATGGTGTAGCATGGAGACTATGAAGCTGGGAATTTATAAATACAATCCTCTGGAAGCCTTAAATCAGGCTGCTGCTTTCCTTTTTAAATCAGCTTTCTAGGTTATGATAAAGTTGTTAACTTGGAGCTGAAACTCATCAGAAGAAGAAATATTCTTGTCTAATAAACGTTTATTATGGTATGCCATTGTTAAATCGTAGCAATGTGTTGTAACCATGGGAGAAAACATACTAAAGCACATACAGTACATGAATAGTCAATCTCAGCAAGCTACAGTAAACCATGATGAAAGTCATAGTTAACCACGGTAAAAGCATAGAATAAGTGGAAAAGACAGTATTGTGTGATGCACATTACAGATCCCAACCCCTGTCGGTGAGATGAGTTTAAAAGTTCTATAAGCACAATGCATACAAGCCTGTTTTGTATCAGTTAAGACGCTCGCTTGCAGTGTGCCTCTTTCTGGGTAGTCGCTGCTATGTTACACAGGGAAGGAAGAACAATTATAAACTAGAAAAACACCCCTCTATTTTACAATGCTGCAATTTTGGAAATGTTGTAGCTCTTGCTCTAAATATACTTGTTTTTTTGCAGTGGAGTCAAAGCTGCAAGTACTATATAGGAGTACTTAATGCACCAACACTAATTACTTGGTATGCTAAATAATAATTTTGTATTACTAACACAGCTCACAATTTCTCTAATGCATCCCTGCTGTAAAACTTTACTATACATAGGGTCTAACACCCACAAAAGTGGGATTTGAATAAAAGGTTGATTTAAATCTGGGCAAGCTGACAAGTGCAACCACAGTACAAACACACAAAACACAGTCTTGGCTTTAAGGCAATTTATTAGTCTTCTATCCAGCCTCTAAATACCCAGCAAGTAAAGTGCACTAATTATAAATAGCAAAAGTAAATCACTGCAAACAAAAAAACAAATCAATCGAACAATAACTGGTGCACCAAGACATGCACACAGAAGAAAATACTATAACACAGTAACAATTCCAAAACACACACAAAAAAAGTAAATGTCACAGCACAAGAACAATTCCAAAACACAGAAGGGGCACCAGATTTACCAGAAAAAAAACAAACAAAAAAAAAAAACAGCCTCAGTGTTTAGTCAAACAAAAAAAAGAAAATACTTTAAAACTTTTTTTATAAAATCTACCACAAGAATAAAAACTATATAGAAAAATAATAAGTTAACTTTAATAACACTAAAATTATCCAAGAAAGAAAAGAAAAGAAATACAACAAAAAATAAATTTAATCACGGGTCCCCCTTGGTACAGAGGAAAAATCACCACTAGAATCAAGCCAACCCTAATGGTTTGGCCAGCCAGCACACTCCTGTTTGAAAATCTTTAGGAGGGGAGGGGCCTCCCCTCAAACCCCTTGGTTGCCTCTGCTTAAATACCAATCACTACCACCCACGTAATCAATCAACCTCTCCCCGCATGCTGACAACCACCCTCTGTACCCGGGTGAGCTTACAACCTTATTAAAAGTACAAAAAACACAATTTCACTAATCAACATAAACAAACAGTACATACAACAACCAAAACCAAACAGCTTTGGCTAGTCAGCAACTAGCAGGAATTCACTGAAGAGAAAGCCAATCTTTGAGTTCGACCGGAGAGTAACACGGAGTATACGCCATTCATTAAATCTTGGACAGGAAGATAATGCGTCTCTAATCACTCGTCTACAGACAAACAAACAAGAGGTTACAAACTCCACATCGCATTAGGAAGAAAATTACCATAGAAAAATACCAACAAAATATTTGCAAGAAAGTTAATGACAATAAAACAAAGGTTACAATTCAGCCTAATGCCAGAACCAATGAGCACTTTCCCTACATTAGTAGGAAGTCCTGCCCCATACCCAGTCAAGCGAATGAGAGTATCCAGGGGGATATAAAAGAGGAAGGACAGGAAGGAGGGAGGAGCGGTGTAGGGAAGTAGTCTGGTTGTGGCTGCTGAAGGAAAACTGGTTGCTGGAATCATTAAATTGTTGGAAGAGAAGGAAAAGGAGAGTCTTGGATACCCTGAAAGAAGGATTCTGGCTAGAGGATAATTAACAGATTTGGATTCCTTTGTTTTTTTTTTATTTGGGGATTTTTGTTGTTTCAGGACTGTGCTACAATTTTTATGTTTATTTATTGGATTTTTTTTTTGTTTATGTACCGCACATATGTGATTGCTTTTCATGTCCCGTCATATTGGGCTGTTTTTCTTAAAAGCTGGGCTATCCAGGTTTGAGCAGCCGATGCCAGGAATCCAGTGACCAGTGAAGAGAGAGAGAAGGGGAGTGACGTTCATTATTATTCTCATATTCTTATAATACTTTGATATATTACAATCTGTATATCTGTAACTTATATTTACCCACCATGAGTCGGCTTTGTGTACTGTCAGGGTATGCCTGAAGCCCACCAGGGTGATACTTACCTGTTCCACTTCGGAGATTGAGGTCCAGGGGTCCATTCCAGGGTGATACTTACCTGTCCACCAGTGGGGTCGAAGTCCAGGTCCAGGCAACAGTCAGGTTCCAGAACCGGAGAGAGAGAGGGAGATGCACGAAAGTCAAAGATAATAAAAATAAAGAGTGCATGAGAAAGCTATACTTATTGTTGTAAATGTTTCTGACGGCCTCCTTCTTTGCCCCCCCCTTCCCACTTTCAGGTTTCCTGGGTTCTCCATCTTCATGTTCTTCAGTGGGTTGGCGTATCGTTGCAGTGAGGTCCAATGGAGGTTCGATATGTAGGATAGTGGATGTCGGGACGAGTGGGCAGCTGAGCGGTTTGGGAATCAACTATAATCAGACTTCCAATACTTTTACTGGACTCTTTGTGTGGCAGCTAAACATTATTTGAGAAACAATAAAATTTGTCGTAACCTTCCTAGGTTTCACTTAGTGTGTGTGTGTGTGTGTGTGTGTGTGTGTGTGTGTGTTGGACCCCTGGGAATCAAAAGAACCTGTTCAGGGAAGATTATTACTACTCGGTCATAAAGGTCCTTGCCCCTTTCAAACTCAACTTGGCGTGGTTGGTACTATTCAAATTATTTATTTACTTGTGGTGACCCCTGGTCCTCCCACCCCTGACACGACCATATCATGAAATTCAACATTATTTAAGAGTTACTCATATTTATTAAAGGGAATGGCTAGGTAGGTGTGGCTCAGGATATTGTCTTTCGGTCAGAAAAGAGATGCCCTCCTGAGGTGAGACCTCTAACAGCCATCACAGGTCATCCAGGGCTGGATGATAGGACAAATCATCCCCTGAAAGGGAGATGCAGCTGCAAAGGAGGAGGAAAGAAACTTCACAGCGGCAGAATGGAGGTCCCAACATTTAAATCACTGAGGTAAAACAATGAGGGAAGAATATTATGGTACCTCTCAAATGTTTCATTGATTCAGTTAGAAAACAATGTGAGAATCTGTCTTTACAGACACCAAACACTGATTTAAAATCTATAAATGTTTGGAAAAATATCAACATACTATACAATATGCAATTCTTAAACAGTTTCTACACACAAAAAATGATGTAGCTTCTAAAATGAGAGGTGCTTTTTTGTGACATGTATCTATTCCAGGCAGTTAGAACATACAATGGTTGAGTTAAGCTGCACAAAATGGAAATGTCATTTATCTTTATTTGCCAGCTCCCTGGGGTTATGTTCCTTTCAAGGGTAACTACTTGCAAATAGGATGGAGAATGGAGAACACGGGGCCTCATGGGTACTAAAAGGTTTGACTCATGGCTGCTTACTGATTGCTGTTGGGCCACTTTTGTATTTCTTTATTTAGTTATTTCTTTACTTTTTTTAGAGCAGTTTGAATCTTGACAGTGGCTCGGTCAATACAAGCATGAGACTTACAGCACATCACTTCACAGAATACTATGGGGGCCCCTCCCACAGGGGCCTGCCACAACAATATGCTCTCCAGCTAGAAATAATTACTTATGTCTACTTTTCTAGGCTAGGTTATTTATTACAGTTTCATCTTGTGAAATATGTTAGCAGGAATCACTGTGGGCCAAACCATTTATATTGGACTCTCTGTAAAACATTGCAATCACTGTATTGTTTTGGAAATGCTAGGGGAAATACAGAAAAATATACACTGAAAAACTAATGTGAACAAAACAGATGGTCAACAAGGGCTGTTGTAACAAACCTCTTTATAACCCTTTTAACTGTATCGCATGCCTATTGTATATTAATGTTGCCTTTTAAATAACCTCTAGTCCCATCCCAAAGATTTTCAAACTACTGTATGTTGGATGGGCTCCCACTGACAGAGGAAAGAAGCTTTTATGAATTTAATCAGTATCATGTAGATATATATATATATATATATATATATATATATATATATATATATATATATATATACACACACATATAGCACACACACACACACACACACACACACACACACACACACACACACACACACACACACACACACACAGTGAATGGGCCTTGCAGCTTGGGTTCATTTTGCCCTTTTAAATACAGACCTAGGCACAATATTGATGATTTTAGTGTGTATACGCATTTTTATTATTTACAATAATGAAATAAAAATAAAACAGAAACGCTAACTAAACTTTTCTTCAAACCCTAAACTAATGATCTGGACAGCTTAGCTGTTTACCAGTATAAAAACACCAAAATCAATTAAAACACTAAAGTATAAACAAACAAAAAAAACACAGTTTTTTTTTTCTTTCTCTTCACTGTGACAGCCTTGTTCCCTTTTAATGGAATGACAACCATTACCAAATATGAAGAGCTCTCTCTGACCGCCAATGACAGAGCATATATAAAAAAGCTGCCTTATCAGGGCCCTGCTGTGAGGGGGAAGTCCCTCCCACCTCCTGCTGAAGAGGGACGTCCTCATCGTAGCATATCACCATTATTACCATTATAATCTTTATTTTTATATAGCGCCTTTCATAGCGGACCACCATCCCAAAGCACTTTACGAGACACAAGACTATGGGGTGTGAACTATGCATCAGCTGCAGCGTCATCATAACATCTCACTTAAAAGACGGAGCACAAGTAGGGTTGCCACCTGTCCCCATAATTCCGGAACACTGTGAGAGAGAACAGGATTTTGAAGTTGTCTTTAAACTGAAGGAAATCAACATGTGAATTGAGCCCTAAACCTTTGCTAAATTGATTCTGGTAATTAATTATTTTGAAGCAACATGCCAATGCAATAATAGCTTTTAACAAATGAAATAAATAAATAAGTACATCATCAATATTTATTTATTTTATTAATAGTTTTAAAAATATATATTTTAAGGTTTCTTTGTAGTTTCTAATAGTATATCACCTTCTCCTACTGAAATCATTAATACTGAGCAGCTGTTCACTATTCCTGACACCAGACAGTGTGAACACTGGATCAGTGTTGTTATTTAATTGAGAGAGTCAATGTAAATTAGGGCTATATATTACAAATTAATAGGATATAAATAGCATCTTTTAAATATTGAGAACTGAAATATCATTTTGTACAAAATAAAAATAAATACCTTGAATAAACCTACACACATGTTTATTCAAGATGCTTTATTTTGGAAGATTTGTATTATCACAATGATTTGGATAATTAAGAAGCAGTGTAAGTGCTTAGTTCATGTGTTTATTGCTTTCAGTTTAAGGGCAACTTAAAAACCATGTCCCGTCCCAAAGTGTTCTGGAATTGCAGGGCTAGGTGGCAACCCTAAGCACTAGCAACTTGCTGAGGGTCACACAGTGAGTCAGTGGCTGAACTGGGATTTGAACAAGGGACCTCCTGGTTAGACGCCTGGTTCTTTAACCACTGGACCACACCAACTCCTTCGGCACATTACTGGGGATGTGGCCTCACATGCATGTTAGCTCTGAGTGATTTCAATGAGGTACAGGAGGTGGGTCTGCATCTCAAATGAACGAGGTAAGTGGAGGTTTATTTGAAACGCAGACGTGTCCTTAGCTACTGAACCGACTACATAACATGCTGAGAGAGAGAGAGAGAGAGAGAGAGAGAGAGAGAAATCAAAAACAATTTGTGCAGGCTAAAACCAAACCAAAAGTGAAAATGTACACTTTTATACTACCTTTTACATCAGGTGGACTTTCGAATTGACTTTTCCAACCTGTCTGAGTGAGAATGTTTGCAGCAGTCTTGCCTGAATAAACAAATATTACTGGGCATCTGCCAGCAGCTGCAGAAGCATCTAAATAGGGATTATCCCATTATCATTTCTTACCTGGAGTAGTGAATGTGTTGGCAGCACTGTCATTTTTTTGCTATACAAGAAGTCACTGCAGATTTATTGAATATTGCCTTTAATTTTGCATTTTACTGCGTTTCTTCCAAATCTGGCCCAAAAAGTTGTCTTTAATTGTTTTTGTTTTTTAAATTTAAATCAATATTTCAGATGGTACAGGAGATCTGTTGCTCATTGAGGTTTTCATTGTTTAATGCCTCATTTCACAGACCCCAATTAGCACTCCTTTTGGATTACCTTTCTAAGGTAACATTTGTTAGTCCAAGATTAATGCTTACAAGCGTCTGCTAAACTAGTTGTAATTCTCACTGTTACTGGTTTACAATACTTTATTATATGTGAAGCCCAAAGTGCCATACAAGCTATTAAGAGAACCTGGCATGGACTCCAAAATGCCTCTCTACCCTTTGAAATAGGAGAGCAAACATGTCCCAAATCAGCAGTGGGTACTACTTGTTCTTTATAAACCACAGCTATCATGGATTTCTTTCCCAGATTGGTATCATAAGGATCATAGAGATCAAAGACCTTCCGAGTAGATCACAGTCTTGATCTTGGTTCTAAAATATACTGTACTGTACTGCTAGAACAAATACAATAAATAAATAAATTGTAAATATAAAATACAAGCCCAAGTTAATAGAACTGTCCAATATGATCTCACACCCTACTAGCCAGTACAAGTGACTTGTAAACAGTAGTGACTCCAGTTTTCTGGAGAGGGGAGTTGATGGGCTGACAGACAGGTGGGCTTGGGGGGGTTAAAGGTTAAGGTGAGGGAGATGCATGGAAGATAAATTAAGTCACTCTAAGAAAGGACTTTAGGAGTGATTTTGCTACAGAATGTTTTCATTAATTTGAGTTTTTAGTAAACTAAGAGTTACAAAGATGACCTGCAGTGTAATATTCCATACTCACTGCCAATACATTAGATTCAAGAGACACACACACGTAGCGAGAATGTCTCACACACACACACACACACACACACACACACACACACAATATCATGAAAGAAACAGGTGAAAAACAAACATTAGCCTTGATGTGGACTGGACAGCAAAATCTTTCTACATGACCCGTAGCTCTATTGCTTACTTTAATGCATACAATAAAATCTATGATCAATGCAATACAGTAAACTTTTTAAATAATGTCACCTTACTGATAACAGATAACCAAAAGTTCCCCAAATTTACTGCAGGCTCAAGTAGAATGTAATCAATCCTTTCAATCCATGCCCACCCCCTGTGCAAAAAGTACACCTCAAATCATTTACAAATAAGGTGTGTAATGTAAAGCTAAATCTATTTCTATAAACTGTTTTAAATCATATAAAGTGAATTAGCCTACAAGTCTTAAATTTTGTCAAAATGCATTTTAATAAGATTGTTATAATATAATTTTTAACTTCAACAAGCTCTATATTTTTTCAAGTGGACCTTGTCTAAAGTGATATAAATATACTCTTTGGATAGTGGCACTAAATAGAGATGCAGCCCACAGAGACAGAAGAGAGCCAGCAACTCAAATGCAAGTCAACTGTATACAGCAAAATCAAATCAGCAAGCCTCTATTCACTGAAAATGACTTGAATCATACGAGAACAACATTTAGATGTCTTGTTTAGTTCCGAACAAAATCCTTTACCTGGAGCAAGATATCCATCTATAATGGAAGCACAGGCCAGTGCCAAATGCATTATATTTTCATTTTAGAAAGTACGATACAGATAATCCTGCAAGAATCATATTTTTACAGAGAACCTTTTTCAATATAAGACTGGGATCAAAGTACAATAGAACCTTGCTTTTGTAAACTGAAGAGGATTCAATTTGCTGCTTTAATAAAAGCTTCCAAAATCTTTGGAAAATCGTCATTCTTGGTAATGTAGTTTAGACCTGCTGCATATTTAAATGTTAATCCTGGAGGCTTTTTTTGTTATTATTCTATAATTAAAAGTATGCTCACAAAAAAATAGTACTGCTGGTATTGCAGAAAAGATATATATATATATATATATATATATATATATATATATATATATATATATATATATATATATATATATATATATATATATATGTTGCAGTGAAGAAGACAGCCTGTATTCAATGAAGCCTGGAACTCGCTGGAATTAGCTTATTCTTAATCTTACTTCATTGTTTTGAGTACCACCTGATATGAGTTGAAGCAAAGATGTACCAAATGTAAATGCAATTTGTAAATGCAATGCATATACTGAATGTATATTTGTATGCATATTTTCAGCTGTAAGTATATCTTCAGGGTAACATAAGGAAGAATAATGAACACTTTCGGTTAACCGTAAGTAAGAATTATTGATGTGAAAAAATATACAAAATATATCTTTTATGTCAGTATACAGATTTCCTCATGCATTTCCTCTTAACCTAAAAGAATAAGCCCTCAATTAAGCCCAAGGAAACTATAACTGTAAGGGGTTTTAGTCTAGCTTCATAGTTGTACAGTATATTCTATACTGAATGTTAGGAATGCAATAGGATTTTACTTGTACTGTAGTTTTAATTGTGTTACTGAGAAATGACACACATTGTATATATAAATATATATATATATACACACACACACACACACACACACACACACACACACACACACACACACACACACAATGCATATGCTTTGTTTTAACTAGAAATATAATTTCTCTCCATTAATCTTTGGATTAACCTCAAAGCTGGTGTTTATGCTGAAGACAGACACTAAAAACATTCACTGTGCATTTAATTAACTCAAGTGCAATGTAGCTGATCACATTCGAAGTTACCACTAAATGACCGCCTCTATTTCTTGTAAAGATTGGTCAACATGAATAAATTCTAAAAATCAGCTAAAAATCATGTCTAATAAAAGAATGAAGGAGACCATGAGCATTCTTTAAACATTGTTTATTTTCTGTTTACACTAAAAGTAAAAAATGGCAATGGAAACATTGATTTGTATGACAGGTATGGTTTCCTGTGTAACGTTCTTTCACCTCAACTCCCGCGCATCAGTGAAAGCCTTTGTCGGTTGCTAGGTTACAGATAATGATAGTCTAGTATAGTCTTGTATCTTGTAAAGCGCTTCGTAACGATAGTTTCGTATCTTGTAAAGCACTTTGTGATGGTGGTCCACTATGAAAGGCACTATATATAAAAATAAAGATGATATTATTATAATCTTAAGTATGTAAAAAAAAAAAAAAAAAAAATTGAATGAATTTACATATATAAAATATGGTATAAATAGAAAAGCTGATTACACTATTTATCGAATTAATTCTGTCATCGCTGACATGTCACTGAGGATTTGTGGTGATGTCACTTATTAGATGAAAATCATACCTAATAGACTGGAATCAGCTAGCCTAAACAAATATAATGTGTAAGTCTGAAATATAAATACAGTGGTTTATCATTTTATACATTCATCATTATGTGCATAGCAGCAAGGTATCACTAAGGTATAAAATATGGGTGATTCACTGTCAACCGTGCCTGCATGTGAATTCAATTATTGACTCTAGACCCTTGTACTTCAGCTCAACAGATTTCAGCTCTGGCTTGCTGTGCTTCATAGTCTGGCCTCTCTCCTTGCCCCGAGTCAAGGTCACTCTATAATTAGCTCTCCAGCTACTGTAAGTTTCAAAGTGAGCCACTGAGACAGGTGTATTTGTAAAGATAGATAGCTCTGGTTTGCAACTTATCTGATCTAGAGCCTGAAGCAGGGAGAAATTTGTAGTACTTAAGAACAGCACTTTCATCAGCTTGATACTTTGAAGCTCCCAAAACCTAATCTTATTAAATTAGACTTCAACCTACAAAACTCACCACAAGTATATCCTTGTAGAAGTGTAAAGTAGGACAAAAATGATTATGTTAGGTTTTCTATTTCCTTCATTCTATATTTTGCAATTCTTTTGTTTGAATGAATGTTATTTTTCAATGGCCTGACAGTTGTCAATCTGGCTGGCTACAAATAACCTGTATTCCTTGATATTCTACATGAGCCCTCTTTACCAAAAGCTTAGAAAGTACTATTCATACAACCAAGAGAACAAAGGAAAAAGGAACTACTGTTTCCTTAATAGGAGTACCACGGGGATCAGTATTAGGGCCTCTGCTATTCCTAATCTACATTAATGATTTAGATTCTGGTATAGTAAGCAAACTTGTTAAATTCGCAGATGACACAAAAAGAGGAGGAGTGGCAAACACTGTTGCAGCAGCAAAGGTCCTTCAAAATGATATAGACAAGATTCAGAACTGGGCAGACACATGGCAAATGGCATTTAATAGAGAAAAGTGTAAGGTACTGCACGCAGGCAATAAAAATGTGCATTATAAATATCATATGGGAGATACTGAAATTGAAGAAGGAATCAATGAAAATGAACTAGGAGTTTTTGTTGACTCAGAAATGTCTTCATCTAGACAATGTGGGGAAGCTATAAAAAAGACCAACATGATGCTCGGATATATTGTGAAAAGTGTTGAATTTAAATCAAGGGAAGTAATGTTAAAACCGTACAATGCATTAGTAAGAGCGCATCTTGAATATTGTGTTCAGTTCTGGTCACCTCTCTACAAAGGGAATATTGCTACTGCTAGAACGAGTGCAAAGAAGAGCGACCAGAATTATTCCGGTTTTAAAAGGCATGTCATATGCAGACAGGCTAAAAGAATTGAATCTATTTAGTCTTGAACAAAGAAGGCTATGCAGTGACCTGATTCAAGTGTTCAAAATTCTAAAAGGTATTGACAATGTCGACCCAAGGGACTTTTTTGACCTGAGAAAAGAAACAAGGACCAGGGGTCACAAATGAAGATTAGACAAAGGGACATTCAGAACAGAAAATAGGAGGCACTTTTTTACACAGAGAATTGTGAGAGTCTGGAACCAACTCCACAGTATTGTTGTTGAAGCTGACACCCTGTGATTTTTCAAGAAGCTGCTTGATGGGATTCTGGGATCAATAAGCTACTAACAACCAAACGAGCAAGATGCACCAAATGGCCTCCTCTCCTTTGTAAACTTTCTTATGCACAAAGACAACCAGTGGTGGAGGAAGAGGAAGATGGGCCCCACTGCAAGACCTTATTGTGGGCCCCCCTCCCCAAACGTTAATTTAACTTTTATTTATAAACATCAAACATACCAAATCAAGTGTTCAATACTGAACTATATAATATAGTACATTTAATTGTCAGAATATTAGCATGTGTGAAACAGTACGCAATAAGAACGTTTTCTAATCACCTTTATTTTATTTTGCTTACATCTTTACTACACTACACTATTTTTTTTTAATCATAAACTAACAGGTTTATTCACTACCAGGATTCCCCAATTCTGCAATTACAGAAATGATTACAGAATTCACCATTCTGCACAGACATTTGCAGAAATTGTCTCACATAGGAAATTGTTTTATTATTATTATTATTATTATTATTATTATTATTATTATTATTATTATTATCAAATCATGAAATACAGGCATGTTGATTTGTTGTAGTTATTTTGTTGCCCGCAGCAGCACCCAGCAGCTTCCATCTAAACTACAGGATGAATCGTACACACAGAATATAACTACAAATGTCTGTGCTGAATAGTACCCATGAAGACGTGCCTCATACAAGCCTCCAGGGGAAAAAAGTTAGGAATTAAGAAGATAATAGCGATACCTGTTGAAATGAGGGCAGATGCAATCTGATTTACTGGCACCGCACACCGGCAGCTACAGTGATACAAATAACATCTGCAAATATAAATGTGAAGTATATTATCATTGCACCTGCTATTGCCCTGCCTCTGAAAACAACTAAAGATCACAGATTTTAAAAATACATCACAGCATCTAAAACTGTTTAATGATTAACTGTTGCATTACCGTAGCTTGTCTCCTCGCTTTGTTTTGGCTGCATTTTTGTCAGGTGAAACTGGAGGAAGCGCTGTGTAACTGCACAGGGGTCTCACTATTTACCGCAAAAAAATGTGTGCTGCAATGGATATTCAAATAAATTGTAACACTGAAGAGATGGGCTTTGTATCACAAAACTGGTGAGGGCGTCGGAAATCGCGTGTGACGGATAAGTGCATAAATTTGTTACATACATATAACGGGGATTCATTTTATTCTTAATACAAGGACGTGTACCTGGGTAACGGATATCCAAGTTCTGACTGTGTGTATTTTTCCATGTATTTATTACTGTTTAAGTAAAAGTAACACTAATAAAAGTAAACAAAATAGAAATGCATGCTGGTCTTTTTTAATGTTATGTTCCCCATATTATAACTGCAATAGGTCACTTCAGGTTGTGTATTACATTAAATAATCACCCTTCCTACAGTGAACCAAAGGTGCAGAACTACTCCCATAAAAAACCCTGGATACAATTAAAATATCTGTGTTTGTTTTACCATTTCCAACAAAGGCATGTCAATGTCAGTATATTGTTTGTGTACTTGACCTAGTAGGTGCAAAATAAAGAGAATGTATCCAGTTCTAAACAGCAGGGCCGGTGCTAGGATTCACTGGGCCCTGGTGCAAGAGTGTGAAATAGACCCACCCCCCCCCCCCCCCCCAAAAAAAAAAAAAATCTAATTTAAGTTTTGTTCCAAAAATGAGTACAAATCATGTGTGAATTAAATGTCAGTTTATCTAGCTGGACGGGTTTATGTTTCATGATTTCAGCTCTTAGCTCTTTGGTACAAAAGTCAGGCCAAGTAGCTGGATCATAAAAATCACATAAAGGTGACTGACTGGGTACCGGGTTTACAATACTTGATTCAGTACCTTGTATTTGCTGTTGCACATTTCCAAAATCCGAATGTCTCCAATTCACGTCTTTCCTCTGGCTCCATCTGTTGTTTATTTTTCATGCGAGGAGGAGGTTGTCAGTTTCATTATGCTGTTTATTAACACTCAATACACAGAGACCAATTGCCTGCAAAACTCCCATATCTCTCCGTGCCGACTCCTCTAACGTAAGGTGCGGTTCCCTTCCCCTTTACGGTATCTATTCCAAGTTCCCTTGTTTTAACAATAATGGAACATTAACTGTCGTAATGAACTACAACCCATACATAACACTGCTGAAAGAAGAAATGGTAATGCCAGGGCACTTCTATTTCTTTTACACAGAACTTGATCATTATTTTGTTAAATGTCATGGTCACCTAAGCTATAGGATTATTATATTGTTGTCCTTGATTTGTTGGGACTCAAGACGTATAATGGTCTCCCATTAACCTTGTGAAACTGCTGTGAAAGCTGTTCAACAGAAGCTCTAATAAAACACTTTACTATTGTATTGTGAACTGTATTATGGAGCAGGTAAGTTTTGGCTCATTTTTTAAGGGAACTTTTATTACTATATGTGTGTAAGTGTTTAAATGTGTTTCGTCTACCGCAGAATAATTGGTGTAATAATTATTGGTTTTAAAAATCTAATTGTGTTATCTTCAGCTGGATAATATAAAATAAGGAAACATTGAGTATGGTATTAAAAAAATAAAATGGAAAATGTATTTTACTGAAATTGCACCTTCAGTGATAAACTGAGATCACAATTACACATATTGAAACACAGCGTGCCAAGGCATCTCAAATCATCAACATGTCAAGGCTGCTGGGGACCACATGCTGGTTGGAAAAGCCTGAGGAAGCAAGGAATGGATCAGACAGTGATCCACAAGCACTTTAATCACTGGAAAGCTGAGAGAATCTGAGGGACAGTTTCATGTGGAAAAATAAATCCTGTGTTCTTGGTTTGGTGCCAAATGAACATCTACATCCAATCCAGCCCCTTGATCTCCTTCACCACATAGTTTGTTTGAACATTTCCAATTTGGTTTCAGGTCAAAAACATTGTACGGGTCATTAGTTAACTTCTTTAAAATGCTGATAGCTGGGGCATCTTTTGCCCTCATTCAACTGGATCTTACCTCTGGGTTTGATACCATGGTATCCTCCTATACAACCTGAAGAGTTAAGTACTGTAAGTAACTAGAAGTTATCTTTCTTGGAAGTTGAAGGAAGTTTTTAATGCTAAGGCTACCTCTCCAGTAACCACAGTTTTTCCACAGGGCTCAATCCTTGGCCCGTTGCACTTTTATGCTACCGAATGGAATCTAATGACTTGCATGCTGAAAATCTTGCCCTCTACTGCCTCTACTTGCATGACTTTTTAGCTCATAATTTTTTATTACATTAATAGGTTTTAATAAAAAAAAAGTTATTCGTGTAATACGTTTCTTAATAAAGAATTTTAACTGCATACACGTGTGTTTGTATTGATTACTGTACTGGTGACTGGGGGACATTTTGAATGTCAGGTTATTCTTATCAGTGCGAAAGAAGTTTTTCAGTTCAGCTGAACACAACTGAACTCTTCAGTACCCCCTACTGTGGAATACATCCACCCAGCCTCGCCGCTGAGCTGCCTTGGCTTCTGCCTTTCAACACTAACACTTATTTACACCCAAAATGAGAGACTTTATTCATAAGATCATAAGACCACCGTAAAGGTTGGATACAATGTTTAGTTTTTAAGTTTGGTTTAAAATATATGGTTCTAACAAAATATTTCCAGTAAATCTTACCTTCAACTTCAAATCGTCACATGAAGGAGCTAAATAATAACATTCAATGTAGAATATAATGTGGGTATCTGGAACCAATACATGATAATCATGGTAATAAAGTAATGAATTACTTAATTTACCATAATTCATAAACCTTACACTGGCGACTCTGGTGTGACTCTCTGCACTGGGATTAAAACTTACACTGAAAAGCAGTGACTGGTGCAAGCCAGTGCGTCTAGCTTCTGGTACTTTTAAGCTGTTTTAAAGAAACACATATATGTTTCATGGACACATATACCTGTTATTGCGCTCAAGAAGTATAAAAAACGAAATGTTCTGAATTAGTTTTCCTACAAACCTGTGCCAGATGCATTCCTTCAACAGGAAGTGTAGCATGGAAAAAAGTGCAAGATAAGTTCATCAATTTTATTGTTTACAACTGCTAAAAACAAAATACCACTACAAATCAAATACGCGTTTAACATGATGTGAGCATCTTTCATACAGGAAAATGTGAGAACTGCGACGTGATGGCAATACATATTAGATAAGATTTACTGGAATTATTTTGTTGGCTATGTGTACTTGAAGAGATGTGTCACTTTCAATTGGTTAACTGCTAAACATGATTGGCACATACTCATTTACTGGAATCTTGAGCAGCCAATGATACACTAGGATGCAATTCCAAAATAAGCTGCATTACAATAGAAATGTCCATGTATGTTGCACAGATATTTTTTATAACATATTAAATGAAAACTTGTGTGCTGTAATCAGGAATGCAACTAGTTATTTGTGATTTAAGGCCTGCAGAGCTTTTTAATTAAAAACAAAACAAAAAACAAAACGACTGTACACATTAGTTGTACATCTACTTGGAAACGAATTTTTTTTAATCTACCACTGTCGGGGTGATATAACCCCACACACGTACGTATTAAGTGATCATAAAACACTAGTAACAACATTCCAAGTCTGTACGAAGAACGACAGAACCTTCTCGTGACATGTCGATACCAGTTCGTAAAACGCATGATTGAAAAATACTTAAAAAAAAAAAAAAAAAAAAATATATATATATATATATATATATATATATATATATATATATATATATATATATATATATCCTATATATATACTCGTAATCGTAAAAATAGTTTCTAAAGTGCCATTCATATAGCCTAGTGATCTTTCAGTATTTAACACATGGGTGGTCTGCATAATTGGTTCACTAAATATTAAATATAACGATCTTAATTTGAGTTTAATAATGTCATCAATGTAATATTTCTTGTGGATTTGATTGTATTTGTCCCACATCTCATGTCCATTGAGAGAAAAACGGATTTAATAGCTTCTTTCACAAGATTGAAAAGAAGCATCTGACAGCCCTCACATACAATGATGAACCTTCACAGGAATTTTATTTAGAAGCTGCTGATAAACATTTCCACATAGCATCCAAGGGGAATCATCATTTCTTTGGAGAGTAGTTTGTAATGCAAGTTGACCAACTGAATGCTTACAATAAGTACAATGCTTTTTGAACATCAGCTATCTCAGGAGCACAAAACAACTTGCTGTTTTGAAAAAAAAACAAAAAAACACTTTACTCTGATTCGATAGCAGATTTTTTAAAACAATTGTTAGACAGAAAATAAGTAATTTGTATTGGTTACACTGTTTAATATGTGTGTCTACACCTTTAAATTACAGGCTTGAATTAATTCATGTTTGCATTTCGACAGTAGGGATTCACATATATTGATGAGCGGTTGACCTTTATTTGAGGGATACATTACATGAGAATGAGAGAGAAACGTGAGTGAGACTTGTAAACAAGACAGCTGCAGTATACCTTACTCTGTACACATAGAAACAGGTACATAGGCTCTTTAGTTATTATTTGAGACAGAAGTAGCTGCACAGAAAGATTTTGTTGTCTTGATCACCGTTTGCATGGATTTTGAATTGCACAAAAGATTCCTAGCTGGCTGCTCGTCTTGGTTCATTTCATGAGCTGACCTGCCTACACACTTGTTACAAAACTTTAGTTTACAGTCCGGTAGTCTCACTAGGGATGCAAGTCGTATTTTGTTTTTTGAATTGGAAGCTATTGATGCCGTGAAATTTTGAATTCAGTTTTATCTCTTTAACCAGGATAGAACCATTGAAATATACATCTCATTTACAAGGGGGTCCTGGCAGGAGAAGGCGAAGACAAGACAAGGCTTGTTGGCTTTTTTTAAAAAAAATTGTACAATAAATAATTTCATACATTTAAGACTTTTGTGAGTTCAAAAATTAATATAACATTTTTATTATTTACATTTTTGGAGACACGTGTGCCGATCCCACAAGTTCCGTGGTTTTCAGTCATGTTTTAAAACTGCACCCCTTCTGTCTAAAGGTTTCAGCTGAAGTATCTACTCTGCTGAATGGTATCTCAGATGCAATAAAGACATAACAATCTGATCTACCCCCCCCCCCCCCCCCCCCAATTAATATCATATTTAATTTATGTCACAACAATGTGGGACTGACAAAATGGTGGTTTAGGACAGAATATTAAACAGTAATTTCTATAACTTTTAATTACAAGTCTTTGGAAGCACAGAATCAAAAGACTATACTCAGGAGTCTCTTCAGAAACACATATATTCCCAATGACCCTTAGAAGTACCCCCAGGTGTATGTGTATGCTTAATTACAATACTTTGGTATGTCTTCATAAAAATATATGACTTTACACAACTCTTCAGAAATAAGTAATTGTATAATTTAATTATGTCAGATCTAGGATCTGTTATATGAAAGTAGAAGGCAGAAGTAACTTTCAAAAAAGTTATAATTAATGAAGTGTAACAAAAAATTTAAATCCCTTTGGAAACTTTCTGACTGCATTAAAATCTTTGTATATTTCTAATACAGTTGTAAAATTCTCTTGGATTAAGGGGACCATTAAAGCAGCCAGATACTTTGAGGTCACAGCAAAGCCACATATAAAAAATATATTACCTTAAAAGTTTGCCAGCATTAACTTAGTACCAAACTGCTTTTCCTTTATAGGAACAAGATCAATAATAATTGTTAGAAAAAATAAAATCAGCAAAACGCATTGAAATAATTGGACGAGCCAGCAGCATCTGGTGAACAGCTACTATGAATCAAGTTTTCTTTTGGATTGCTGACAATACACAGATGCTAGCTCTAACTACACTTTGGCAGCATTACGCATACAGTATCTATGATGAAAGACAATCTGGCAAAAATAAGTGAAGAGTTGCTGATTAACACGGGTCAAAGCGCCATTACAAAAGTGAATAAAAAACAATATCTGAGCAACTGCATTGAGAACTACTCAGAATGACTGATACAAACTATTCAATTTAATTAACTCTACAAAAAGCCTCTAGAAAATATGTTACCCTTTATTGGTGAAAGGCAAACCTTGTTGCAGTGAAACAATGTTGTAGCCTTGAGACAGTATACTTATTTTGATATGAACACACATCATTGATAAGTACTAGGATAATGCTAAAAAAAATGACTCACAAAATTGAAAAACCTTTATGTTAGGGCAATATAAACTTGTTTTTGTTTTCTCTGTGTTCATGATTGCTTGCCATTAGTTATGCCTTATCTGGCAGCATTCCTTTTATATGAAGATGTAATGACTTCTCCTTTCATATGTGGAAACTGATTTATAAGAGAGATTGTGTGGGTCTGTATATGTGTCATTATTGATGGCATGAAAGACTGCTTGATGTTATCTTAATTGTGAAGCATTTCTGATTCCTGGCACCATGGTTTGAACACAAGTGAGTTGCTGGACAGTCAGCGCTTGCTTATCTGAGACAAACAAGTGTGATAGTTTTATGAATCAGTTTTGTTGAAAATCTTGATCCATAGCAAAAGCTGAATAGCATTTCAATATGTTTTAGTAAATTAACTATTTACTTGAAAAAAATCAAACAAATACTGTACATGGCTGGATTGCAAAAACAATGCAGTCAGAAATCGAATGGGACGAATTACTGCAGTGTTTTTTTAATAGGATCCAATTGACAGTGGTATGTAATGCAAATGAAAACATTTATGTTAACAGATTATTCAAAGTTGAGCAAACTATACAAAATAGTAAAACTTTTTAGTGGTTGTCAGCAGTGTGGAAACTCTGTAACGGGTTCTAAGTCTTAGCACTGATGGGGAGAGGTGTCGTGTCTGTATCAGGGTTAGTGACACCAGCTAGGGAAACTCCCTTAAAAAGAGTTTGGTTGCTAGTTAGCACTTGGCTGCCATCTCTTACACTTACGGTGCATGGTGTCTGTGATAATGCAGGTGATCTTTTATTACTCACTACTACTACTATTTTACTACCAATTATCATGTTTTACTCGGTGTTTACTAATAAGAGGGTTGACTGTGTTTGGAAGGTGCTAGCGCTACTGTGCAGACAAGAAAAACTACCAAGGGAATCGTGATCTAAACCAGTTAGTGTAAATCTAGATGGGGACTTACGGATTTTATAGCTTTTCTCAGTCTGTGCTTTTATCATAACAGGCAGTAATCTGTCGAATTTTCTGGTTTATTTATAAATAATTTAATATACCGTACATAATCTCATACATCCAAATTCTGACCAATTATCACATTTTCAGTCTGTACATCTTGTAGCTAGTGGGTGAGCTAGTCACCCTTAACCCCTGTGATTGCTACATTTTAATCCAACACAACGTCTTTGAGAGAAACCAGTTATTTCTTATCTTTTCAAAACCAATTTTACTTGGTTTAATTACCAATTAAATTAATTGATTCTTTTTTAGTCAGTGTTCTGCATATGAATTATAGGAAATGGCAAAAGTACAAATTAGAGGCTTGATTTCCATTACATGAGAGTAGATGTTAAAAAACTTCATGCTGATTTGAACTCGGCTCTCGCCAAGATAAGCACTAAGAAGTAGCTTTACAGTAAACTAATGTGATCCATCTGCATCTCCATCCATTTGCGTTTCTTTCCATCTGTTGATGTAGATATCCTTCTGCCTGGTGTTGATGGCTGAAGTGTATTGCTGGCTCCAGGGATCAGCTTATTTTGCCTTTCCAGCGCATCAGCACACACAATGGCTGTGATGCTGGCTCTGAAGATCAATCACAGCGTGGTCTCCCCAGCGCATCGGCATGACAACCATCTGAATTGAGCTAAGTAGGGTACATCTATGGAGTCTTCAAGTGGGCATCTTCTGTCCTCTGTGTTTCGTCGACTAGCCCACGGCACCTCAAGAGGGCTCAACAGTGATTCTGGCATCCCAGCATCACCCCCCTCCATCCCCCACTCAACTCAGCCCAGCTTACTTCCCCGTACATCAGTGTTGCTTTCTTTCTATTGTGCTTCAGATCCCTAACCAGAATCTTTCTGTCTCAACCACAGCCACTTTCTGCTCCTTTCTGCTTCTTCAGATAAGTTCTTCACTGTGAGATGCAACTCTTGGCCACTGAACCCGACGTCTCTGAGAAACCGAGTTGGAGAGTGTACAACAAATCCTCGACAACCCACCTCCACTGGGTAAACTCAGACTCTCCATCCTCTCTGTTTTGCTTCAGCAGCTAGTTGAGCATAGCAAATCCAACCTATCTTCACTATTTCTGCCTCTCATTCTGACCAGTTTGAATTGCTCTTAATGAGATCTCAGTATTTTTGTACACAATTATATGTCACTACAGATATAAACTGTTGTAATCCTAACTTGTTGCGTCCTATTTCTAGTTATATTTTAATAGTATTATTTGCACTTACTGTAAAGTATACTGTATTTAAATATGAATCTTGCATTGTAACCCTGTACTGCACTGTAGCACCTGTAACTCACCTTGGATAAAGGTGTCTACCAAACAAGTAAATAATAAAATAATAATGAATGAATGTGCATGATGGAGAAAATGTATGGAACTGTTGTGTTTGTTACAATTACTTTAATCATCATTAAATTAAATAAACTCATATTTTACTCACTCAGGGTTGTGTGTTCGAGAGTGGAGAGAAGGAGAAAATAATTAAAAGCCAATCAAATGCTACTCATGCGAGAGGACTTGCATGATACTTGTTTAGTGTTGTCCACTGTCTGTTTTGTTTGTCTATTTATTTTGGCCTGAAGTGCCGTGTTTTGTTCAAACCTTTTATTTTCTGCGCGTTAATAAAACACTGAGCGCTGCAGCTTCTCAGTTTTCTCCCGCCAGTACTGCCTGTCTGTCTATTCCTTTCTGGCCTGACGTCACCCTACAGCCAGCCTGTTCACAGTCTCTCACAGGCACTGCCAAATATTTGTAGTGTGAATTAATAATGTATCTGGGAAAATAAATTTTTTGTTTACCTTTATAACCAGTAAATCAAGCAATATTTATAAAAAAAATATATATAATTTTATAAATAACTAATAACAACATTGACATCTCATTAAAGTAGAACAAATACATGTTTTTTTAAGAAAAAAGTTGCATATAAATTGGGCAAAGATTAATCAAATAGTTCCTGGCAGTGAAAAGCCCCTGCAAAAAAATTCAGTCTCTGACTATATGGGAGACTATAATCTACTCTCACTTGGGGCTCCAGATGCTTTGAGACTGGCTCTGCATTTCTGAACTCTCTTTATCAAAGAATATGTTTTTTTATAAAAGAGGCAGGGTTTTTATGAAAGGATTTTTCACTCCAAATGCATTAGAAATAGTTTTTCCCTCTTGTAACACAGAGCAATATGAAGAAGCTGAACATGTATAAAATATGACCTAGTTTATGTTTAATACGCATGTCTTTTCTGAGAACTCTGATCCCTACAATAAATAATAGATGTTAATATCAGCCTTGTCTGCTGCAGCTTTTTTTAATCAACATGTTTAACAGCCAAGACCTTCAAATCACAAAGCTTCAGTTTAATTATAATCTAACCCAACCCTTTCCAACTTGTGCTTACTGTGCCTGTCAAACATGAAGTAGGAGGCTATTTAAACTGTATTTGCAGAAACAATAAATGCAAATATCATGTATTTCACCTGTGACGCACAGACCTGCAAATTCCTTACAAAGCATGTTCCAGTGTGTAGCTGTTTCACTATAAAATATATATGCTGCACTAAAAAATAAAAAAAATTAATTATTCCAGGATCTCAGCTTTGTACTTGGAGAAAATCAATTATCATTAGTAGCATGTATTATGGTAGGTAATAGTGAAATCATACACAGGATGGTTGCACCACATTTCAGTTCTAAAAGCAGGTATAACTAGTGAGTCTTTGATAGAGCTTCAAGATTTACAATATATGTGGAAAAGTGTTAACATAGAAAATGCATGATACAGTGGTAGCCGAAGCCAGCTATTATCAGTCCAGCAAGAATCTGAAATGATTTGCAATGTCCTTATTAATGTAAAAATGTATTTATACTACCGGTACAGTACTTATACACTTCCAACTATAATTCAGAACTCTGAATCAGATAATCATACAGTCATGTAGTTTGAACAAGACACAGATCTAGCTATGTAATCAGAGTGTGGAAAATCACAGGCATACAGTATATGTTATGCACATTCATCATAATGTGTGTGCTATGAAAATACAATATATATATTGATTTATTTTTTATTAATTTTTCTAACTGTAACAGGTGCTGCTTATTAATGTTTTATGAATATTCTATAAATATATAATGCATGATTAATAACTATGTTATAAAGTGTTAAGAAAGCATCATAGATGGTTTATAACCATGCAATAGCCATAGACAGAATTACAGTTTTATAAAGGGGACAGTTTTTAGTCACCTATTCTAATTTGTTTAATCATGCAATAGCCACAAACAGAATTACGTTTTTATAAAGGGGTGAGTTTTTAGATACATATTGTACTTTGGGATGTTTAAACATAATTCCGTCTATGGCTATTGCATGGTTATAAACCATCTATAATACTGTATTAACACTAGAACCGTCGGGTTTATGCTACTACCTAGAACAGCCAGCGGTAGTCATTTTGACGGGTACATTTTAAACAGCTTCAACGTGAAAATGAAACGCAAACTATCAGATACAATTCAAAAGATTTATTTATGAACCTATCTAACATTTGCATAGTAGAAACACCCTGTTTAAAAGAAAAAATAAACATAAAAGGCTTTATTTTCGAAATTAGCGCATATAATAAAACTGAAAAACTATAATAAAATAAAATTTCAAAAGAAGATATTATGTAAACAAGTGTAAACTGCTGGATGTAAATACAAAATTGTAAAAACAAAGTAATTATTTACAAAAATAGCAAAAGGCTTTTTATTTTCACATTAGCTTACTGCATAGCACGACTTCAAAAAATGAAAAGTATAATAAAATAAACATTTCAAAAGAAAATGTTGTGTAATCAGCTGTAAACTGGTTATATGTAGGCCTACATACAGAATTGTAAAATCGAAATTATTATTTATACAAAAGAACGTTTTGCATTGTGTAACGGGACTGCGCATTCAGGGAAAAATACATCAAAGTAGCCCCCATATTCGCACAATACAAGGTAACACTTATCAATTTGTCGTGTGCATTTACCACATACTGCACTTTCACACTGGGAACAGACATTTTATTTTTATTGCATTTAGTTACCTGGCATTGTTTTCTGTTGCGTGTGTCATTTGATGTGCACTGTATCCAGGTTGAGCTTCATTTCTCTGAGGCTTTGCAGCTTTCTGATCGAAATGTTTTTGCCAAAGCTCCTTGGCTAGCATCATAAGATGATGTTTTCCCCTGTGCATTCATTGTACAAAAAAAAGAACTTGATGGCTGCCATGTCCAGTACATTGTAAAATACAGCAACTGGACACCGGTGGTTGCTTTCACGAAGAACTAAGTTTTGCGCAGATGGTGGAAACTCTCTTCTCGCTTTGTTTACTGTTCCAACCAGGCTGTTTGTTTTTTTTTGTTTTTTTTCTTCAACTGTTTTGCTAATTACAGTGAAATGAAAAAATGGCATTGGTTACATCAGCCTAAGTACCACATTGCCACCGAGTCTCTGACCAGCTGGGTGAGTTTCATCTTTGCACAGCTGGGGGTAGGGTCAGCTGCCAGCCAAACCTTGATCCCAAATTTGACAGGTTTATTTGACGTGTATTGTGTCTAGCGAAATTGTTTTATGTTTAGCTTGAAACAAACAATGCTGTTTTCAGTGAAGTCGTTCCAAATTCCTGCTGCCAATGCAAATATATCTGTAGTTACTCTCAAATCAAAACGCAAAAATATCAAGATTTCTGAAAAAAATCTTGTAATAGTAATATTATAAGACAGCAGACTATATGCTCACATAAACAGCCAGGCGGCAGCTCTCCAAGGAATCGATTACAATAGAGATTTGGAAAACACATATCTAGACTTCAAGGGCAATATTTTAATAAAATAATAATAATATAATAGTAATCTTTATTTTTTATAGTGCAGTTCATACAGCACATCTCAGAGCGCCTTACAGTTTAAAACAATACACAGTGATATTAAAAATGGACAAAAAGCAGGTTACACATTAAAACAAGGACACACAACAAGTTTAGCTCAGAAACAGAGGACACACAGCACCAGTACTGTACAACACATAAACAGCCAGCCCTACGCAGACTCAAATGCCATTTAAAAAAATGTGTTTTTAGTTGCTTTTTAAAAATATCAACAGTATTTGAATCTTTTATTTTCTGTGGGAGAGCATTCCAGAGTTTAGGTGCATAGCAACTGAAGGCCCTATCTCCCATAGACCGAAGCCTAGATTTTGGCACTGTTAAGAGCCCAACATCTGCAGATCTCAGGTTTTGCACAGGAGAATATACAGTTAACAAATCAGAGATATAGCTAGGAGCCAGACCATTCAAGGCCTTATATGTTAACAGTAGTAATTTAAACTCAATCCTGAACTTAACAGGAAACCAATGCAAAGATGCCAAAAGATTTAGACCTTGTTAGGACTCGAGCAGCCGAGTTCTGAAGACATTGTAGCCTATTGATAACACGTTTAGAGGCGCCAGCAAACAATGTATTACAGTATTCGAGTCGGGAGGATATGAAGGCATGCACGAGTCTCTCTGCATTAGGTAGAGAGAGAATAGGTCTTAAGCAGGCTATGTTATGCAGATGGAAAAAAGACAGCTTTGTAATATTTCGAGCATGAGCTTTGAAAGTTAGGCAAGGATCAAAAATAACACAGAGGTTTCTCATTTCGGAACTCGCTCTAATTTCAAACTCATCAATAGCCGAGCGGATGTTCCCCACATTACTCAACTGATGCGGAGAACCCAGCAGCATAACTTCTGTCTTATTGTAATTTAACTGCAGAAAATGTTCTTGCATCCAGAATTTGATTTCCATCAAACAGTGTGAGAGTACAGAAACAGCTATTGAGGTATTAGGTTTAGTTCGAAGATAAATCTGAGTGTCATCTGCATAAGAATGAAAACTAACTCCATGGCGCCGGATTATCTGGCCAAGTGGCAGCATATAGGCCAAGTTGCAGCATATAGATATTAAATCACAGAGGCCCTAGAATAGAGCCCTGTGGGACACCTGTGGAAACAGAAGTCTCTAGGCGCCTAATAAGAATATCCTGGTTATCTGTGTCAAATGCAGCACTAAGGTCCAGGAGTACCAAGATAGACAATGCTCCAGAATCTGCAGCAATGAACAGATCATTTACCACCTTTACAAGAACTGTTTCTGTACTGTGCAGTGATCTAAATCTAGATTGTAGGGGTTCATACAGATTATACAATAGGTGATTTGATAATTGGTTGGCCACTGTATGTTCCAGAATTTTTGCCAAAAATGGCAGATTAGTTATAGGCCTATAATTACATAATATCTCTGGGTCTAAGGTAGGCTTTTTTAGCAATGGTGTGACTGATGCACATTTAAGAAGACGGAACTGTGCCAGTGCTTAGAGACACATTGACAATCTTAGCCTCAACTGAACTAACGGCTGGAAAATTAGTAACAATAATAGATATCCAGTAATAGGATCCAGAGAGCTGGTTGTAGGATTCATTTTAGACATGATTTTCATCAGGCATGATGACGTAATATATATTGCTGTAAACTCAGTGGCGGTAGAGATAACAAACTAGCTTGTATACATATAAAAAAATACCATATTGTAGGTTATATTGACAATAAAAGCATGTTTGTAACATGTCGTCAAAATGACTATTTTTGGTGGTTCTAGGTAGAAGTGCTTATAACTTTTTTTATTTTTGCGATTCTGACTTTCAAACACCATCAGGATATTTAATACATGTATTTAGGAAAAGTCAAAAACAGACAGCTGCGGATCTTTAACACACGCAGAGTAATTAAAATTTTAAAAGTGAAAACTATCAAAATGACTATAGTGACGGTTCTAGTGTTAACACTTTATAATATAGTTATTACGCATCTATTATATGTTTATAAAACACTAATAAGTTGCATCTTAAACCTTAGTGGTCCATTTATTAAGAGCTTGTTAGGTGCGTCAGGTTCAATTTATTTTCCCACGCGCTGTTTATTTTACAAGCACTGTTTAAATTTTTTTTCAGAGTAAAACAGGTTTAAAAGGCACTGAATCGTAAAAGGACACTCAGCACTGTATCTCCAGCCAAACCCCACCCCTTGTTCGTTGTATTTTTCACATACCTCTTCATAGACGTGCACATTGATAAATCCTCTCCTGATCACTCATTTTATCACCAAACTCCTCAATAATGCGATCCAGGTCATTATTTTATTACTATAATGTCTCAAAAAGCTCTGAAAATGTCTATAATATTCTTTGAGTGCTAGATGTGGAAGCAGCTATCTTCTTTGTTTGTGTCCATGTTATCTCTGCCGTGCAGGGGAATATGTGTATTGCTCAGACACACCCCTATTTTTTTCGGCTTCTCTCGGTTCCTACGGGTCTCACTTGGCCATTTAAGGTTTTCTCGCTTTTTTTCTGGAGAAAAAACGACTAGAGACCTGTGCTTGACATCTTTTTGATGATGTCGGACAGGGTCAGACATTGGACTGGAAAGAGAAAATTGTAATGTTGGACCTGGTCTGACATAGGGTTAATGCACTCTCACAAACACTCACTCTCACAAACACTCACCAACTAATACTCCCAACTACTCTCCTTTTATACAGGTGCCTGGACTAATTGATTAATTAACACCTCATTAGTCCAGGCACATTCCACACACTCCTCACACAAACTCATTTACTCACAGATCCACCCTGCTGACTCACTCACATCCACTCTAAACAACACAAAAACACACACAGACAGGCTGCACCCTGTCACATCTATTAAATCAGCAAATTGTGTTTATTGTGGACTAAACTGTCAGTTAAATTTGCATTCCTTCAGATATTTTCAAATATCAGTTCAAAACTCAGGCAAGTAATGAAATATTATCATTTGCAAAACATAATCAAAGCTATTCTATGTAACACTGCATTAAAGTAGAAAAATATCCCAACAGTTTGAATATAGCACTCAATAATTTCTCTCATTGGTTTTGGACTGGTCATGCAGTTATTGTTGATGCCAAAAGCCATTGTGAGACATATTATTGTGTGAGAATGTATTAAGACCCATACTTTATTCTATCTATTAGGATGAAGTAAAATGCAACACGTGTCAATGTTAATGGTTTTATTATACAGTATGAATAGTTGGTACATTTACTCAAAAGCTTAACTTACAACCCTGTACCAATTTATAAGGTCCTTTTCTGCACATCGAAACCAGAGACAATGCAACTAAATAGTTTCAGCTTGATGTCAGAATTCTACAGAGTGAGTGTTGACATTTTTAAGAGAGTTGTTTTGCTTGAAGGGATAGCTTTAGTCAATTGGCTGGATTTATTTTCAGTGGAGTTGAATTAGGGAACATGATGGAATGCTGACAGAATATAAACTGGTACTTGACCGAATTATATTCTGTCAACAACTCACACTGGTAGTAGAAGCAGGGATTTTTCTGACAGTTCAGAAAGATCACTGATAAAATGTATGTGAAATATTATGCAAATTATACTTTTTTCAATGTCTGTTGTGGTAAACTGCTTTTACTACACCTTAATCTTACTGCTGATGAGATGCCTAGTATCAAGCTCTTCAGTCTTTTCAGATGAGGAAATGAATTTCTTTCATCAACAATAATAATAGTTTGTGAGCGGACATGCACACTGATGCAGAACACACTCACTAATATCTGTTCTGTCATTCTGTCCTTTAAAAGTGGAAGTATCATTCACATTGTGTATATCTTACTTGAATTCTGCTCTCCTGATTAATGCAAGAGGCATACACAATAGAAACATAAAGCAAGGGTTTCCACTTAAAACAACTAAAGCAGGAGAAGTATAGAGCCAAAGAGACCACTGTAGAGCCACAGTGCCCACTATAGAGCCACGCCACCCACTATTGAGCCTCGCCACCCACTATAGAGCCACAGCACCCTCTATAGAGCCACGTCACCCACAATAGAGCTACAGTGGCCACTATAGAGCCATGCCACCCACTATAGAGCCACAGCGCCCACTATATAGCCACAGCACCCACTATAGAGCCACAGCACCCACTACAGAGCCATATCACCCACTATAGAGCCACGCCACCCACTATAGAGTCACAGTACCCACTATAGAGCCATGCCACCCATTGTAGAACCACAGCATCCACTATCGAGCCACAGAGCCCACTATAGAACCACTCCACCCATTATAGAACCACTCCACCCATTATAGAACCACAATACCCACTATCAACCCACCCCACCCTCTATAGAGCCACAGCACCCTCTATAGAGCAACGCCACCCACTATAGAGCCATAGCGACCATTATAGAATCACGCCACCCATTGTAGAACCACAGCATTCACTATCAAGCCACAGCACCCACTATAGAACAATACCACCCACTATAGAGTCAAGCCACCAGCTACACAGACATACCATCCTGTTGGAGAACAGCAGCGGGATCAACAACGGAATTAAAGGATGGCAGTATTTTTTATCAGCCACTCTTTAGATCATTAAAATAAATGGATGACCCATGGTGGATCATTTTAAACTAGGTTAAGTTCATCCACATTTCCAGTCAGTAAGCAGACTAAACAAGGAATAATAGCTTCCAAGGGAGAAACAGTAAATTATATTTCTGTCTCCTGCAGTAGCTTCATTATACACAGTCAAGGGCCATTTATGTTTTTAAGGAGACTCTGTTGTTGATGTAGAGTTTTTAATTTATGAAAAAGAACGCAGTTGAAACTTGACTTACCCTAATTTCTAATGGCTTCAATTTCTGTTCTATCAATATCTTGATCATTTGTCTGACAGGTACATTGAATTGTGATTTGATAGCTTCTAGTCTAGGGGTATAGCATTGTTTGGATAAAAGCAATTTACAAACCAGAATTATCCACATCCTTACGGAGACAACAAAAGAGGATTTAAAATACACATAAAGCAAGCCAAAGATTAAGTCCATCTACTGTTTCCTTTAATTTAACAAAAGATGTGAATATTATGTTATATGCATTTTTTATTGTATTTTTTATTGCATCTGTAAATAATAGAAGTGGAAAGTGCATTTTGCAGGCTTTTCTGTGCTACATGCCTCGTTGTTGAATGCATCCTACACAAGTTGCTTCTGGGGGTTTGGAACCTGGTGGAAAAATAATAGAATGTTTAGCTTTTTTATTTTTGTTTTATTTAGTCGTTGCCAATTATTTTTGTTATTTTCTCACAATTTGAAATGCCCAATTATTATTTAGAGTTAGCTCACAACTACCACCCCTGCGCTGACTCAGGAGGGCGAAGACGAACACAAGCTGTCCTTCAAAACGTGTGCCGTCAGCTGACCGCTTCTTTACACACTGCGGAATCACCATCCACCACCCAAGAGCTACAGCGTTGGAGGACAACACAGTTCCTGGGCAGCTACAGGGCAGACTACAGGGGTCGCTGGTGCGTGGTGAGCCGAGGACAACCTTGCTGATCTGATCTGAACCCAACCCCCCCCCCCCCCCCCGGCAAAGCACAGCCAATTGGCGCCGCCTCCTGGGAACTCCCATCCACGGTCGGCTGTGGAATAACCCAGACTCGAAATGCGACGGCCAGGCTATAGGGTGCATGCTGCACTCACGCAGAGCGCCTTTGCTAGATGCGCCACTTTAGCTTTTTTAAACATTGACTTCCTGAGTGTATTTAATGTTTGACTTTTCTATTATTTAAGTCCCAGAAGTCAGATGCATTGGTGTGACACTCACTGTTATCCCTCACGTGTTTTCATGTTAGGTCCTACATGCACTGTCTCCAAGTTGACTGAAACCACAGCCGTATCTGCACGGTCCATTCAAATTCACGTCTGGGGATAAACCACTTAAAATCTGAAAAGTAAAATCAATATATTATACTTTTAGTTCTATGGAAAGCAGGAAACCAACACAAATCCAGTAAAACCAGGGTTATGTGTTATGGCTTTTTAGTATAAAAAAATGGGCTGCACATTTCTGGATAAGATCCCTCTACATTAAGTATCATTACCTTTTGCCTTTTTTGCAGCAGTATAAATACTATTTTATTGACCATTCCAAGTACACTCCTCAAACTTGTCTTTAAGTAGCTTGAAAGAATATGCAATAGACACAAATTAGTTTATTCAAGGCACTGGTATGGGTATATCATCTAAACTATCAAAATTATAGTTTAATAGCCTATATATCTATGAGCCATGTTTAAATGGTATTGCATTGTTTATTGTATTCATTACTCGCCACCTGATTTTTCATAACGAAAGTTTGGAAGAATGTTGATTTTTACAGAACTGTCAGTCTGTAGATAGCTGATCGCTATAGATAGCTGATCTATACCATCTGCTTACTCGGAGCATCCCATCTCTTGCCTTAAACCCTAAAGCCTTTTCAGCAGACACCTATCTGTCAGTATTGGATTCTACCTTCAAGACATTCTGCCAGCTTATCATCTCACAGTTACTATAATAAACCATGACCTAACACTGAAGAACAGCAAAATATATATATATATACCAGAACAACAATATATATATATATATATATATATATATATATATATATATATATATATATATATATATATATATATATATATATATATATATATATACACACACACACACACACACACACACACACACATACTTTAAACAGACAAACTCAGCCAAAAAATATACATGCTGTGATGCTCAGAAGCCTGAGTCTCACTACTTAGCAGATAATCTTAAATAATTGAAAGATAATTGTACTTTCTCTGTAAACATATTGCAGCTTTACAGTACTACTTTGTTTCAAGTGAATATAGTGATTTGCATTATATATCCTACGTCACATATACTCCACAATGTTATATTTTATTATATATAACAGAAAATACCAAAATACAGTAGTGTGCACATTTATTAAAACACCTCATTGATCCTGTTTGCTGGATTTGTTATGCATTTCAAATCAAACCACTGTAACTGAAAACTATGTCAACAGTTATGTCAAAATAGGCAAATCAGTGGTAGTCTGATTTAATTGGTGACTTTAAGGTCACACGTGCAATTTCCTTTTTTACGATGTTTAGAATCTTTCTGAATTGTTATGAGTTCTGTTGCTCCACACTGCGGTTTAATCATTTAGCTCTATACAATAATGAAGGACTACCTGACTTTGAGAAGCTATGTTCTTTGCTTTGTGATTTCCCAAGCAATCATGTCACCTTGTTTCTGTGTTGGCCGCCACCTATGGTAAAGTATAGAAACTTTGAAAGCTTTTGGGTGTAATGTTTTCAGTGTAGGTTTGTTTGATTACTTTAGGCCAGATTTACTAAGGTCTATCCAATTTGCACCATTTTATATGCATAGTAATATACACTATACTTATACTTTTAAATCCTATAATACACAGCAGTTGTGTGTTTTGCTAGTTTAATTTGAATTAAAGAAAAATGGAACAAATTGCATTGTGTTGTAAAAGCCTTGATACATTGTATCCTTTATAGTAGGCTTGAATCAGTTTTCAAGCGTTTGTGCAAAAGGATAGATCCCCTGGACATTACCGAACGTGCTTTTCAGAGGTATGCAGAGGTGGAAAATCAGGTAACTATCCTGATACAGTTACCCTTTTGGATAATTTCAAACTCAAATCTGGTAGTTAAACGAATTGCATAAAAAAGACTTATGATTCGAGAAAACAGGGCTGCAGCAAAAATACAGGCTAGTTCCAGCATAACTGGCTGTTAAACTGTGCAACACTTGGTAACTGGTCTGGCAGGACAAATTTGCTAAATTTTTTGCTTGTTAAATAAATGTGAGCAACAGCGTTTCACTGCAGTGATGGTATCCTGTGACAGGTGGTTTTAGAGGTGGGGTAGTGCCCCTAGAGACCCGGAGCAGGACTGCAGTTTAAAAAAAAAAAACAACAAAAAAAATCCCAACAAAACAAACAAAAAAAACCCCACAGGAACATACAAACTGTGGCACGAGGGTCAAAATTAGATTTTAACAAAACAAGCAAATGCAGCATAGGCTGGGCAGCCACCTTCACTATAAATACAAACACAGGTCAAACTTCCTTCTCCAAAAAAAGGCATACTGCAGTTTCTCTAAAAACTTACATTCCCACACACACTATTTACACAAGGCTTTTGCCCTGCCACAACTGGGTAGTAAAACAAGCTCTGATTGAACTTCTATTTATGATCAGAAAACCAGCATCTGTGCTGCTGCCAAAAACTTTTTAAACTGCGTTCCAATGAAAATACTTGGGTAATGTGCTCATCCTCTTTTCCAACTCAATTTATGACCCGTGACTTGTTTACAAAAATCTTTTTATTTTATTTTGTTTTGTACATTCCCTTGCTGCAGTAATTCCCAGCACAGCTCAGGAGAACTGATGGTTAGTATGCATCCTCCTCAAGCCAGTCTCCTCTTTTACACCCAGGAACTCGAGAGTGAACGTCATCGAGCTACCGACTTCTAGAGGACAAAGGCCATCTTGCAGGTGGATGCTTCAACTCACCAGGTGCCTGACCTGTAAAAAAAAGTGTCATATTTTCCTCCCTAACCCATGGGAGCAGCAAATGCAATGCAACGCTCTGTCTGGAATCCCAAGTGAAAACCAGCAACTTTGCACAGCCATGATGTGAACCTGCGCTTCCCTGACTGTGCTGTACTGGCTGTACTCACCCTGCACAACACGAGGCTGGGCTTTCATGGGGTGAGCCACTTGGGGACTGCAAGTTGTCATTTTAAACAAGTGTCTCCAATGTTTTAATCTTGTGTTGTAACCTGTTGTGTGTGTGTATTGTCTGTTGTGTTAACCTCTCCCTCAAGTTATTGTTCAATTATTGGTTGACCCACCCACCCCTATACCCCCTTGCAACCATGTCTGTGATGCCTCAATATGATTTCATATATTCAAAACAAAGACTTTCTGCTCTGGATGACAGAATAAAACACTTTAGTTACAACTGAACACTCAGAGGACTCTTTAGATGTAAACAGCTTGTTACACACATTTTGTCAAATCCCTCTAGTTAATATTTCTCAGTGATGTCAGGCAAAGCTTACTGGGTATGAAAGGATGAATAATGTGTCAGTAGTTTCATCTGATTAATTCTATTCATTGGACCTTAAAAATCCATTAAGGAAGAAGCAGAAGGATATTCATTCATGTTAATTTTTTGTTATAATATACAAATCATGGAACTTCCAGTCCATTGGAATAAATCACGATTTAATACATGCTATTAACATTAACAAATGAAATAGAGGGCAAATGAGTCAGGGCCAAAGAACACTGTTAATCAACCTGATTGAAGTCAGGCATCTTATACTCTTATACAACACAATTACATTCTCATTCCTGGTGTACTGGTCCAAGTGTAAGTCCTTTTAAGAACTAACATGGCTGTCATCTTGAATCAATTTGAATTAAGTGTATGTTCCCACATTAAAGTTTATCACAGATTTTTGGACAGTGATTCTACCCAGCTATACCATGCTGAATCATGGAATTTACAATGCTTTACCGTTTGCTTGTGCTTTACCATTATTTATCTATGCTTTTACTTTGCTTTACTACCTTACAGCAATACAATGTTATGAAGGGCATCTTCAAGTTGCAAAGAGGAAGGAAAGCCAATATTATTCATGCCACTGATGCTGATTCACTTGAATCTTTTAAGACCCAACTTGACAAAGTTTTGATATGTATCAACTACTAGGAAAATGTTATCTTCCAGGTTCCAGGTTGTTTATCCTACCATTAAACTTACTTTAATTGTTTCTGTTTTTGTTCCCACTGACAAATTTATGTAGAAGATGTTCATGAAAGGATCAAGTTCCCTTTCTAACATGCCTTGGCAATACTCTCAGTGTAATCATCAAGAAACAATATTTGCGCTCATTTGTTAAACAAATTCACCTAGCTGTTGAATGGCCTCCAAGAAATTATACTTAAATTGCTTTAGAGATACAGAATCGCTTCCAGTAACTGGAGGGCCTCTGAGTACAACCTACTCCACAAGCTTTCCAACACTGAACGTATAAACCTGCTTGAGAGCGTGACACAGAGTAAACAAGCGTTGTCTTTCATTATCTCTAAATCCCCATAGCTTTGAACACCATCTCATCTCACCTTCAGTCCATCTCACATACAGTACACCTTTAACCTGTGCTGGCACAAGGCACCTTTTAATTCAATTACATGTGACACCAATTACAATGTTGCTGTGTTTAGCAACTACAATAAGGTCCCCCTCAATTACAAATGTCTTGTATCAAGACAGGAAACATGTGTTTGAATAATGCGTTTTCTGGATACTTCTCGTGGTGGAGTTTTGCCTTCTCAGCATGATCTTCCAATGTGCAGAGCTTACATGCAGCTGCTCCTGTTGAAATTAGATACACATTTTACCTAGTTTGTTGTCAATCACAGTAAATGCAACTTATTTTATTATCAAAAAGCATGACACATACCTTTATTTTGTATACATCTTTATTAGGTCAATTACAACAACATTTACTTGCATCAAAAATATTGCTGGATTAAAAGCAACTATCAGTTCTTTACTAAAGTGGGAACTGAAGTACTGTACAATGTAGCCTGTTTAACTGGCAGAATTTACCATCTTGTTTTATTATGTTACTCCAGAGAAGTTGAATGAAGCACTGTTAGATTCTTCTTTATCTTTAGGGAGTGGTGAATTTTTAACATAGTAAGTCACTTCTATCTTCGTGTGTGAAAAAACACACAAAGCCTTATTATTCAAGCCTTAGGAAAGACTGTTGCTCCATTTAGGAGATGGACTAAATAATCTACAGTTGGTATTTTATATCTTTCTCCAAGGATGGCATCTAATATTGATTACAAATTATTACAATTCCTGGAACCTTTGGTTTAAGTGTAATGGATTGACAGAAAAAGATCCCACTGCCAAAATGGCTAGAAATAAAGTAATCATTACATTTAACATTCCAGACAAGGCCAAACTGTAATAGACCACGGTAGCTATTACCATAAGGGGTGTCTTTATCTACAGTGAAGCCCCTCAAGACTAAGGCTCACAGCTTGGCAATAACAATTAAGATGTTTTTTTTTTTTATAAAGAGAGCCAACTGTTTTTAAAGTGGTGGACATAGTCCTCTCAAACTCTAATAGAGTGTTTAGCAAACAGGTTCTGAAAATTGAGGGCAGATAGTATTGAAATGACCCAAGTCATTCTTATGGGACAACAGAAAGTATTAGGAGGTATCTCTTATAATGCAAGAATGTATGTAATTTAATGTCAAGATGCATTTTATCGTGTAATTTAAAACACAAAATACATGCCCATCTGCATTTCCTAATAAAATATCTGTTCTACAGAAACAATCATTTTTAATAGACATGAAATTATGGAAAGTTTCTATCTGACCAAGTCTCAGGTAATTGTTTATTAGTGCATGATAATGAGGCAGAGAATATATGATTTGATCTAGCGATGAATCTCCAAAGGCTTTTCACTGAAAATTTTTCAAATTGATTTTGCAGATTTTTCAATTATATTTAATAAATGGTTCTTCTATTTACTTTCAAAGCAAGAAATCATTAGCATTGTGTGGAAGGTAGTCGCCCACTCTCTAGTGCACGCAGAAATTGTATAGACACATTTGTCTTCTAATAGCAAATGTAAACACTTCTGGCATTGACCACGAGCAATAGATGTCTATAAAAATATTCTTGAAGAATTGTATCTCCTGAGGGGTATACATCTTTTACTTTTATAGAGTAAATTAAAACCAGCACTTGCCTCCATCATTTCAAAGTTTGGTTTCTGCTTTCGGATTGTGAAAGTTAACATATGGTACAGTACCTGCAAACCCTGTGCCAGAAACGTTTGATCTCACAAATTAAAGATTAAATATTGTTTATTTTACTGTTCCTGTATAAACATACTTACACGTATGTTGGTACTGGAAAGTTAAATGAGGTTATAAACCTGATGGGATGTTGGACATTGAATCAACCAATCAGGATGCACGATTGTCAATAATGTGTAAAAAAAAAATAAAAAAAAACACTTCTACTAAATATTAATGTCACAACTGTAATTTCAAACTGAGAACAAGGTTGTTGAACTACACAGTTAAGAGAGACCGCTATCAAAAGAAGATTTTGTTTAATGAAATATGTTAAACAATTCAATAATGTGCTTACTTTTCTGCATGAAGTCTTGACTGTGCTGCTTTTGTACACAGGCAAGCATACATAATTAGATGGGACTGATGTAAAAAAAATACAAAATCCAGTATTTTCAAGAGTATTCCAACAAAACTTCATAATTTAAGAGGTAAACCCACCATATGAACAGGCCTGAGTTGTTGGGGTTGTTTTCCAGAGTAGCCTATACAAAGTACAAATTAGCTATAAAGAAATCAAAAGTAGGCCGTCTGTCACTGTATAGTAGACTAACAAAAGCCATTCATATCCAGTGTGACAGAGTAGGGTGAGGGTAAGTAAAAATGTAGTCCAGGAGGGTTTGATACAGGACTACATCCCCCAGAATGCATTGGGGTGGAATTAGAGCCAATATGGGAAACACCTGGTTCTAATGAAATGATGGATACCTGTCTGTAGTTAAGCAGGCAGGCATATATAAGTAGTTCAAACTGTGTGAACTCTGTCTGTGGTAAGGCTAAGGCCTGTGGGAAGCATGGGTGGTTGTAGACCTAAAAGTATTGAATACTTATGTTTGAGTAAGTGCTGGTTTTGGTTGCTGGTAAATGGCTTAGCTGTCTGGTTATAGTTTAGGACTTGAGAGTTTTAGTTAGCACTCAATGGAGGAGTTAGGCTTTTGTTTTGTTTGTTTGTTTTTGTATGGAAATAAATATACAGGCACTGCCCTGTTTACACCCTATCTGTTGTTTCAGTACTGTTTTTACACAATAAGACAGTGTGAAATGTACTGAAAGTGCAAAACAATCCCCAGTTTGCCACACCAGCAATAAACACAATGCAAAATTGCACCCTGCAAAGTGGTATTGATATCTCATACATACCAGACAGATGAATTCCGCATAATAACACAAGCCCAACTAAATTACAAGAAAAAGACGAATCGACTGTTTTCACAAACCCCAATTAACACTAATCTTGGACTGCCGCACCTCAGGGAACATTTTGTTGTCAAAGATTAGTCCTAATAGGGTCTGTAAGAATAGAAGAATTTGCTTACTGCATTTGTAAAACAAATTGAAAGTGAGGCAGACAGGAACAATGTTTTAGTTAATACACAATTACTTTCTTCAATACAAAATGCTGATTTAAAAAAGTTCTTTGTTTCACTCTTGTGTTTCACTGAGAAGAAAGGAAGTATGCATTGAGTATGAAGTCTGTAAAGTTAGCTGAGAGGGAGATCTACTATGTCTAAAGGAACAGAAGTTCCCTTCGTCTGTCTAGGAGTAGCACGCAGTCGATATACCAACTCTGCATTGTTCCAGTAACCATTGCTGCAGACTGGAGCAAGACGATTCTTTTCTATAAGGGATAGCTGGAAAGGTTTTCCATGACATGCCCTGCATCACAGTAACCTTCCAAACTAGAGATACCTTTCTTGAAAAACTTGAAAAAAACGCTCCAAGGCTTATGTGTTTGTGTGAATTCACTGTTTAATGTTTTCCACTGGTGTTGGCATATGCAGTGTTTTTCCCCAAAAATGTGTTGAACAGTAGCATTTCAAAAGAGGTGAAATAAGAGTGAGCTTATGATTGAAAATGACAACAAACAAATTACAGGCTCCCTTTTTGTCAAGGTGATTTATTTTACAGTTTAAACTGCTCTAGCCCTAACTGCCTTATCCTCGTATGATAGTCTTTTGCTGTGTTTTGGGTGCCATTAAACTTAAAATATGTTTGATGCATATTTTATACATCTATGTAAAATATTAGGCTTGTTATATCACATGACCTCAGGTGGCAGAAAAAAACATGTTTCTATTCCATACTACACAATAACTGTGGATGCGACCTTTAGTAACCTGCTGTAAGCTATTCGGTCCGATTTGTTGTAAAATGCCTGTAGTTTTCTACAAAATCGTATTAATCAATTATTGTGTACGCCAGTTATTTGTGGTTTATGTGATTAGATTAATATTCTGACAGTATATTAGTTAGAAATGGCAAATAGAAGACATCCTATACTGCATTTCACCGAAGAATAATTTATCGAGGTCTGTTAAATATGTTAGTGTTAATTAGGTACTATTGAATTCAATGTCTTAAAGCACTTGGGCACTGAATAGTGCATTCCCTGTACTGTGTTTGCCTACTTACGATACAGTCATAAGTGTCGGGACATATCACAATTTTTATAAGGTGTTTATAATTCAGGAAATCACATCCGTGAACTGAGTTGTGCCCTGCTTACTGAGCTACCATCATATCATTACTTAGTTTTTGAATAAACCATTTAAAGATATTATTATTATTATTATTATTATTATTATTATTATTATTATTATTATTATTATTATTATTATTATGTATTTTTTATTTTTTTTTATTTATTAGCAGATGCCCTTACAATTGTTAAAAATATCACATTACAAGTCATCACATTATCAAATATCACATTACAGAATATCACAATACAGATATAGGCCACTAAAAGGACACTGGGCAGCAGTAAGGAATTGGTTTTGAGCAGCTTGCATTTATCTGGATGCCATAAGTCAAGCAAAAGCTAACCATGACACACATGTTTGGAATTTTACTGAAAATAAAATGTGCAGTACTGAAACAGAAAGGTTAATCTCCTATCACTTGGCTGTATAATCTTTCTTCATTAGTTTCCCTATTAAATAGCTGGGCTCCAATCCTAGCATGCCACAGTCCTGGAGATTTGCAAGGTCATTGCTGGAAGGAGGGGGGTGTTCCATTCTACCAGCCTGCAGAGTGACAGCAGCTGCCTGCTTATCTGACAGAGCTCTGGGATGGATGTGCCGAGACTGACAAGGAAATGCAGAGCAATCACCCAGATCCATCACACTGCTTTATTATTCACAAGACACTCTGCTTCCTGAGGCAATAGAGTACTGTCCAAACAATATTTTACTTTCAACATTAAAATGAATTTAAAAAAAAGTTCCAAGTAATTATGCACTTAAGTACCTTCCAGATAATTATACTTAAAACATTGTGTGTGGAAAGTAAAAAGAAAAAAAAATTCCATCTGATTTTATATTTTACCTCCAATTCAGTCCATTAAAGCTATTACACACCAAACCTCGATCAAACAGGTAAATAAGTAACATTAATAACAGAACATATACTTCTGATAAGAACCTTTTATAGTAGAGTGATGTGAAATTAACAGATATCTATGGCAGTATATTTGCAAATATGTCATGTAACAGCAAGGGCACTGAACAATCAGAGCTTTCAATCAAAACATGAGTTCTACTAAGAAATAATCACATCTAAAATGTATTAACAGGCCATTGTTAATTAAGTTTTTTTTTTTCCATTATTGTCATTGATTGAGTAACTGAATGGAAAACAAATTGAAAAACAAAGTATGAGACTATTAGGGGTTGCATTCTCAAAGAACTGGATATACTTGGTGTGTGTGCGTGCGTGCGTGCATGCGTGTGTATGTGTGTTTCACTATTATCAAATATATGTTGAAATGTCATCCGTGAAGACAATCGTCTGCTAGGTTTTGAAGATGCCTGGTATTGTATGTTGCTAATATTTGCTTAGTAGTACATGTTTCAATGATAATTCTTGTGTGTATGAGTAGGACATTTAACAACTTCTGTACAAAGTGTTTTTTTTTATTGCTTATTTTCTATAGATCTAGTTGTGTCTTTAGTGATTGAATATTTTAAAAAAAATGTAGTAATAATAATAAATACTCCAACAAATATTGTTGTAATCTATACAGTATATACAGAGAATTTAATACAGAGGAAATCTGTCAATAGCTACAGGTACATTAGGATCATACGAGAAATGTGGTGATCCCTTATTCTTTCAAAAAGATACGCTGGTGTTGTCTTGTTGCCGAGCAGATGGAACTCAAGAGCCACCTGGTTTAGCCAGTCTGTTTCCTGTCACCTTGGCTTACATGGATGAGTGCAGATGAAGAGCAGCAAGTGGCCATAGGGCTGCCTGGGGTCTCTGTATGGTATGCTTCTCCCAGCAGGAGTCATTCTATCCCATTTAGAATTGGGTCTGGAAGATTAGGGCCTTTTTGAGGGGGTAGGAGAGCTGCAAACCAGTCAGCAATTACCAGTGTAAAATTACACTGTAAAAACAATAACACATAGTCATTCTTCGGAGCTGGTGGTAGGGTTACCATCTTAAAAGGATAAGCACAATCTATTGTTTCTATATCTATCTTTCTGTATATCTAACAATCTCTCGTTAAAATGTTATACAAGTACTTGGCCACAATTCAGATTTCTAGCATTTACCCTTGCTGGGGGATTTTGTATTCAGCATGGTCGTAGTGTTAAACACTTTTTGCACAGTAGAACATTTTATAACCAAATTACATTACATATTTAAATAATATAAAAGAAAAAACCAACATTGGTCTCTGAAGAGATATCAGAAACAGTATCTTGATGTGTTTTTTTTTTCTCTTTTGTATATGATTTTGTTTGTAGTTATACAAGTTTATTAAATAAACAAATTGCTGCAGAAGAAAATTACAACGGCCTGCAGTACTGTAACAGGGTAGCTGCATTTATTTTTGGTACCAAAGTATTTTTGTTTACCAAAAGAGCCTTTCCTGCCTCCCTTCATGTATGAATGTGTGTCTGTGTGTGTGTGTGTGTGTGTGTGTGTGTGTGTGTGTGTGTGTGTGTGTGTGTGTGTGTGTGTGTGATACACATGAGGAATGAATTCTTATTTACCCTTCCCCCCATTTCCCCAAATCACTGCAGTGTAGCCCCATTGGAGAACAATATAAGCAAAGAGAAAATATAATAAAACGTCAAAGTTTGTTTCTCCTTGTTGTTAGTACAGTACACTGTACTTACACCTTAATCTGCTAATTTCAAAGAAGGCGCTTTGAATAACAGGCACAGTTGGTGCAGGTCTTGATGATTGACAGCCATTTCAACGAATTAGAGTATCCTGCTACTGCTTCAGTCAACGAGATCTGTCAGAACAGGATAAAATAAATAAACGTCGATATTAATCATCCATTTCGAAAAAAAACCAGTCATTTGAACACCAGTGCAAGATGAGATTGCCACAATAATGTATCTATATTGAATCTATACTGGGCAGCAGGAACAGATTGATTTTTTTATCCTAAAGGTGCAATACAAATGTGCTTATTGTTGAGAAACAGTCAATGCAAATAGTCAATGCCAATATCATTGGTTACTGCTTTGTGTCCAAGTCTGGTTCTTTTGATAGCCTCTAAATTGTTAATAACAGACCATGTTCAAGTCTTCTTATAAGCTTGTACAAGGAAGTGTAATAATTAATCAGACAGTTCTGTTTCGTATATAATATATAGTTGAAATTTGTACAGAAGTTGCAAAATGTAGAAGCAGGCTTATTATATATATATTTTTTTATTAAATCATAAGTAAGGATCATTGACTTGTGTCTATACTGTATGCCAAAGGATTGTAGGACAGTCAGCGCTAGTCCAATAAATACTGCATGGTAAAAAAGTCGTTTTATTTTTTGATGTCACCCTCTCTAGGTGTGTAGTACACCTCAGATCCCCAAATGTTTGCTTGAGATTGTTTGCTGTAAAATGTAAATAAGTAAATACAGAAATAATAATAATAATAATAATAATAATAATAATAATAATAATAATAATAATAAATAATAAAAGAAATGGTGGCAGATACACTACTGAAAATGTCATTTTCCCTGGCTGAACAGGAAAATGTCAGAAAGAAATGAAAAAAAAACTGCAGTGGTTTGTTTTGAACAATGTGATGATTTTGCTATTCCCTTTACTAGCGCAACCAAAGGGAGAGGTGGAGAGCTGGAAGGCACCCTGCCTTAGTGGAGCGAGGATGGTTGCAGATGCAAGGTGGTGAATGAGGCTGTGGTGAGAAAGAGAGGGGGTCAATTAAGATGCATTTCCCCATCATCCCTGAGAGTGCCCGTCCCATCATGCCAGACGGCTAGCTACAACAATAATTTGGGCCTAGCTGCAGAGGGGCCAGCAGGAAAGGGTTAGAGACCTCAAGGGAAAGCACTGCAACACTCCAACTGGTAATTTCCAAAAGTGGGGGATTATTCTGTAAAATATCAGGGACTTGTTTTTGTTTCTTTTTTTTCCCTACTAAATAGACCCTCTGCTCAATGGTGTAGCTGAGAGGGGGTGGGGGTTTAGGGGTTTGAACCATCCCTGAAATCTGTGGTAGAAAAAAAAAAAGTGCTGGAAAAAAAAAAAACAACATCATTCCACACAAGATTGTATAACTCAATCAGTTCCACTTTGTTATAGGGAAAACAAATTAAAAAAAAAAGAATTGTTATGGGAAGGGGCTGTCTGCCAATGCGGCCATTTCAAATTCCGATTTGTGATTGGATTATTTACTGTCATTTATGAGAGGTTCAACCTTGAGGGCTATGGCAGTGCAAACGCAATGAGCGGCCACTTAAATGGGGCACAGGCAAAGTTAAGAGAAAAGAAAATATGTGTGCTATGTTCATTGTGCCAGCCACAGAATCAATGTTGTTCTCAGCAAATGCTGCTCCGTTCAGATGGCAAGGAACTGTTTTGTCTCAGAAATTTGCCATTTTCTTCATGATTCTGCTTTGCGATCTGCCTGCTTGAGAAATGAAATACAACGTATTTTACCAGATCAAAAGAAAGGTCGATTGACATCACTGTGTGAAACAAGATGGGTTGAGCGTCATGATGCTATTTTTACTTTCATTGAGCTCCTGTCCCCAGTACGGTCCAGTCTGTTGTTGATCAGTGAAATATTTTCAGATGATTCCTCCGTAAAGGCTGATCAGCTTTTTAGTGCCATTGACAAAGCTGAATTCATGCTGACATTGTATATATAGTATGTGAAAAAATGCTTGCCAAAACTTTTCACCTATCACAATTCTGCCAAAAAGTTGAATGTGACTTGACTTAATGTGTTTCTGCAGCCGACTCACTAATAAAACAAGTAGAAGAAATGTGGAGTAATGCAGAGAACGAATTTACAACAATCTATAAAAAAAATGTGACAAAGCAGCTGAATATGGAATTCAGTTTAGACTTCACAGGCGAACAGCAGGGAAAGTGGAGACAGTAATAGGGAAAATGCTTGAGAACAATACTATTGCCAGACTCTTCATTAAACTGTTGGACTTCTATGCATCTGAAATGAAAGAGCTGTTCACAAAACACAGAGCCCTTCTTGTCAATCTTAATGGCATCCTCCTGTGCAATGTCCATATGCTAACTAGCAACTCTGCAGAAGTTCTTTCAAACTTATATCCAGATGATGTCACTCCCACTTTGGCAATACTGGATTCCGAAATTGCAACATGGAAGGCTAAATGGGAAAATATGTCACCAGTTCCAAGGAGTGCTCTAGATGCTCTAAATAATTGCAACAAGCATTTATTTTCCAACATTTTTAAACTTCTGCATATTTTTGCAACACTGCCAGTGACTACAGCTCATGTGGAAGAAAAACTATAATGGCAGAATCAAGATTAGATGGACTGACTTTGCTGTCATTAAAATATCCCCTGAAAGTAATTGACAAATTTGCAACAAAAAACAGATGACTGGACCTGGTGACATAAACAGCAAGGTAAGAGTGACTGTGGCAGGATAGCCAGGAGGACAGAGACTCGAAGACAATAAACTGCAGTGAAAGCGCCGCTGCGCTATTTTTATCCACACAAAGGTCAAACAAAACACAAATCTCACACACACAATACACTTACAAAATAACTGGCACAAGGGCCAAAACAAAAGTTTAAACAAAACTGTTCAGGCTGGGCAGAGCCTTCACTGAACTTCATAGCAAACAAACAAACAAACAAACAAACAAACAAAAAACACTCACCCCAAAACACCTCCACCAAACAAATGACTTTCTCCTCTTTTAAAGCATGTGGCTGGAGCCTAATTATCATTTATTCAATTAGCTCCAGCCACATTCTCACATGTATTTTGGCAGGGATAGGAAATTAACCCCATCCCTGCCAACCACCACCAAAACACCACACAACAATATTTACAAACAGGGCCCTACCCTGCCACAGTGACCCATCTTCTTTAATTAGATTTTACCTTACTTGTATGTTTTGTAATTACATGATAGTGGCTGTAAATACTGTTGAGTGTTGATAGAAACATAACATGGTTAATAAGGCAATATTGTGGTTGGCTTTCAGTTGGAGTGTGTTTCAATTTGAAGTCTTCCGTCACCAGTTTGCAGTGCGCTTAGAGATACGTAGATATGTAACAACTTTGGTTCATCTTAAAAGTTCTGCGCACAAAAAGGAAAAGGTATCTTAGTTAACTGCACCGTTTTGTGATCTTCTTTTAATGAATACTGTAATGTCTTCCAAGACACAATGATCCCTGATGCCATTTGTTAAAGAGTTACAGAACAGGCCGTGCAGTTTACAAAAAAAAAACATGTTACTTAACATGACTGCTTTCTGAGTTGTACATATCCCAGCATTATTACAATTGTTTGGCTATGTTTTATGTATCCGTGATCATAGGTATGCTTTGAACAGTTATTTTAGTTTGAGATCAGGCAAGCATCACATCACAACCCCATCTGCTTAGATAATGGGATTCAAGATGTACAGAGGACATACATAAATATTCATAATTATGTCTGTCAACAAAATAAGTGTACAGCTTGACACACAAATAGGGTTACCAGATGTCCTGGGAAAACTTTAAAACACAAACGTTGCAAATTAAGAAAATGACTTTGAGTGGTAGAATATTTATTATCAGTTCCTGCTGCAAGAAGGAGAGGAGTTACTTGCCACCTGGTAGTGGTGGTGGTGGTGGGGGTGAAAATCAAATGGCTGATAACAAATAAATCCTTTTTGTTTGATTGGTGTTTTTTTTTCTAAAGTGACTTATTTTATGTTCACCTCTGTTGTGAAAGGTGAAGCAGTGGGACCAGTTCCCACTCCAAATAAAAAATACAAACTCCCTACACCTGTCAATAAAAACAGAGGAGAGCCTTAATTTACAGCAGACAAAGCCTGCTGTTTTCCCTTATTGTAACCAATAATAATATAATTTTATAACACCTGAAAATAGCCAATGCCAAAAATATACACAAATAGATCTAGGAACTCTAATTATAACCCACACAATCTTTTACCAATGTATTGTACAGACAAGGAATGAAAGAATCTTACAGCGCTATGCAGTAATACAATAATTAACGCTACTCATTGCATGTCTGTTACTGAAGGTCAGTCAATGAAAGAAAGGGTTCTTCTAGGACCATTCTGCATTAAATAGCCTTTTAATTCATCTTTACATGACAATCATTACATACTTTGGGTGTTCACCTCCGGTCCTCAAGAGATATAAAAGATTCAGGGTCATATTTTCAGACAAGTGCAATACTGTAAGAACAAGCTCAATGTTTATACTTAGTCTTGCTACTATTCAATTTTTATTTTTTTTTGCCAAATCGATGATTAATATTGACGTTTATTTTAGAAAGAATTTACTTTTTTCTATCTTTATTTTTCAATTCAAGCAGAGAATGGATTAAATCGACCTTTATGCTTTAAAAAAAAAAACAAAAACAACTTTCTATAACATTGAGAAACGTTTCATTTAGCAAAGCCCCTTTAACATGTTCAACTTGCAACAAAACCATGGTTACCAACATTCTAATTTGGTCACAGCAGAGCTACACCTTGTAAAGATAAAGATCCTACACAAATTAAAAAATTGTCTCAAATAAACTGTAGAAAACACAGCATATAAAAGTGTAAAATATAAAATTTATAAAAATAAATTTGCGATTAAAAATAATCTGCACAGAACAAAACATTAGACAGTTGAACAGAACTAACTTGTACTTATTTTTCAGCACAGCTGGAGTCACTGGAACGTGAGGCAGATGGGCCTGATTCGTCCTGCCGCGGAGACGTCAATCAGGGGATTGTGCACAATACTCATTAAGCGTTTTCCTCTTGCGCCCCATTTTCAATTGAAACTAGTAATTATCACCATATACCTAGCAAAAGCTTACCTACACCTTAACCCACTAATTTCAAAAGTAGGCGCTTTGAATGACAGGAGCTTGAGCTGGCAAATGAAAGTGCACATTTGGTACAGGTCTTGATGATTGACAGTCATTTAAATGATTGAGAGCATTCTGGCGCTGCTTCAGTCAACGAGATCTGTCAGAACTGGATGAAATGACAGTGACAGTGAAACTATACTAACAGATCACTGAGATTATTTACAGCGACCACTAACCATTCAGAGTGGAATGGAGACGGGATAAAAACTAAACAAACTATAGATGATTTTTAAATTGTTGTTTTTGGTATGAAAATAAAAAAAAATAGCCAGTGTTTTTTTTACCAACGTTTATCCTATATAAATGTATTTAAGTCGAACTCTCATTTTTTGGGAATTTGATGTTTAACGAGCTCTAACAATTAATATTGAAAAGTAGCAAGTTTATATTTTAATAATAACACTATATTGTATATCAGTATGTGTTTGAATCTGTCTTAGTCAGTTGCTTGCATCTTTTGTAACTACATTGCATTGTAATGTACTATGTAACCCAACATGCAATTACACTGTCGTTTCAGACACAATGTAAGGGTTTAGTGAATGATACATTCAGAAAGAAGACATCAACTTAGTAGTAAAAATAACAGTTTATTGGTTGTGAAAGATATGCCTGATGGCACATGAACAATTGGCAAACAGTTATGCCCGACATGAACATGATAAACAACAGATACATAATACATTCACATTACAATTTGGCCCATGGCCTTATCCATTGGAGCTCGATAGCCACCCCTATGCTGGCAGAGCTGAGATGAATGCAATACAGTGATTAAGAATGGCTGAGCCAGCGGGCAGGACAAGTGGAACTTGAGGCCACCTTCCTCCTAGACAAGGCACGCTGCAGGGTGGAGGCAGGGAGGAGGAGGACCAAACAAGAAACGACAGCGGTTTGTGGGCAGAGAGACCTATTTAACGGGTCAAACTGGTAACGTATGAGATTGATGGGTGGAGTCTCCTTTCGGAAAGGCAACAAGTTTCCAAAGGTTGTACTCTATTTTGTAAAGGAAATGCTGTGTTGAAGGTTAAATTAACTGAGGCATTTTTGATACACTTCAGAAATGACAGACAAGTATTGGAATAAAATAAGCACGCTGAGTAATACCTGGCAGACATCTCTAAACTTTGCAAGCTGTTTGTTACATTATGGGAACACAAACCACAAACACATTTAAACTTTTCATATGTCATCAAAATCATACCAAATATCAAAATAATAGATTGCCTACATTGTTTCCATGGCAACATATATGAAAGATGTCATTCCCCTAATGGTATTCACAGTACAGTAATTCATCACAGTGACAATACAAAATATGTTTTTAATGTGTTCATTTAAAAATGTCAAAATATCAATGCATGTTAGGTGGTGTGTGTGAGGATTTTAATAATGATGTGTCAGCATTAACTGTTCTGCGGATATTCAAACCGGGTTCAAAGGTCTACTTTTTTATTTTAACAATGAAAGGTAACAATTTAAATTGCTGGAATCATGTAGCTGTGTAGTCAGTAACACTTTACATTAATTATCTCTAATTACTGTGTATTTACACAATAGTTACTTAGTTAATACATGTATACTTATACACAATTACAGTGTTATTATGTATAGTTACAATGTACTTAATGTGTAAAAAATATGTAACTATGCATAATAACACTGTAATTATCTGAAGGTACACATGTATTAACTAAGTAACTATTCTGTAAATACACAGTAATTGGAGACATTTAATGTAAAGTTTTACCGTGTAGTCTAACTGGAGACAGTATGTATGTAAGTGCATGTGTATTACTGTGTAGTTACATATGGAATAATGAGTGGTTCTCGGCAGAAGAAAAGGCTCATCACGTTTTTGTGCTTGTAATAACTGCCACTCATTCACCCCTCCCAGTGAAAGACTAACAATCGTATTCTGAATTCAATTGCAGATTTGTGATTTGGACTAATATCCGTTTTTAAGCTGAGAACACCACTCAATACTCCAAGTGAATCACTGCCACTTCTTTGCTTTCTTTAAGTTAAAATACATTTTACCAAAACAGTGTGGCTGTTTACAGACTTTTATAAACCAGATTAACTACTCTAACTTGTAAATCTTCCCCTAAATAAGGAATTAGTTTCTGTAGTTAAATCATTTCAACAAATGCTCACCAATTCATCCAAGGGAATGGGTTCTGAAGGTACCCTGGCTAAACAAAACTGCCTTTTTATTTTAAAAGAGAATTGTAACAGCATCATATCTATCCTCCTTTCAAGCTCTTCCTCTGACCAGCGGGTGTGTTCAGCTCCTTATATTTATTTGTTACTTTTTTAGGGAAGCTTTTTCTGTTTTTTATTTTGTTTATATTGGTATTACATCTCGTACTATTTCAAAGATATTTTCAGTGCTGGACTGTTTCTGCAGCCTCTCAGCATATTACAATGTGTGGCATCTGCTGAGACAATAGTTTTTTCTGCCCTAAAGTTTTGCATACATTGAAGGTTTCCAAGAGCCATTCAAGGGAGGATTTCAATGTGCGCAGCCGAAACAACATTAACATATGTGTGTACTGTATGTATGTAAACATGTTAATATAGAACTTACACTGTTTGTGAAAACAATTCACATCACCAATTCAAAAACAGCAGTGCAGTCTTTAAGCAAACTTGTGATCCAGTTCATTTCCTACACTCAGCTTTGGCATTCTGCTTACTCACTAGTACCCCTACCCAATCACTTGTAAAAACCACACAGGTATTTAATGGAATTGCTTTCTCAACAATTGCACTAAAAAGTCTAAGAATCCCACCAAACCTTATGAAGCGCTCACCAGCCTCCTCTGTGATAGTACATTCCTTTGTAAAGGGTAAGGTCTGTAGAAATTCATGACCTGTCTGCTGACCTGGCATTTATTCCCACACCCACAACATGTCAGTTTAGCCTTTTAACCTACAAAAAGTAAATTAGTCACAATTAAACATACCATAAATGTATATTCACCACTTAGTATAGGATCATCCCATTACTAATAATTCATTCAAACTACAGATTAGCAGATTATTAAACAGAACAATTTAACTGGCATTTAAGTATCTCTTACTTTCAATTTGCATCCCTGTGAGAATATATATATATATATATATATTGGTTTTAAAAACTTGCTATTCTTACAGAGTATAATATGCATCGGATTCACCAACAGAAGGGAACAGTAAAAAACTTTTTTTCATTCAAAACATTACGTCCTCAATTCTACTTTATCATATTTTGACACTACATTTAAGCATAATTAGTTGGCAATAACACTAAAACAATAACTATTAGCCCCAATTATGAGGCTGAAGGTCAGTTGGCATCCTTCAATCCCATCATCAAGTCAATCGCCTCTTTGCAACCAGGAGCTCCATAGTGGATGCTAGCAAGCTACTGAACTCTGGAGGACAAAGACCAGCCCAACAGATGTCTACAAGTTTACTGGGCACTTGGCTAGTAGGGGCCACTGTAGCATGGTAAGGAGAATCAAGCTCTGCCAATTTTGCCTCCCTTACCCGTGGTAGCGCCACAGTCAATGCAACACTCCCAGCTGAAGATCGTCTCCCCTGACTGTATGACTTACGCTGCCACCACCCGGTCGATTTTACCTGGTGAGCAACTCTGAGAAACCTCCTTTTTGTATTATGTTTTGTTTAAATCATTTTAGCAGAATTTCAAGGGTTAAATATCTAACACTTGCATTGCATGTGGATCTTCTAAATCACAGGGAATATATGTATTATTTAAAGTAAATAGTGTTTCAGTGTTTTCTTTTGTTTAAAAATGAATGAAAGTTCAATATCCATATTATCAATTTTTATAATGTAACATTATTTTAAATGTTGAATCAGTAAAAGAAACAATACAAAATCTACACCCATTAGTTAATTTACTGCACTGTCACCAGTAAAATATGTATTTTATAATAACAGAATCCACAATAAATGCCAATTCCCTCAAGACACGCACACAACTGCAGTCTGTGGGTTGTGTTTACCTGATGCCAAGGCTCGTTTTTCAGGGGCACTCAGAAGATTAGATTGAGTGACAGCTGTGTGAACCAAACTGCCTGCCTACAGATCACCCATTGCTACCTGATTGAAAGTCTGCGTAACGAATCTTGCTTGTCAGTATTTTATCTACAGGTTTGTCACATAGTTTCTACTTAAGGTTAGTGCCCATCAATGAAGGCTTTACCATGTGGTAGTTGACCGCAACTGGAGTTATATCAGTGCCACTCATCGTTCTTTTATAAATCTTACCTACATATTTGTTTTGCAGCAGTTTGTAGTAAATAAATAAATGAGAAAATATGGCAATTGAAGAAAATGGACTTAGAATTTTTCACAGATGTGGAGCTGGGAATAGTACATGGTATTATTATTATTATTATTATTATTAAACATTGCACAGGGATGGATTTTTTACTACTACAACTAGTACTAATAATAATAGAATCAACACCACAACTGTGAAATATAAGAATAAGAATAATAAGGTTTATGATTCGCTGCAAAAAAAATTATAATTTAATAACAATATAAATTATTGTTATCGTTTGTAATATAATATATAATAATAATAATATATAATAATAATAATAATAATAATAATAATAATTTTATAATTATTAATATATTCTTGGCTCTCGAGTGGAATCATATGTCATTGCTTTATCTTGTATGCTGTGGAATGGTATGGATGAGAGGACAGGTTTCAGCATCTGTTGCTGTAGCACCTGCCCTTACATACTAGGTGCTTAACTGCCCACAATTGTGCATTTAACAATCCCTTAGCTATTACGGATTCCCTTTGATCATGGGTGCTATGGTAACACTGTGTGTGGAGTTACACTACAGTACCACAGAAAACACATATTTGTCATAGGATAGAAAGGTGGGGGCGTTAATATTTCTATGAAACTCGGTTGTGGTTTTTGCAATGAAAAAGCACTGGCACTCCAGTATATGGAATTTCATATTGCCCAGGGACTTCCACGCAATTCATAGTGTTTTTTTTTTGTTTTTCTTCATATAAATGGATGGCTATATGTAGTATATTTAGGGCCCTACGTTTTACACAACCTGCTTTCTTAGGCTGCACTTCATTCCTCCCACTGCAAGGGGGTCATGTAGTCTGCTTAATTAAACCACTTATTGAATAATAATCTCCCAATTCCTTTAATCATCTCAATTAGTCATTCTATTAATGCTCATTGGCATGTTGATTAGGCAGCAGCAGCAGCTCCAGACTGTTATTTAGTCATGCATCCCTTTATTACTGATGCATCTTATTCAATATTATTTCTTTGAATGTGTAAATAAATCATTTAAATGTTTCAGTTTACTAGTAGGAACACATCATTTGACAACAAAATATTAAAAAAAACAGCACTGATTCCCGGAACAATTTATATAAAACACTGAAATCATACATCAATGCTGTAATATATTACAATTATATCCAAAATTCATTTAAAGTCATTCTACTGCTGTTTTCTTTTGCATATGGTAGGTATTTGTCCATTTCTGATTTACAGTCAGCATCAAATCCAGGAATAGAATATAATGGGAGGTCTTCAAGGTTCAGACTACACACTTCTTGTGGGTCGAATATCCTCACTGCCATCAGAAAGTTATGAGCTGGTTGAAACGTGGTCTCTTTTTGTATTGATCCGGGTTGTAGTAATTAGTCAGTTTTTCAGAAACGTCATGGAAGGTTTTTACATAGAGTTTGTTTATTGCAGCGTCTGTGCTGTGTGCCTCTTGTCCATTGCTCAGTATGTATTTATTAATTCTGCAACTTTATTATATGTTTGATGGACTCTCACTTCACAGCTTTCAAACCACTGAATCAGATCCACCAGTCCCTTGGCATGTGTCACAATTAGGGAGAGTTGAGATTTTAAACTTTGCACATCTTTAAGCACTTTCTAGAGGTCCATTAACACTACATTGTTTGGTGAAAAGTGCATTTCCTTTTCCACGGATCTTGAGTAAAAAGGGATGTATTTAGAAAGATATTCCCTTCTTAGTTGACCTGCTGTAGAAATTGCTCCCTGTGACAGAAATATAATGAGTTCTGGTTGGAAATCTCCCTCCCGATCTGTGAGAGCGCTAAATAGCGAAAGGGGACGTCTTTGGACAGGCTGGCCTGACAGTTCATTTTCTAGGTCAGGAAGCCAGTCAGCCTGGAACAAGGCGAGACTCCGTTGCAGGAACATATTGTCCCAGAAGGTAAATGTGGTAGCAGCTGTAAGCAATAGAGACAGCTGCAATCGCTTACCATGGGGTCACGTGTGATACATAAAGGGGCCGGAGAATTGTAAATCTTTTCCCTCATTTGGTTTGCATTAAGAAATGGGAAGGACCGTGAGAGACGCAGAGAAAGCTTTTGAAAGTCTTTGTGAGTGTTTGTTTGTTTTTCGTGTTATTACTGTAGTAATTGTCTTGTTTGTATCACTAGACAGCTAAACACTAATACAGAGCTGTCGATAAGGGCCAGCACAAAACCGGATCGCCACAGCACTATTGTCCCGATTACCATTTTTAGACCTAATTGTACTGCACCACAAGCACTGAGAGTACTCACTTTGGACTTTGTGAACGTTTGTGCCTAATTTTGTGTGTTAAAAACGTACCGTGCTTATTATTTACAGGTCTGCAACCCTGTTTTTCATTGCTCAATAGACATCGGTGTGTATTGCAAAAGCTTTATTATTTGCTGGCTGGTCGTCAGACCATTGGATTTAAAAACAAATAAAACAATCCATTTCACCCATACTTTGTTGCCTGTTTGTCTTTGGGATTACTGCACCAGCATTGCACTTGCTATACACATGCAACTAATTGCCACTTTGCCACACTCCGGCGTTTATTACATGTTTGACCAGAAATGGTTTGGGATTATTATTTTTTTCCAGGGGAATATTAGCACAAACAAATGCCTCTGTCAAATCGAAAATAACATGTCGTTGGCGTTCATAATTTTTGTTCCCCTTACGTTTTTTACTGGAGGACGCCGTCTCATAGCTGTCAATCTCAGCCTTTCGTTTTCTGTGTTTTTCTGATGATAAATGTCAGTCTATTGTTGACTTTTGAGTGTAGGCCAAAGAAAAATTATACCCATCAGTGTAGAGAAAACCAGGTGGATATTGTTGCGTGTGTTAGCTCAATGAAATGCTTTTTGATTGCAATGTCTTTAACTCCACGTCTAGGTCTCTCAATTTTTCTTTTAACGCATCAGTTTATTCAATTACCATTTATACTCATCATAATTAGCTTTTATTTGTATGTTTTTTTGCATACTTCAAATGGGATTCAAGGTGAGCTTTCTTGAGTAATGGCTTCCTTTTTGCCACCCTCCCATACAGGCCAGATTTGTGGAGTGCTTGGAATATTGTTGTCACATGCACACTTTGACCAGTCTTGGCTATAAAAGCCTTGCAGTTTGGAGGGACGGCCTGATCTAGGCAGGGTCTTGGTGGTGCCATATACCTTCCACTTCTTAATAATCGTCTTGACTGTGCTCCAAGGGATATTCAAGGCCTTTGATATTTTTTATACCCATCCTCTGATCTGTGCCTTTCAACAACTTTGTGCTGGAGTTGAAAGCACCTTGGTGCTCATGGTCTTTGCTTTGAAATGCACTACCCAGCAGAGGGAACCTACAGGAACTTCTGAATTTATCCTTAAATCATGTGAATCACTACAATTTAACACAGGTGGTGGCCACTTAACTTGGTGTGTGATTTTGAAGGTGATTGGTTACACCTGAGCTAATTTAGGATTGCTAGTACAAGGGGGGTGGACACTTAGCCAATCAAGCTATTTCAGTTTTTATTTTAAATAAATGTTCTATTAATTTCTAGAATATTTTTTTCACTTGGAAGTTGTAGGATGTTTTTGGTTTTGATATTGTCACAATACGTAATGTGAGTCTATTCAACTAAATGCTGGAACATTGTATATGTGTACTTAGCTACTTGGATGCTTGCGCATGTATATGTAATGAGTGACTGAACCAAACAATGCATGATGATAATTATTAATGTTTTCATCATAAATCTAGGGATAATTAATGAGCTATAATGGGTATTTTCTTTAATGGTAATTGGCAAGGACAAATTTGTGACATAAATTCTAGATATACAACGTAAATATGCATGACACTGCCCCTAACATTAAAAAACCTTAATAAACTGGAATCTCTGGTAACAGTTTACATTGGGTGTCTCTAATTGTTGTGTATTTACACAGTAGTTACTTAGTAAATACATGTGTACTTACATGTAATTATAATGTTATTATGCATAGTTACAATGCACTTAATGTGTACATCTTTGTGCATGCTGTTTGGAAGTACAGGGAAAAGAGTTAGGGTTAGGTTTCGATTTAGAGTTAGTGGGGTTAAGATTAGTTTTAGGATTAGGGTTAGGGATATATCATGCAAAAAAAAAAAAAATACACATTAAGTTCATTGCAATTATATGTAAGGGCACATGTATTTGCTAAGTAATTACTATGTAAATACACAATAGAGACACAATGTACAGTGCTACCAAATCTCTTCCACATCCCACTGTAAAGGCTGATTAATTTAGTCAGCTATATAAATGTCATTCCAGGGGCAGACGACTGCATGAGTGGAGTGACGAAGTGGAAATATGCTAGTCTCTCTTTGATGCATTTGATAGGACAAACAGTGAACCAGCAATGCATCTTTATATTGAAATGAATCATGTACTGCATTCCCATACCTCATACAATTCACGCTAGGGGCTAAGAAGCTGCGTTTTTAATCATGCTTGTGGGCTTTAAATCTTTGTTAAAGTTTGCAGAATATTTATGACACTTTTTTTATAGCATGAACTTTCAGGGCAGACAAGAGCAGATTTAGGTGTGACATAACTCCCTAATTCTCCACTCCATTACTCTGAAATAATAGGTGGCATCACACTGCTTAACCTTCACCATGAAGCGATGATAATTGCAAAGGCTGCCGTCATCCCAGGTTGCTAATTTTTTTCATTAATTTCAAAAAGCAATTCTCTGAATATTGAGGTCATTATAATACACCTTCTGGTTCTATAATACACCTAACTGATTCTTCTATTACCTGAAGAACTAAACTGAAAAGGGCCACTAGTCCCAAAAAAATACACTACCTTATGTTCTACAAGTTATTGATTGACTATAGGTGGTTGTGGAAGCTGGGGGCATCCACATGGAACTTCATAGATAAACACGGCAACAGTGCCACCTGTTGCAAACAAAACCTTGTTGCCAACATTATGTCTGGGAACACACTTTTAAACTAGATTCAAATCATAAACATCAAGCATAGTAGGTCCCTCCCTTACCAGACGTTCATCAGTCTTGATTAGCAGTACGTCCAGTGATCAGCTAGAAAGGATATCTAAACTCAAACCTTTCATTTCTGTTGTGTGTAAGAGTTTGCTTTTTGGCTTGGTCTAAGTGGAGGGGGGGGGGGGTGCAGAACGTATAACATAGTGTTGTCTTGTCTAAGCGATAATAAATATTGTTCTTTCTATCACATGAGTTTTCCTGACTGAACTTGAAATGCTTAAACATAATTCTAAGGTAAAGAAACTAAAAGAGTTTTACCTTTCAATATAATCTTTGACTGCCATGGTAGTCATTTTGACGGTTTTCACTTTTAAAATTGAAATTACTCTGCGTGTGTTAAAGATCCGTGGTTGTCTGTTCTTGACTTTTCCTAAATACATGTATTAAATACTCTGACAACGTTTGAAAGCCAGAAACGCAAAAATAAAAAAGTTATAAGCACTTCTACCTAGAACCGCCAAAAGTAGTCATTTTGACAGTGTGTTACAATACATGCTTTTATAGTGAATATAACCTAGAATACGCTGTTTTTTATATGTATACAAGCCAGCTTGTTATCTCTACCTTCGCTGAGTTTACAGCAGTATGTATTTGAATAAAATATTGCTCTTCAAGTCTAGATATGTGTTATCCAAATCTCTATTGTAACCTTAGCAATTCCTTGGAGAGCTGCTGCCTGGCTGTCTACGTGAACATATAGTCTGCTGTCTTATAATGTTACTATTATAAGACTTTTTTGAGAAATCTTGATATTTTTGCATTTTGATTTGAGAACAGCTACGGATATATTTGCATTGGCAGGAGGATTCTGAAATGACTTCACCGAAAACCTCATTATCTGTTTCAAGCTAAACATAAAAAAAATACATGAACAAGCAGCTGTTTCTGACAAAAGCACGGTGTCACTGCACACAATACACGTCAAACAAACCTGTCAAATTTGGGATCAAGTTTTGGCTGGCAGCGGACCCTACCCCTACCTGGGCAAAGTAGCTGGTCAGAGACTGGGTGGCAATGTGATACGTAGGCTGATATAACTGTGCTTAGGTAAAGGGATGAATGTTACCGATGAGATTTTTTTTTATTTCACTGTAATTAGCAAAACAGTTTAAAAAAAAAAAAACAGTATGGTTGGAACAGTAAACAAAGCGAGACGAGTGTTTCAACCATCTGTGCAAAACTTAGTTCTCCGTGAAAGCAATCACTGAAGTCCAGTGCAGTATTTTACAATGTACTGGACATGGCAGCTGTCAATTTCTTCGTACAAAGAACAGGGGAAAATATCATCTTATGATGCTAGCCACGGACCTTTGGCAGAAACATTTCGATCAGAAAGCTGCAAAGCAGCAGGGAAACGTAGCTCAACCTGGATACAGTGCACATCAAGTGACACACGCAACAGAAAACAATGACAGGTAACTAAAGGCAATAAAAATAAAATGTCTGTGTGGATGGGTGGTGGGTAATTCACTTGACACACGGGAGACATAAAGGTGTATTTGGAAACACTGCACAGGTGTCCGTTTTTATTTTCTGTTTGCAACAATTTATTTTAGCCCGCAGAGGGCGCTGCTGTTCGTTGGCTTGAATACTGCCAATAGTAAACAGGATCACGGGTATACCAATTCAGGTACAGAGTCCAAAATAATAATGAGAACAAAAGGCAAAAGAAAATGGGAAAATAAAACACAGTAATAAAACTACAAAATAAAGGTGCTGCCCTTAGCAACGTTACCCCGACCTTCGCTAACAGCACGGCCTGGATCTCCGTCCTACACTGCCATATTCCCTCCACCTATACACACTCAGGGTCTGCCCATGGATTCCCTGGTCCCTACAAGCTTTCTCTTTTGGTTGTTCGTTTATAATTAATGATCTGTTTTGTTTTATTTCTTTCATCCGGCCGTGCTCAGCCTGACAGCAGAGCTTCCGCCATCTGGCTGGCTTGTTTTGTCTCTGAGGGTTTAAACCCGAGGGAACCCCAGAGCGTCATTTTATTAGTGCAGCAACCCCCAAAGCCCGCCCCTCAGCTACTCAGAGAAGGGAAAACCCACACACCCTCTTTCCGACCTCTCTGTGTCAATGCTGTGACTGACAGATGGATATTGCAGGGCTTGCTGCCCTCTTCCTGCAGCACTACGAATGCGCCCAGAGAGTCAGCGCAGGTCTCCTCTGTTACAGTCTGATATCTGTGCCCAGTGTCAAAGAGCAGTATGTGGTAAATGCACATGATAAGTTGATAAGCGTTACATCTGTGTGGATTGTGCTAATATGGGGCTACTTTGAAGTATGTTTCCCTGAATGAGCATTCCCATACACAATGTGAATTATTTTCTTTTTTTATAAATAATGATTTCGATTTTAGAATTCTGTAGGTCTACATATAACCAGATTACAGTTGGTTACACAATATTTTCTTTTGAAATGTTTATTTTATTAAAGTTTTCATTTTTTGAAGTCGTGCTATGCAGTAGGCTAATGTCAACAAAAAAAGCCTTTTATGTTATTTCTGTAAATAATTACTTAGTTTTTACAATTTTGCATGTACATATAGCAGTTTACACCTGTTTACAATATATCCTCTTTTGAAATGTTTATTTTATTATAGTTTTTCATTTTTTTTATGTCATGCATTATATGCACTAATTTAGAAAATAAAGCCTTTATGTTTCTGCTATGCAAATGTTAGATATGATGTTCATAAATAAATCTTTTGAGTTGTGAATGATAGTTTGTGTTTCATTTTCATATCGAAGCTATTTAAAATGTACCCATCAAAATGACTACCCTTGGCTATTCTAGGTAGTAGCATAAACCCAGTGGTTATAGTGTTAACCACCTTTAAAATATTACACAATTAATTTCTTGACTTGCCAGAACAGTAAAGTATTGATAAAAAAAAAATTACTAAACTACAAAGCTCTCTCCTGTTGTGCTCTCCTTGTGCACTTCTGCTTAGTTGAAGTTTGATAGGTCCCTTAAAAAAAGGATGGTAGCTGTAGTTTGTAAACTGTGCCATAAATCCTTCATATAGTACTTATTTTTAAATCATTTACCCTTGAACACTGATGTTAAGTATGATAATAAGTGTGAGAGCAAGTTCCCCTGGCGACACTCGTTACGAATATTCATTTGTACTCATTCCTCGGCATGGCCCTAGTCCTTACAAAGAAAATAATGACCACAGTATTGTGACAGCATAAAAAATCTGTTCATAGTATTAACCGCACTATGGTGTTCAACTTTTTTCTTCATTGTACTTATCCATTTGGTCAGGCATCTTACACGTTATCTTTGTAATAAACCAAATGTAAGCAGATGAGCAATTGTATTCATTGTTGGTCTTTTAAATTTTAGTTTTTTGTTTAAGAATTCAACATAAATTGGAACGGATTATGAAAGTAATAACACACAACAGGGGCTTAAAACACGGTACAATATCCACATGAAAGGGAGTGTAATTCAGCACTAGGCAAAGCTTATAAAAGCATGCATTTTGTCTTGTAGCTAACAGAAGTCAAATTGTGTATACATGCTTTTCATAAATGTCACAAACTAGTATCTTCCAAATGTTATTGATTAAAATTTTAATGAAAAACATCACTACTTGATGCTATTACATGTCCCTTGGAAGAGCACACTAGTAATATTCAACAGCTATACTGTTACACGATTGCTTCTTTCAGGGCATACTGTATTATTCTCACATTTTAGGTGCCACATGCTGCAGGCAGGCTCTCTTCTGTGTGTTCAGACACTAACTTTTAACAGCAGATGCTGATTGTACTTTGGGTTATGTAATATAAAGTTAATTGATAGGGACATGTACTGTTAGAAGAGAAAGCCCAGAAAGTGATATTATTGGGAATGGTATAACATATTCCTTTCCCCAAATACATGTTTCATGGTTTTAATAATATTTAAAGTATGTGTTATATTTCGTCTAACAAATGACATTGAAATGTAAGAGTAGGCATCTGTCTGACAGATAGATTCCAGCAGCATAATGTTTAAAAGCTCTGCCACCCACTGATACCAGCCAAACAGCAGGAACAGGCAACAAATGGGCATTAGAAGATAAGAGAGAAAGCGCTAGGAAGTAATAAGGTACTACCTCAAAGATAACACTATGTAACACAATTTTTGTTCCTGGGTAGTAAGTGTTATTTCCTAATTGCTTATGCCTCAAAAGTATAGAAAATGGCTATTATTCCCCACAAACTTTGCTTTTGTGACCAGGACAGTGATATTTCAAAATATCACTATTTCCAATGGGAAAAAGGGAAAATGTGTGTCTTTTCGTTCACATAAAGTCAGAAAAAAACAACATATGAATCCAAAGTAACATGTATGTATACTAAAGTAATATAAAAATGATTACAAAAGATTTAGAAGTGAGTAGTTTTTTGAGATTTACGATTATACTGTAATTGTTACAGTGTAATCCAAGGGCCTTTTTTTAGAGTCTTCTAAGCAAGTTTTTAAAATGAATTTCCTGCTTACCGGCCTCCAATGTAAAGATGCAGGAATTGGGCCAATTCTACTGTACAGAGTTTTGAACTAATGTGAATACAATGTCCTGGTACAAGCAAGTGTTCTGTAACTGACAGGTTTGACAGTTGTAAAATTGAACACCTAGAACTTCAAAGCTACAGACTACAGGTGTACAATTGGGACATGACCTTGTTTTCAAAACACGGCTTATCAGATTAGAAAGCACTAGACCTCAAGAGAAACAAAATCTAAGAAAGGCAAAGGCAGCAGTTGAGTGAGACCAAAAACATACATTACTGCTAAGAACTAAAAACTCTAGAGCAAGTTGTAAAGTAGAACATTCAATATAAACACAGATTGTAGCGCTATTAAGCCTTGACTCTTTTTTTTTTATTTTGACAAGGGTTTACAACACACTTCTAAGTGCTGTGCCAGTGGCTGTCAGTCTATAGTAATTTTGGGAGAGTTATTCAGCTATTATGGACGTCACGCAGTCGGGGAATGTTGTGTAAGCTTCGCTTCAAAAAGGGCGTTTGCAACAACTTTGTAAGATTCTGCTTACTTAATCGTGGCCACCTGATTTACAACATAAGTAATTTAAATGTCCTCCTTGGCATCCTAATTTTCACAGATTAATGGATTTGTTATGATTTGTTAAATTATTCCCTTAGGATTCACCAGTAGCACAAAAGGCTGTGTTAATGTGTTATGCTAAAATTTGATCTAGACTAATAATTACATTAGTTTAATAGCTATCTGCTTACTATAGAACAATATGTTTTGTTACGCTTCCTCGTCTCCCACTGAAATGGACTGAGAGAGGAGAGGAAACCGAGGGCCTGTTTTTCCAAGTTTGTTCAGTAGATATCTGATACAACACATGTGTCTACCACTATCATATCTAGAGTGTTAGATTCTGCAGATGCCCACAACCCACAGAATTTTATGAACAATCATTTATTGATTGCACATAGGAGATGAAGAATGACCAGGGCTCATCCTTCGTCCTGAAAGGATGCTACGTTACGATTTGCTATTATGTTAAATTAACCATATTTCACTATACTGTAAAAAAAAAAGTATAGGATTCTTAAAGTCAGAGCAATCAGAACCATGTTCACTGAGCACATTAAGAAAATTGTTTTTTTTTTAAATAAGTTAAAACTTCTCTTTAATATAGTTGCAATATATAGTGATGCAACAAGTGGTTGGGCAAGAGTCTTGCCTCTTCTTTTGTGCTGATACAGCCTACTGCTCCCCTGGCTTTTGAAGGCGTACCCAGCATACAGTATAACACCAGAGCAGGATTCCTTCAACATCACCGAGCCGCATGCAAGTAAAGACAGGAACTGCCCTCAACCACTACTGAGAGAAGGTCAACAGAGGAATGAGGCTGTACAAGCCATCCAAGATGCAATCATGCGTCAATTTCAAACACTGTTCCAATAAAAATAACTAACCAGATTTATGTAAATGTTGACCTCCTGTCACTTCACCGGATAACAGAGGACAATTAAAAAACACAGCACTGTCACCTGATACTGTTGTAGATCTTGTGTAGAAAGGTCTGCGTGATTAAAGGCAGAATCATTTGTGCTGTGTCATGAAAATAAATTTTACTTTAAAATTTAATGAACAAACCAAGAGTTACAAGAAGTATTACAAATAACAAAGCAAAACTGCTCTTTCAATGGCAATGTTCAATTCAACATTTATAAAAAAAAAATTTGTTTGTTTTTTTAATGCATTTTTGTTTTAACTTTTTTTAAAAGTTACTGTATATGGAACTATTTTTTCTTAGCTCTGTTTTAGGCTGAAGGATATCTAATAAAAATGATACTTGTTAATTAAAAAAACATTTTTTTCAATTGAGTTAGTGTTATAAGCGCAACAAGGCCCTTCAGCGTGTTATATACTCTAATATCACCACAGCCTGGGTGGTTGAAGCACTGCACCACACCCACGGCGTGGTGATATTAGAGTATATCACACGCCCTGTTGTGCCTTATTGCTTAACTAAAACAGGGGTTTTAAATAAAGTAATTCTGGGTGTGCAGGAATCAGAGATATTACCACATCCACATCTGGTTTTGACCTGCCCATTTACAAACGCTACACAACTGTCGTTGTATAAAACAACACCTTTGTGGACTAGAAAATCTAAAAAACAATGTACTGTTTTAAATGGCCTATGTATACATATTTTTGTTATGATGAATTTTATTTTATAATACACATGGTTCACATGAATGGCTAGTTCGATTATGTCGAGGGACTTCTATACATATATATTATATATATATATATATATATATATATATATATATATACAATTATATTATATATATATATATATATTACGCAACGTCCGTTAGCGTGTAGATCGCAGCTTCGTCCTAAGCAGGATTAAAGGTTTGTATCATTGTGCTGTGGTGCCATTGATGTGTAGACTTCTTTTCCTGACCACCTGCCAAGCCTGAATGTCAGCTTCAGTGGAAATCATACTCTGTAAAATGCCAATTCAAATCTTTGCTGTTATGACATTGTCACACAGATCAAGGCAGCTGCTATTTTATAAAGCTTCAGCATTCTACGATCACATCAAGCAACTTCCTTTTCCATAAAATGAATCTCCTAAATAAATAAAAATATTTATAAACTACAATGCATTGTCACTTCAGCAGTTTATTAACTTCTTGACATATTCAGATAAAAGTAAACTTATCCTATCTCTTTATATTTTGCTTGGGCAGATAATTATGACAGATTTGCCAGCTGTCCCCAGCTGAGCATTTCATAATATAAACCTCTATGAACATACTGTATACACCTTTATGGGCATGCAAAAACTGTTAGAAATGCAGTCATTTATTTTTAATGGAAAATGTGTAGCTCTCCAACAGTGCAAAATCCAGAAATCAGTCAGTAGTCCTAAGCATATTCAGGGACACTGCTGACGTTCACATCAAGGTTCATGTTCATTAAAAATCCCACTGCTGCTTCTCATGCAGTTTTGTTTTTTCATGGCAAAGACACCAGTTGACGAAATGCACAAGAAAGATGTTGATGTTTTCCCTCTCACCCAAACTTCACACATCCTTTGAGTATGTCCTTAATTAATCTAATTACCGGTAATACATAGCATAGGCTGCATTCAGGGATCTACGAGTATAACTGTTTTTATTGTTGTTTTATTATTTTTCTTAAAGTTTCAAGTTTCAGGATACTCTACTATTTTTTTTTTTACTGTATGTGTTAACTGAATTCTTTACACTGTAACCAACAAAAGAATTCTATAATTCTATAAGAATTCTTACCCATTTTGCACCTTTATTAGCTACATAGGTCTTAAGAAACACATGTCATAGGTAACATGTATTTTCATTTTTCAAACAGACATCTGGTTCTACAATAGGTTAAAGAAAGTTCCCGGTTTGCTTGCCTTGCCTTCCAGGAAGTTGTTACTGTTTACTGCCTTGATCATGTCACCCAAGCAGTGACTTTAGCTGACACACAGGAAAGAAGCTAGTGAATGGCTTGCAAACAGATTTTTTTTATAACCTAGTATAGTACCAGATACCATGTTTTAGAATGAAAATATTTGCTAAAACATGTGTGTTTTAAAACTGCAGATTTGAGACATGCATAGAATGGGTCTGCATCGTAGAGATCATTTATGAAACTATTTTGTAAACTACAGTTACCTTAATATACTGTAGTATGCACAGATTTCTTTCTTTTATTTTCGCTGTTAAAGGTTTCTGTTTGGAATTTTCTCACACATATGCCACAGTGATAACAGCTGAGGTGATTACCCAATTACAGGAAAAAAAATACTGGGGATATTTAAAACCTGCCAGTATTAAAAAGCCAATTGAAAGACTGTGCTGTGTGGTACCACTCTGTCTTTCCTGAGTTTTAATAAAAAAAGGTATCAATTGTACTTTTCTGCCTATCGCTAGTACGTTAGTAAAACTGTACCAGCTGACCAGGGGTGAACGGTGGGGAATTACAGTGCTATCCTGTTATGACACGACACATTATCGTGCATAATCTGTTGTAACACGGTAAGGTTGTGGCTTCCATTTCCCCCATCATGCAAATTGACTCACAAACGTTGGGTTTTATTGTTGTTAAACCCATTTAAGTAGAAACAGGGACACAGCATACTTACAAAGCTCCTGTGCTTGATCTGTATTTTTTTTTCTAAAAGTTAAAACAATCTGTCTGTTAATGTTACAAAACAAGTATGAAACAATACAAGTTGGTATAAATGTCCTTGGATTCTGTGTTATTTATTTACAGTTTACAGCATTTATTATAAAGAAATATACAATTTAAATACTAGTGGTATAAACTTTAAACTGGTGAAATAGCAGTTTCTAGTATACTTATATATTATACTGTTACACGACTCTTCTAGGTGGATTTGAGTACCTACAAATTGTGTGTGTCTCTTTCCTTCATTTTCCACGGTACGCTACAAATAGGCAAGGTTCCCAGTGGTGTAGATGGACATTGTATTGTAAGCCCTTGTCTTTCAGAGGTGCTACATACTATTAGTTCATTGAATTTCACCTACTCAAGTAAAAATAAGTGAAGTAGTAAAATGTCTATATCTCTTAGGAAGGCGATGTCAGCTCATTTAGTCCAGGTCTTTGTTCCAATCACACCATAATTATAAAATGCAACCAATTATACACTTGACCAGGTTCTAAAACACCTTGAACAATGAATTGTACTATTAAAGCTGTAATGGAACAGCACTCCAGGATCGTGGGTATTACCTCTCTGGTAGGATTTTCTTAATGGGAATGTGATAATACCCATTAGCACAGGGGGGCCAACCCTGTTCCTGGAGAGCTGTATATATCTTAAATGTGTATAATAATAATAATAATAATAATAATAATAATAATAATAATAATAATAATAATAATAATGGACACTCCATCTTATTACATTGCAACAGCTGCCACAAGTTGTCTTCAAAGTTTGTAAAGTTGAAGTTCAAGCTGTCATTGGTCATAATCACCACACCAAAAAACAACACACTGTGGGTGAGGTTTTTCTGCAGTTCCAGCAAATAAGAAGATACCATTTCCAAAGCTCACTATCTGTTATATTCTGATTTACATGTAATAGTCATTTACATGTAATAATAAATAAATAAGTGACATTTTAAATTTTACAATATCTTGCTGTAGTTTCATAAGAAAAAAAGAATCCTATGGTTGGTTATTCAGTTACTGCAAGTGATTTGTTTCCACGTTGGTATTTATTATACATGCTACCTGCATCAACATGAGTATGCCCGATCACTTTCATTTCAGGTTAGCACAAACACATTTCCATTTTTTAATATGTCTAATCAGATTAGCCTCTCAAACCCTTTGTTTACAGTTCTGAAGCATTTAGTAAGTTAATCCTACACCTGTAATGAAAGGCACAGAACCGGCCTTGTATACCCGTTTACATCATCTACATCTTTTGAGACTGGAACCCTGAATACATTTAATGGATACAGCAGTACAAATGAGAACAGAATGCTGTTTATGGAAAAGAGATCCAATGTACTCATTTACTTTAATGTAACTATTTATAAGGTCTCTAATTATATTGAACAACGTTGCATAATTTTTACGTTTTATTGCACATATAGTATTTCCTAATTTTTGAACAGTGCAGTAAACCAGCATGTAGCCTTATTCCATTAAATCTCGTTATATAAAAAAAAAAAAGGTTACCTTGAGAGTAATCAGCCCATAAGTGGCTTAGCATGGTGCCTTTAGAAGCCTGTAGTGATGTGATTGCTTCACAGTAAATGTCTTGCCTTAATGTTTAAAGTGCTCAAATAGAAGTTCCACAGAGTACTTTTTTTGCAGATAATGCAGTTTAACTTTAAAAGAACCTCCCCAAGCACTTTATAAAGAGAACAGCATGGTTATACCTGCCCGGTTATTATCGATTCAGCACTTTGTAAAGAGAGCAGTATTGTTATTAACTGCCTGGTTATTACAGATTCAGCACTTTGTAAAGAGAACAGTATGGTTATTACCTGCCCGGTTATTACAGATTCAGTAATTCTGCATTCGAAAACAGATAAACCATGGTAATACACTGAACAAAAATATAAACACAACATACAGCAATTTCAAAGATTTTACCGAGTTACAGTTCATATGAGGAAATCAGTCAATTGAAATAAATTCATTAGGCCCCAATCTATGGATTTCACATGACTAGGGATATAGATATGCATCTGGTAGTCACAGATACCTTAAAAAAAAAGGTAGGGGCGTAGATCAGAAAGCCAGTCAGTATCTGGTGTGACCACCATTTGCCTCATGCAGCGCGACACATCTCCTTCACATAGAGTTGATCAGGCTGTTGATTGTGGCCTGTGGAATGTTGCCCCACTTCAATGGCTGTGCAAAGTTGCTGGGTATTGGCGGGAACTGGAACACGCTGTCGTACACGTCGTTCCAGAGCATCCCAAACATGCTCAATGGGTGACATGTCTGGTGAGTATGCAAGCCATGGAAGATATGGGACATTTTCAGCTTCCAGGAATTGTGTACAGATCCTTGCGACATGGGGCTGTGCACTTTCTTGCTGAAACATGAGGTGATGGCGGTGGATGAATGGCACGACAATGGGCCTCAGGATCTCATCATGGTATCCCTTTGCATTCAAATTGCCATCAATAAAATGCAATTGTGTTCGTTGTCCATAGCTTATGTCTGCCCATACCATAACTCCACCGCCACCATGGGGCACTCAATTCACAACGTTGACATTAGGAAACCGCTCGCCCTCACGACGCCATACATGCTGTGTGCCATCTGCCCGGTACAGTTGAAACCGGGATTCATCCGTGAAGAACACACTTCTCCAGCATGCCAGTGGCCATCGAAGGTGAGCATTTGCCCACTGAAGTTGGTTACGATGCTGAACTGCAGTCAGGTCAAGACCCTGGTGAGGACGACAAGCACGCAGGTGAGCTTCCCTGAGACATTTTTTGACAGTTTATGCAGAAATCCTTCGGTTGTGCAAACCCACAGTTTCATAAGCTGTCCGGATGGCTGGTCTCAGACGATCCCGCAGGTGAAGAAGCCGGATGTGGAGGTCCTGGGCTGGCTTGGTTACATGTGGTCTGCGGTTGTGAGGCCGGTTGGATGTACTGCCAAATTCTCTAAAACGATGTTGGAGTCAGCTTGTGGTAGGGAAATGAACATTCAATTCTCTGGCAACAGCTGTAGTGGACATTCCTGCAGTCAGCATACCAATTGCATGTTCCCTCAAAACTTGAGACATCTGTAGCACTGTGTCATGTGACAAAACTGCACATTTTAGAGTGGCCTTTTATTGTCCCCAGCACAAGGTGCACCTGTGTAATGATCATGCTGTTTAATCAGCTTCTTGATATGCCACACCTGTCAGGTGAATGGATTATCTTGGCAAAGGAGAAACATCAGTGTGTGCACAAAATCTGAGAGAAATAAGCTTTTTGTGCATATGGAAAATTTCTGGGATCTTTAATTTCAGCTCATGAAACATGGGACCAACACTTTACATGTTGTGTTTATATTTTTGTTCAGTGTATATTTATGATATGATATGTTGAATGAAAGTTACTATTATTAATGACAGCAGTGTCACAAATCCAAAGTTTGCTACTGCAGATGATAATAACTTAAAGACTGTGCAATATTAAGCTTCCTGTATGAAACATTTACATCCAAAGTGTTACCTTGAACAGAAGCAAAGTCTTTATGGTTTGGGAATTGTAAATATATGCATTTGTATTCATTTTGTAGTTGCTTGGCAAAAAAAAGTGTTATGAAAAAGCAAACAAATGAGGTAATAAAGGCACCATACAATTTGTCATATAGTGTCAAAGCATTGCCGTTTTGGTTTTGGTTATACTTTATAAGCACATTGCATTTGGTAAGAATTCTCAGTTGAAATCTTTACCATAAAACCAGAATAAGTTTTATAGGTAAATGAACATAAGATGCACATACATTACATAAAAGTCTACTTCAACAAATACTTTCTACAACTTGCAGAAATTCAATTCAAACCCCTCCATAACTTGAAGAGAAGTCTGTAAGTTCAATTTCTGTCAACTTCAACTTTTCAAAGCTTATCTTATGCCGGCTTTTAAACCTTTCAAGTATAAAATGAATGGTAATCTTTATTAAGCAATTTCTGTCTGAAGATCTCACAGGTTGCTTATGAGATACATTGTTTCAGACGTGACTACCAGAGCGATATTTGCAGTCACTGGCCAAAGCAAAAAGGAGATGACCAAGGTTAAAAAAAAAACAAAACACTCTCTGTGTTATCAAGCACAAATACATGGTATCTGTGTGGAGCCCTGTGGCAAAGTGCCTGCCCCTGTGTGTATTTAGTGTTATCTGTTGTGTGTTAATGTTGGTGTATAGTCATTGGTACACAGGATATAAACAGGTCTGTGTAACACGGGTGTTTAAAATGTATATTTGTATTTAGGCATGAGGATTGCACAGCACTTCCCGTGCAAGTAAAATGTAATATTATGTGAGCACGGGGAATTGCACTTTATTAATTCACTTACAGTTGTACCGCGACTCCAATTGAATGACTGATAAGCAATCGAGTCATGGTACAGCTGCATAAAAGCTACATGTTTTCACACACTCTGGGTTGTGTGTTCTGTGAGTGGAGAACGGGATTGGAGATGGAGATAATAATAATAATAATAATAATAATAATAATAATAATAATAATAATAATAATAATAATGATATTAGTAGTTGTAGTTAAATATCTGCTCACCATGTTTTGTATAGTCCGTTTTGTTTGTCTCTTTTGTTTTGGCGAATGTGCCGTGTCCTGTGTGTTTTTTGTTTGTTACAACCGTTTATTTTCTGTCTGTTCTGTTCACTCATTAAATGCTGAGCTAAGCCATTCACTCAGCTCCACCAAAAACCACCTCTCTTTTTGTTTATTTCCTGTTTCTGGTCTGACGTCACCCACTCCGGCCGTCTTTGTGACAAGCCTCCAACCCCAGACTCACACACAATGCAGCTGTGGTGAAAGGTTGGCATCTCTAGATTAAAGAGCCATCATGTAAGCATTGCCCCATTTCAGATTTATTTTTTTTTTCTAAATAATTCAAATTTCTATCTGTGCTATTTGATTGTATTAATTAAGCAGGCAGAATGTAGTGTTTAAATTATGTTTGTGTTTGTTTGTTTTATATTGTGTTATTCAGTAAGTTATCTCAACGTTTGGTACCAATTTATTAGTGTCGTTAAATGACTACTACAAATAAACACTTAATACATGTAAATGTTTTGCGTGCTTAAATGATGGGAGCAATCATCTGGGTATCTTTTAGTTCATGGGGGATGTACTGTAAACCAAAAACTATGAACAAGATAATTAGATAAAGCACTGTGGAACGGGGAGGTAAGTATAAAAAAATGCCACCAGACCTTTGAGTTAAATTGAAACTGCCTGGTTACTGAACGAGGCATATTTTTGCTACAGTTTATCCATTTACAGAAATATTGACCCAGTCCTAATTTAAAGTTGTAGTAAACATTAGTTGGCCTGTGTATTATTTGACAGTTGGTATTTAGTTCTAGGGTCTAGTTCACAGCAAGCCAGGGTTCCACAGCGCATCTCTCAATGCCTGCCCACAATCAAGCACCGTGCGAGGGTTTAGCTCACAGCATGTCAGGGCTCCACAGCACCCCTCTCAATGGCTGCCCATACGCAAGCACTGTGCCAGGGTTTAGCTCAAAGGACGCCAGGGCTCTACAGCGCCCCTCTCATTGCTTGTTCACACTAGCCTCAACGTGCCCATTACTCAAGCTTCTCGCTACCTTACGTTATCTTCAACAAACACTACAATGCATTAGGCTTAACACCAAACCACATTGTTAATACCACATGCATGTTAAGAATGCAAAATACATTTGCAACTTTGTTGTTTTCCTTTACATATGTGATACCGAGTCTGAAATAAGCATAGTAGGTGTGAGTTTCAGGGAAAAGTTGAACCACAATGAAATTGTTCCTAAATGGGATTACCTATAGATTAGTGTAATTTTTGGCGAAAAATCAAGAGGCATTAATTTACAGCATATTTGCAATATCAAAACAAAATGTTGGTGTAAATAACAATTTATAATTAACAGATAATTGTAGAGAAGTGAAATTTAAGATCTATAATGTGGGGTATCCCCTTTCCTTGAGAACATTTTGGACAATGATTAATCTGACCTAAATTATTAAAATGACATTTTGAATCAATAAATGAAAAAAAAAAAATAAAATACACATTGGTTAATTTAGAATTATGATTTTGCAACTTGAATCAAGAACCCACCAAGGTATGGAGTGTTCATACAATCATATGCTGATAATGACAAACTGCACATTATCACATCACCCAAGCAGTTGAGTCCACTTTCTACATTCATATGCTTATCCGGGCTATACACTGAAGCCGGGCACCAGCCAAGACTAACCTTAAATCGAATCTTACATACACATTTTATTTTGAGGGTGGTACAGTGACCGTCATGGGCCTGCAGGTTTTAATGTCCGTTTACCGGTCACTTGGGTGGTCAGTAACTTACCTCCAACTCTGGCCTTTATAATCTTCAGATGAGACAGTGAATGATTGCTACTCAGAGCTGTCCAATCAGCACTTGCCCTATGACTTAATGCACATGGGAATTAATGGTGTGCAGAGCTAAGCTATCCCAGCTAGGGATGACTGAAGACTAGAATGACTAATCAAATGGGATTCTAAAACACACTATTTACATTTGGAAAGGTGGAGAGAGGTGTGACACAGTCACTCCAGCCTGCACAAACAAAATATGAGATGGGACAGAACTCATCACAGGCCGACATAAATAAACAAACAACAAGAACCAACAAATTGAATAAAAATGCATATCATAAAACATTGCCTTCCGCATTTGTTTTATTTATATACCGTAGTAAATTTACACGTGTATTTTTATAGTGTAATTTCTTTACAAATTAAATTAAAATTGTTTTTTTATCCTTATTTATCCTCATAGCTAAATCTCAGATATGAAAAAATAACTTTTGTTTTCTACTTTTTATTATGCCGTTCTAAAGATTAAGGAACAGAGTAATGGCTCTGGTGCCGCCATAATATTATTTTGAATGCTGAAAACAGATTTTATTGACACAAACAAATACACAGCAAGCACAAATGGTTTGCAAATAACAACTTCAGTATAGAGTTGCAAGAACACCTAGCTAAACACACAACGAATAACAACTCATTTAACAAACAAGTATTAAAAGTAAATAGAAAAATATCTTGAAAAAAAAAGCCTGTGTATAAGGACTGCTAAGACTATAAGGACTGCACACAAGTCCTTTAAAATCACCTACTCTATCTTGTTTTATGGTAGCATAGTCCTAGCAAAGCTCTGTCGTGTCAAATTCATTCAGGTTTGCGTCATATTAATAGCAGGTAAAGTACAGTATGCATCTCCATACCATCTAGCCTCATCCTGGCTACACTTAAGTCCGTTCTAACAGGGTAGGCTTGCACTGGGAAACTACAGATCTCAATACCTTTCTGTTAGAACTTTTTTTTTTTTCAAAAAGAAAACAAATCTTAGAAATGTTATCTTGTGCATTCAGAAGTGTCTTTTAACTGCATGCCCATAAGTGTTTTATGACACATAGCGGGCTTATGTAGAGTTTTTTGTGCACCACTAACTCTTATAGTATAAATAGCCTTTAATGACAAGAGTGATTAGCAAAAACATGAATGACTTCTTCCTGTATATACCCCATTAGTTTTATGTTTGTATGTATGTATGTATGTATTTATTTTGCATAGCTTAAAAAGACATTTCCCAGACAATATGAAAACTCCCAGTTCCAGAACCAGTGCAGACTAAATGGAATGTAGTCATATACAGTGAAGCAAAACGGATTTCAATTTAAACAGTTCCTTGGACATGGCAAACTGGATCACAAGTGCAAACAAGCATGAAATTAAGTTTTACTAATGAGTTCCTATTCCCCGCATTAAAAGGTAAGGGGATAAGGCTTGCAATCGGCCTTTTGTCAAGATCAATCTGATCATTACTTTTATTTCTTTGTGTGCAGACTGCCAATTACAGTTTCAGTATTTATGCAAGGGGAGATTGTGTTTTCAGAATACCTTGTCAATAAAGTACCTGGAGACTCACAGTACAAAAAAGAAAAGAACACTTTAATGACGCTTGGCTTTATACTGTGATTCCAGTACTGCTCTGAATAGTTATTGATTAATCCAAGCCTTTTTGGAAAAATAAGCCATACCGATGATCAGGAAATTCTTAAAGAGACATGCACAAAAAAAACAAAAAAAAACAACAACAACTTAAAAATAAGTTAGTAAAACTAAACACTGACTAAATAGTAACAAAGAAATAGAAGAATAGATCAAAAAGCATTAATAGAGGCAGTGTTGTCCAGTGCTTATAGTCCAGGGCTTGTAACAGAAGGTCACTGGTTCAAATCCCACTGACGGACTCACTGTGTGACCCTGAGCAAGTCAATTAACCTCCTTGTGCTCCATCCTGCGGATGAGATGTTAAATCCTATTGTAAGTGACTGCATATAATGCACAGTTCACAGCCTACATTTGTAAAGTGCTTTGTGATGATAGTCTGCTATGTAAGGCACTATATAAAGATATTAGATTATGTTTAACCAGGAATATGCTGCTCATTAAATGTTGGGTGTTAAAACCCTTTTGTTGCATTCAGTGGAAAAAAATAACAGATAGCAGTGATAATTGTTTTAGGAAAAAATAATTTCCATCTAAAGTACTTTACATACCCATGTGTGTAAGTGTGGTGGGTTGAATTTTACTGTCCCTATTTTAAAAAGGGCAATGCCAGTTACATCATATTTTTGTAATTTTACAGAAAACAACTTTATTTTCATACAGCCTGCTGACAAAATAAACATTTAAGTAATGAACTAAAAAGATAAATGAACAATTCACTTAGCTGTAAAGTTCGTCCAGTTTATATGCAGCCTGTAAAGCTTAGTATTAAATAAAAATCAAGCTGTGTTATCATTGACTGCACCGGGTGTGCATGGTTGTCTAATAAATCACACTTCATGGGTGGTTGAAGGCATGCACTTTTAAGACAACAGTGCACACTGTCATGAGTTGTTGCTTATATAGTTTCAGAGTAGATGAGCCACATTAGTCTAAGGTAAGGAGGGTAGGGTTTATTGACTAAATAAAACAATACAAGCTTGCAAGACCACATATGATGAAGCATTTATAGCTGCGGATGATCATATAGTACATTACCCATATTATACCACATACTTTTAATAGGCAATCCTATCAAGATGTCTTTTTTATGGTGTTTACAATCATTTTGAGTACAGTAGTTCCGAGTTCTTTTCCTCTAGTATTATAGTTTTATCTAAATCAGAATTCTGGCATTGTGTGCCTGTACTATCCTAGTTATCAACAAGGCCTATTTAGTACTTTCTGATTACAGAGAGAAATAATAATATATATATATATACACACACACACACACACACACACAACGACATATAAAGCTACTTACTCTTAATTTTAATTCGAATGCACACAATCGTAAATGATTTACAAAGGGACTTTTCAATTAAGACATTGCTGTGATGTGACAGCTTTTCATTCCCTTTTACAAATTATCTAGATGTGGATGTGCTTTACCAGCAGTTAATAACCTAGAGGGGTAATTGGTATATATATACCAACATTCCATAACAGCGCTTTCGTGATTGTCGTAAAAACGTTCAATACTGATCTATATAGTATATATAATAACTATTGATATATATATATATATATATATATATATATATATATATAGTATATCATATATATAAGACACGTAAAAAACTAGTTGTGAAAAACTGATATATATATATATCTATATGTATATAGATATATAGATATATAGATATTATATATCTAATATATATATAGTATATGTATATTTAACACATACATATACAATCTATACACTGTTTCTAGAGAACAGTAGCTTCAGCTAGTCTGATCTTTAGTCTAAATTCATTTATTTGTATTTAATTTAAACATCATCTAAATATATTTCACCAATAAACCAACACATGACAACTGTAATAAAGATTATTAAGATCGATATTTCTTAAGCTTTTTTTTTTTTACTCCAAATTGTCATTAGCAGAATAAAGCCCCCTATAAAATTACCAAACCAGAAATACAGCGATAGACATTAGGGGGTTGTTAAATTGTTTCTCACTGGTCCTTAAGAAACCTTTTTAGTATATACGACCATAGGACACCTATAAGTAAAAAAAAAAATTGATTTCCTTTATCATTTTATCTTGGTGATATATTTGAAAAAAAAAAAAAAAAAACATATTGAATCAATACAGTGGTGGCTGAAAATGACTAACCAAAAGAGTGTTATGCTATTTTGCTATTTACATTGTTAAAAACGACCTCTGTTTCCTGATTTAAATGTGCAGTTTTCCTTTCTTATCAGCATCGCTACATTTCTTGCTGTGCACATTCTTCTTAAAGACTGCATTTAATAAGCAAATCAATCTGAATTGATACCATTACGGCTTCTTCTGTGCATTTGTTTGTAGGCTGTGTCAAAGTGTCGTATGTGAATTAATGTTAGGCTTTGTCTGGCATAGGAATTCATTTGATTAGCGTGGCACGCTCCAAGTTTTGTGTTTTATTGTTTTTTGTTTATACCAATTAAATACTGATTAGTGAGGGAGGCTCAATTTTCTATGAGCTGTACAAACTCCAAAATGGCAGGAAATACAAAGGGGCTGAATTTGCATACTTAACATGTTACTCCTGAATCTGTCCGAATCAGCACAGCCGATTCATACGGTGACCTGCCAGGTCCTTGTTTAATCTCGAGGGGCAATATTTATAGAGTTCTCTGGAGTTCCATACAGTGGAGATTTCAATTCAAACTGACATGAGTTTATCTCTCATGTCAAACTAAACCAAGGACAGAAAGTTACAATATGCAAACATTAATATGGTAAAATTAACACTATGTCTCCATTAAAATCCATTTCTAGCGAATGTGCTGATTTTGTCTGTATAATATGAAAACAAGCCAAAGGCTGTGGTTGCTATAATGCTTGTTATACAGCCCCCTACCCTTTTCAGAGTCTTGTTATTAGTTTCACAAGTACAAGTAATTCAGATTTGTTTTGGGTTGTCTGTTTCATTTGATGGAGCTGGTATGAACAATTTAAAAGCACAATAAAAGTAAAAAACCATTACAGGCTATAAAAGCTACATTAAAAAAGAGTTAAGTACTACTTTTTGTTGTTAATGATCAATGTTCTTTTATGAATATTATCTGAAAAATACTGGCTATGGCTTAAACCAGTTTAGACATGCAGCCACAGTTCCCTGTCAATAGACATCTCTGACATGCACTGACGTGGAGCATAAACTAGAATTCAAAGCATGGTAGGCAGGTTTTAAGATCGTGTACTTGCTTTTCATGTGTATATACCGGTTGCCAGTGATTTTATTGAGGTACCTTGATTTGCATAAAGTAGCAAAGAAAATTTGATTAACAGCTAAATATATACAAATTCAGCTGGCATCCATTTTTTTTAAACATATAGATATATCAAAAAAAATAAAATTTTAATGGAAAAATAGCCACTGCCACAAAATGTGTTAAGGCATTCGCCAGATACACCTTTTACATGTTATTCATCTTTTTTTGTGACAGCTGTTCAGATGCATTTTGCACTGACTGCTGTCCTTAAAAGAAAGTAGTGAAGAATGGGACAAGATTCCTCAAAACATCATCTTGCTGTCTGATTAGACACATGCCCCCTTGATGTAGAAATGGCACCAATGCCAGAGGAGCCCATACTCATACTAAGACTTTAATATGAACCATTTTCAATTGATCTGCAGAGACCAAGCCTACAGACATGTTGATATCCATGGGTCCTGTGTTCAGATGCGTGTCACTCATCTTGCGCACATAAAAGAATGGTTTATCTGTTCATTTCAGTGTGGAGTACTCTCTATGTTTTATTCTTGATGTTAATTGAGTTTGACATTTTACTGTAGTGTACAGAGAGCCAGATCCTGGAAACACACTTGAGATATTGGGTCATATTTGAATAAAACACAAAGACACATTTTTTCTGAGAGGAAAACAAATTAACAAACACAATAGTTGCAGGAGCTGTTTAATTTATTTCATATCATTATAAGTATTTGAATATTTGGCTTTGCACTATCTTCGTAATGGGGCTCTGAGCAATTTTTTTTAACCATTAAGAAAACCTTTTCGTGAGAATAATTACCTTGATGGGTCCATTGGAGAGTTATATAAAAACACTGATTGCTGGTCACTGTTTTAAACACCAGTGTCACTAAGACATACAGTAAATACAAATAAGAGGCAGATGATAAGAGCATTTGGTATTTTCTGATTTATGCATTACATTTTCCTCTGAAATGAAGTAATGAGGGGGAACTGCACATTGAAAATGAAGTACTTGGGGAGTTTCTTTTGACAGATTTGAAATACATATGTCCGCATTGTGCCCGACTTCAAATTCCCAGGCTGACAGCATATCTGCATGAAATGAAAACTAAGAGAAACAGGGATTTAAGTTATTTTAAATACCATAATAAGCACACCAGTGATACCATAGAAGCAATGAGTTTTATTTTCCCATGCCTCAGCGCTCAGCAGGAAACTCTTTATCCAGATTAGCTATGTATCCATGTTTAGCAGCACACACGTGGCATGATATTTCCACTGGAGTACAATAACATTAATTTTGAAGTATGACTGATTCCCTTGTTTACTAACCAGTTTAACTCCTGAGAATTTATTGTGGAATAACAGCAGTGTCACTTGCAAAGTGCCCTCCAGCTATTGTAACTTTTAAGTGTAGCATGCTACCAGTGTGTGCATCTTGCCTTTGCTTAATACAGTATGACAGAGATGCTATTTGGATTGCTGACCTGAAAGAAAATGGGAATACATACGTTTAGGATACCATTGTACTATTTGTATGCTGAAGAAATCTTAATGCAATCTTTACCAGCCCTCCACTTTAACAAAAATGGCAACAATTGATTTGTTACAAATACACTTTGCGAAGGTATGGTATCATTTTACAATGGATTGCCAGTGTTTTTATCAATACTGATATACCGTTTGGATACCATTGGTTTAAAGAAAAAAAACGGGAGAACTGTAATTGACCTTTTTGAGGTAATATAAAAGTCAGTTCAATAGCAAATACATTTTTAATTCTACGAAGTTTGAAAATGCATGTATTTTTAGATACATTATTTTGCTTGGGTAAAGTAAGTGATGTTCAATATTGACAAAGATATAACCCTTTGTTATCTGATTAAGTGCACTGTTTACAAAAGTCAGTTTATGATTAATATATGTGCATTGTTTATCACTAGAAAACAGAGGTACCATGAATTATTTACAACTTCCACCTCCAAAAGTATCTTATGAGGTCCATTGCAATCTCAGTATTGCTGGACCAATAAAAACACACATTTGGACGTAAGGGGTATCTTAATTTCCTCAGATTGACAGTCAGCCAAGGATTGTACTTGTTCCTGAGCATCAGATGTTTAAAATGCAGCTTTATCATACTCTTTCCTCCTGTAGAGACGACATTGTGCAACATTGGTGTAAAACAAAAGAAAACATCTGCACTAACCAGCCACACAGCCAGTAAAGCTTATGCATTTATGTATGCAAAATATAGAGACAATTAATACATATGATGCATGAAACCTTTGTGCCTATGATATTAACTGAGCAACTGGCATATGTCCCCTGAATACTGTCATGAATCACATGAGATGTTAAAATTTCCTCTCTGATGATAATAAAGAATATAAACTACACATAGGATATGATAATCATAAATGATATTACCATAAGAAACCAACATGGGAAGCCTTTTGGGAAACATTATTTAAAATATGCTGTAGTATTCAAATAAACAGCCCTAGTGACTCATATCTCCAGTTCAAAATGCTCATCAGTAAAACTACTGTATTACTTCAATTTGGCGCCACAGCGTTTATTAAAAATTGATCAAAATGACTGCGGCCCTTAAATGAGGGCGGCGATTATACAAGGGCAGCCCTTTTTAATAATACTATGCTTTACAAACACTGCAATATTTTATTACATGATTTAAAGCATTTTAGAAGCGGTACCGTGAGAGATCCTCAGCACTATACTCTTGTGTTTTGGGGCTTGTATACAGTACATTTACTGACAGTTAACAAGAGCCTATTAGGTGGGATTTGGGAGGTCAGGGGAGTACTGTACCAGCGAATCAGGAGTGTGTATTGGTTGATATGGGGAGGGACAAGAAGAGGAGAGGGAACGGTAGTTGAGTGTGATGCAGTTGGTTTTCTTAACAAAAAATAATATCTCTGAATATTGGTTTGATTTCTGTTAAGACTAAAATATATCTTACTCGGTTATTATTTTTTCTTACTGTAATTTACCTGTTTGTTATTTCTCTTTAAGAGAAACTGAAACTAAATCTTCTCATAGATAGTAAGCACTGTTTTCAAAATATAATTGTACAGGACTGAGTAAAATTAGGGTGGTCAAACGTAATTTTAGATTTCAACAACAAACAAACAAAAAAAAATAGGTTATTATTATTTTACTTAACTTAAACATATCTACATATTAAACATATTTTCCTGGTGGCCATCTTGGATTTAAGTGTGGCACTCTGCTATCTTTAGCTTTCTGAATTAAAATAAATAAATAAAATAAAATATTTAAACTTTTCAAAGAAAAGGTTCATTACAAGCTTGGTTGTGTTTTTAAATTGAAAGTTAGTTTTTCGTTTAACGCAACAGCCTGCCTCTGAAAACGCATCTCTCCCTGTCGGGAGGCGTGGCAACTATAGACGCTGTGTCCATGCACTAAAATGTACGGGTAATTTTTAAATGTACAGGTTTTGTTTTTAATGTATCAAAACATAACATATTATAATGTGTTTATAATTTGCCTGTTAATAAATAATAACTATTCCAGTTTTGCAATATGTGTTATAGTATTTCTTTAGGGGTCAAAAGTCACCATAACAATGTTTTATGTGTTAAGAATTTGTAAAGACTATGATTGGCTAAGTGCATTTGCCACTGAAAAAGCAGGTAATGTGATTATTTATATATATTATGTTAAATATATAATCTAATTTAAACTTGTGTAAATTATTACACAATTGCAACTTTGTAATGATATATTTAACATAATATTTATAATCTGTTATCATGCTATCTTTTGCAGTTAAGAGTAGTTTAAAACAACAATGGTTAAATAAGTATTTAATTAATATGTAATTGACCATTTGCAAAGTTTAGTTACATGTTAAAACTACCACGTCTAAAAAGAAATATTGAACATACACAGGAAATATCAACTCAAACTGCAGTCTAATGACACAAACACACACGTCACATCTATTGACTGTTTATTAACATGTAACTAAACTACAATGGTAAATTGCATATTAATTAAATACTTATTTATGACACTCAAAATAAAGTGCTCCCCATTATCTATAGTTTATATCCAATTGAGGCTGCAGCTCACATGTACATAGCCAGAGTTGCGCGTTTCTTTATTTATTTTTTGAGCAAAAAAAATACCTTTACGTTTCTTTATTGAGAGCGGTATTTAATCGAAGGTGGATTAAAAAGCTGATATCTGAGTGAGGCCTTAATTTGAGGGTGGCATTAATTCAAAGTAATACAGTACTTAACATCTCCAAGTTACTTGAAATGAAAAGCAAATACAGATGGTGTATAGCTATCCTGGTCAAATAGTCATGAAAAGCCATGAATGGTTTCAATGGACATTTACTCTCAAGGGTGCAGCACCCCCTGGCTTTGCATGGCTTCCATCATATATAGGGGTTACAGTTTTCAATGGCTTTCAGCACCCCCACTTTAAAAATGGTTTCAGTGCCACTGTTTACTCATTAATTTTCTACATTTTGGTTGCCAACTATTCTTGTTAAGACAATGCATAATATAATATTGTGTGAATTCAAAATATTTAAGGATGACCACCTGTTCTGCCTGCTGGCTAGCCTGTCAGTCTATGTCAGCTTGTATTTTGATTTGCAGCAGTTTGTTACATTTACTTCTGGTCTTCTTCAAGTCCAGCTTTATGGATAGTTGCTGATTTTATGATTTCCACACAAAGCTTGCATGGAAGAAATGGAGCTGACAGTGGTTTCATGCATCTTAATCAGAGATTTGAAGCTGGTGGTCGTTGACTTCAAGGAGCTAGACAGCTGGGTGAAAAGTTTAGAAAATTTAGTCAGGGATTACAAACCACATTAATGAACAGCTGCTTACCTGGCTTCTGTACAATTAGAGACCCAGAGCCATGCAGAGAGCACTGTTTGGGGAATACTGTGTCTTCAAATGTGGGATTACAGTGGGAGCGGGGGGCAAGCACAGGCACGCACACAAACAAATTCTTTACAACATATAAATATAACTACTTATTCCTTTGTTATTAGTATTATCTTTTAAACTGTGTTTTCCATTAATACTAATCTAAATGTCAGCCTAATCGTATTGTATAATAAATGGTTAAACGTATACTTTACAGTTGTGTTTGAGGAGCATGAGGAATACAGATGAAGAATCAGAATTGCTAGTCTCCTGTGATTTCCATTACAAGAGAGTAGATGTTGAACTTCATGCTGATTTGAACTCAGCTCTCGCCAAGATAAGCACCAACTAAGACGTAGCTTTGCAGTAAACTAATGTGATCCATCTGCATCTCCATCCATTTGCGTTGTTTTCCATCTGATGATGTAGATATCCTTCTGTCTGGTGTTGATTGCTGAAGTGTAATGCTGGCTCCAGGGATCAACTCATTTTGCCTACCCAGTGCATCAGCACACGCAACAGCTGTAATGCTGGCTCCAGGGATCAACCCAGTGCGGTCTCCCCAGCGCATCAGTATGACAACCGTCTGGACTGATCTCTGTGGGGTACATCTCTGGGGTCTTCAAGTGGACACCTTTCATCCTCGGTGTTTTGTTGACTAGCCCACGACACCTCAAGAGGGCTCAACAGTGATTCTGGTGTCCCAGCATCACCCCCCTCCGCCCCCCACTCAACTCAGCCCAGCTTACTTACCTGTACATCAGCATTGTTTTCTTTCTATTGGGCTTGAGATCCCCATATGGAATCTTTCAAAGAAGTCATGCAGATCAGCAGAACAGATTCTTATCAAAACTGTCCTGAACTCCCACCCCTGTTACAGATCAATAGCTTGTTGCAATGTTGAAAATCCCATAGTTATGAGTTACCTTGTCTTTCCTAGTCAAGTAAACCACAATCTAGCCGTTTTCATAAACATTGATATTAAATAAAATGTATCTTTGAAATTCAATGATCTTTAGTGTTTGTGTTGCAGTGTGAATTCCTTGTGCATGTTATTTACTACAACATCAACTAAGCAGTTCCTCTGTGCTGGGTGATTTACTATAGGAATAATGCACGACAGGCCGTGTGTTATGATGGGATAATAATACTGGGATAACATCATGGGATAATATCGGATGGGTGGGCATGATCTGCTGATGTTATCCTAGCAAAACACACAACCTGAAGTACATATTCCAGTTATACAATAGCTCATTGATAGATTAGCAGGGATGGGGTTAAATTTCCCTACCTGCCTGGGTTTATTGTGTTCAGGTGGCTGGGGTTGATTTGAGTAATTAACGATCAATCAGCACCCAGCCATCTAACATAAAAGGGGGCCTCAGCTTCCCATTTGGGAGAGGAGGGAGCTGAGGAAGCAAGCAGATGGTTGTGCTTGCTGTTTTTGAATTTTCTGATATAGTGAAGGCATTGCCCAGCCTGGAAACCTTTATTTTGTAAGTTTTGCTTTGTTGTATGTGTTTGAATGTCTTTGTTTTGGCCCTTGTGCCCTTTTATTTTGTGTTTATTTCTTAATAAAAGTATTTTTTTGAACTGCAGTCTGTCTCTGGGCCTGTATTCACTCACCAGCCTGTCACACTCATACTGTAAAAATTAGCAAATAAGACTAATTTCATGTGTTTAAAAGTAATATTAATTAGACAAATGTGGAAATAACATTCTGCCAAATAAAGCAGTTCCTGTTTTCCATTTACAACTGTATTAAAGTACTAACTATGTTCTAATAGTTATACTAAAGTGTAATTTATGTGTAGTTTCTGTTAATAAAAATATGACTTCTCAAGTTTTGTATGTATGCCGTGAACATGTTGGCAGAGTTGAACACTGCATTTGACAGTACTGTATATTAATGTTATGGCTCAGGTGCACTTAATTTAAGTGTCTGTTTAAGCCCACTCTGAGCCCCAACTAACTGCTTATGCTGTACGGAAGCATACCATTGCAGTAGAACTGTATTAAGTTGTTCTATCGTGACAGTTTAAGTCTGTTTACTCAGTTATAAAAATCTGACTGCCCAATTGGTAATTTCGTGGATGCTTCATTTGTCAGATTCTTTCTTGTTTATTCCCTCGTTGATCTCCAGGTGTTTTTTTTTTTTGTTTGTTTTCTCTCATTGAGAGGTGCTGTTTGGTCTCCTGGCTGCTCTGTGTTTGAAGGCTCTTTGCCAAATGATGTTTCCACAGTTGGCATGTTTAAGATAAAACTCACTTCAGAAATGATGTAATTTATTTGGTGTTATTGGCAGTTGATATGTCTGTCTAGGTTTTCAGTGAGGAGGTTGCCGGTACTAGATCCGTAATGTTATGCTGGGATAATATCACAGGTCTAGTGCAAGGCTGACCAATCAAAGCTTAGGAATTGTTCCTGTCATAGTATAATGAAATGTAATTTGAACGGCTTATTGTCACACCATATGTACAAGTAAAAAGGCCTGTCACAGTATCCAATCAGTCTGCATGTGGAAGCTATTATTAACCAATCAACACTGGCATTGCACTGTGACAGTGTGTGACTGTCTGGATTTACCACCAGAAAAATATCATCCTTGCTATGGCCAGACAATAGCATACACTGTTCTCCAATCTGCTATACGTGTTATTGTGCACCTGTCTACTCACAGTCTCTTTGAATGGCTGAGTCATAAGAAAATACCATTTAGTATTAGTACCCCCACAGTCTGGTTTATTTACTAGATTTCAACACCAGCTCTGTGGCAATTACTTTAACATGATGTATGGCTTTATGCACAAAGCCTACATAGAACTCTGACTGAGAACCACTACAAAATTTAATAATTTTATGTATAGCCCTATTCTCTCTTGCAATGAACCACTCTGAGATATCAGAGTATAAGGTTAGGGTAGTGGTTTCAACCTTTCCATCTCAAGTACCAGTGTTTCCTGCACGGACCACCAGGTGCACCAGTACCGATGCGCAATCTTAACGGCTGTTATAAAACGGAGACCTACACCGTTACAACGGCTTTTCCAACTGAAAATGTGACGGCATCATCCAATTACTTGACAAGAGTTCAGCACAATCACTGCAGAGAGGCTGCTTTGGTTCAGTAACAGTAACGTTGAAATTTCATCGTACATACCTCCCTTCATAATTTCTCATGTCTCTGTGATTCAGTGGTACACAGATCGATTCATTACAATGGTGCAATTGAGGAAGTATTGTGGTTGAGGAATCAGATCGTCATAAAGAACTGACTGTGCTTACCAGTTGCAAGCTTGTCACGTAGCAGTACTGGTACGTGTGCCTTTGGTTGAAAAGCACTGGGTTAGGGTGGTAAAATATCAGAAGGAATTGAGTGATCTCCCTACGCAACAACAGCCTTTGACCTCTAGGTGGCAGCAGCCAACATCTGTCTATCTCCTGGGTGTTAAGAAGCAAGAGGCTTGGTCGTGTGTTCCTATGTGCCTTAAAGTCATTTAAAAGACAGCAGCTTTTTTGGATAAATGAGTCTCAAAATGTATTGCACCCCTACTGGGGGAATGCCTGGCGCGCACCGTCTAAACCTCAGCAAGCTATTACTAAACTGTACCCACATCCCACTGCTCAGACAAGTTTTAAAGATTGTATTTTTTATTAGCTTAACAATCTTTAAGACATGTTGTTTTAATCTTTAAGTACCCAGCTGGATAAACAAAGCTGTGTACGTTGTCAAATGAGACAGTAAATGCAAATGATGCCACCCCAATTCACAATAGTCTTTTTCTTTTATTGGCCTAGTATTTGAGACATTTCCTTTGTCAGGGGCCACTGAGGATGTGAATGTATTCACAGCTCAGATCTCAACCCTGACAGGGCTGTTTTACATACTGGTGGTTTGCTGGGTTATTACAATTTCACAATCCATACAAAACCATACAACTGTCTTAAACAGAAACACGTACAGTATCTGTAGAAACTATCACCCGCTCTGGTATGTATACAATAAAGCATGTAAAATATGAAGCTGTATATGTGTATTTTCAGTTTCCGTGGCTGTATTTTACTTTGCATTTGTCACTAGTATAGGAATAATTGGGCAGCGCTATATAAGGCAAAATGCTTAATTTCACTCATGCATGGCAAGCCGTTTGGACCAGTTTTTATACAATATTTAAGCAATTTGTTAATTTTTAAGTAATTCTTAGTAAGTTTGACTTTTTTTTGTACTATATGTTTGTATCTGTATATTTTTGAATATATTATTCTACTGCAAAGGAGCACTGTATCTCCTACAGGCTGTTTTTTTTTTTTTCATTTGAATGAAGAGGCATTGCGACTAGCAGGCTGACTCACTTTCAGATGTAAAAATATTTCCATGCATGGAAAAGGATCCAGTGAACTATTTTGATTTGCAGCAGCATGCTCTGCAATGGTTATACATTTCTGTTTGGGTATCGTAATAGGTACAACATTCCCAACCTGTGAATAACTGAACTGAGGAAATGCTTTGAAAATGTGCCCCAGTGTGTCTAACTTGTGATTTTTTTTACTTTCAGTTTCTCCTGGGATGTTTTGCATTTTCACTTTTGATGTGTCCAATGGTTTATTAAATTTTACTTTCAGTTTCTGGGAAAAAAATCTAAGTGTTATATATGTGGTAATTCAATTTATTTAAATGATGTCAGTTTTCACCTGCTTCATAACAGTAAGTGGCATACTTACTTTAATAGGTATTCCAGAAATAGAAGCCCCAGTTACTCCAGAATACTAATTTATATTGGTCTCTCATTATCCTGAACTTCTCTAGAAGTCTAGCTTAATGAAGCAAATTATTTCCTGTAAGTAGAGCAATTGCAGTTGATAATTTACAAGGTACATTATTGACATGCATATTATAGAATTACAATGTTTTTTTGTTTTTTTTTACAGTAATCCAGTATGCAGTTGCTATTATTAAAATGGGCAGAAGTCAAATTAAACAAAGAAATAAGGTTTATTTGGAGGTACCAATGCAACTTGTACCACTGATGTGGAAATTCTGTAGACCAGCTGAAACGTGCAGGGCCATGTGGGAGTGGTAATGCTTTAATCAGTATGGTATGGTGCCCCCCTAAAACTCTCAAATGTGGAACTTCTTAAAGTTTCTGATGAGGGTTAAACATTAAAGCTTACTGAAAACATTTAAAAAGATATTGGAAAACTGTGTGAGGCTTATGGAAATATTAGATCATGATGAGAAAGCCACTGATAGTCATTGTCAAAGATTCTGAGAGACCAGCAGTAAGTACTATAGAAGGTGAAGTTTAATCGTACGCAGCTATTTTTCCTATTAGTGGGTATTTCGTTACTATTATGTTGATATGTGAGCCCTGAGGTATGAATTAAGTGTGAGTCATTAAGCTGGGATTAGACTGATTCATTTGTACTGACAACTTTATTGGAATCATTTACTGTATCTTTCAGTTTGGGTTGTTTTTTTGCATTTTTAGAGGATTTATTTTTTATTAAATCTTTCATCAGATACACTGTAACATTCCTCTTTGCAGGATTTTTTAAATGTGTACAGTGTCTCAAAAACATTTACCATTTGCAGGGCGTGTCAACCATTGTGGGTGGTTGACCTTGATGTTGACCTAATTGTGTTGTCATTTGATTTTTTGGTTTCTGGAATATATAGTCTTTGTAAGAGTACATTTTGTTTACTGGTACTCTTACTGTACTTGGTGAAGGTTTTTTTTTAAGGGAAAGGCCAGTTACAGGTTTGTTATTGCAGTGCACTCTACAGGCTTTCCAACTCACTGAAAGCAAATTAGACATGGTCCCCTTACTGAAGTCCTTCTTGATTGCTGTGAGCTATATTCAATCTGTGCTCTCAGCACCCACCCACCTCAATAAGGCACAGTTTAATACAGCTGATCAGCTAACAGTGAAAGATAGCACAGTAAGAAGCAAGGCCCCAGTTAGCAGGTTTCATGATGTTTCAATACTCTTTCAGTACTATACTGGGGGTCAAGAAGAGCTATTTCCTTGTAGTGACCCATGGTCAACGTCTCTGATGGCAAAAAGCTCTTAAAATCGAACTTTCCATGCAATGCTTAAGCAAAGCAATGTTGGGTTTGGTTAGTACATGGATGGGAGACAACCTGGGAATACTGAGTGCTGTAGGCTGCATGTTAAGCTCATACGAATATATATATATATATATATATATATATATATATATATATATATATATATATATATATACTAATATATATATATCAGTCCTAATATATATATACTATATATCTATATATTATTTATATATATGTGCCCCAGGATACAGCAATAATCATACAGATTCAGTGTCTAATCTGGAATATTAGACATAAAATGGGCATATATTTACAGAGTACATTAAATTAGTCTAGTTTCCTAGACTTGTGTGAAGGGTTAATCATTTTTAATAGCCTAAGGGATCTGTCATGAATATGAGAATCACAATCTTTAAGGTATAAACCTGCAGGGGTGTTAACAAGTTTTTAATTACAGAAAGGCAACCAAAGGTGGACTGAAACAAATCTGAGAGATGAGATAGGGGAATTCACAGGCAGTGAAGAGAAAAGACTGATCTGGCAGGAAGCTGCAGTGGCTTTTGACCAACAGTAGACATAAATTGCTGATGATGATGATGCTGATGATAATGGTTCACTTGTGTTTGTCTTTTGAATGTTCTGAGGTGTTTTGTTAAAAGACAGACAGCTTGAGCTTTGTCTACCTCTGCGTTTCCGTAATCTTTTGATAATGACGGTCATTTTGTCTACCCAGAAAATTCTGATTCGGAGGTATATGTAATTACACATTACAAACCCATACCTGCCAACTGTCCCAACATGGTCTGGACAATCCTGATTTCCTAGCAAATTTCCCACGTCCTGATTTTGAAACTCCCAATGTTTATCCTTGAAAATTCTTTAATGCTCTAATGCATTCGCTCTTGTGCTTGTGCTATTTTTTTTGTTCGCTGCTGAATCTTGTGCACTGCATTCGCATACCCTCCAACATCTGAGAGATGGAAATAGGTACGCTTGTGTGGCATTGAGAGCAAGCAGCGCACAGTGTGGTAGTGAGCAACCTGCTTCCAGGGGGGTCTGGGACATGCCCCTCTCAAGAGAATATTTGAAATGTTAACTTTAAAATATGCAATTTCCTGCTGATTAAAGCAATATGATTTACAATCCTGTGTTCCTTTAGGAATAAGGGATACATTAGATGGATTAAGATTAAGAAATCTAGAAGTTTCAATGCCTGGCGCCAGCAAGAATTTCAGCCTTACAAAAAATATTTTCATGGTATTTTCGTCTTAAAATCTTGTCAGTTTTTAATCTCCAGCACTGTGTGTAATAATGTTAAGAATTTTTTACCTTACATATTCTTCTGAACAGTAATGGAACAAGCCATGAACGTGGTTCTGAGTGCTATTGCTCCTGCTCAGAAATGAACCAAACAAATTCTATAATAACAGAAAATCTTTGACTGGACTGTCTTCACCAATATTTTTGCTGTCTAGTGACTATCTGTCTAGCAGGTAGTACCATGGGGATGTGATGCTAGCAACCACATGCCTCGTGTAGCCTGGCAGGGCCGTGCAGGGGAAAAACAAAGGTATTGTACCAGCTAAATCGGCACAGTTGGAGGGAATGCACTCGGTGTCCCTCTGAGCAGATTCCAAATGTTGGCAAGTATGCAAAACTACTTCTGCTAAAATCTGCACAATGATTTTAAAAAGTACTTGCACAGATATTATTTATTTTGCGTCTTATGAAATTGCAATTTTACTACAGTAATTCCAAATGCATACTGCAATTTAATGCAAGAAAAAAAAAAAATAGACCATTTTGAATACGGTATGCAAGACCAAAACAACACCTATAAATACGTTTTCACCATATTTGAGCATTATAAAACATTACTCACATAATAAGTAAATAGGTAATAATGATAATTAGGGGACTTCACGTTAAAAGAAATGTCCCTTCCAGACCAGTGGCAGTCCTGTTACATTTACCCATTCTAACCACAGTTTTAGATAACACACGGCAGTCTGTACCTGCTCCACAAAAACAATCCGAGAACGAAAACAGAAATAGTAACTGATACCACAGATAATGACAAATATAGCTTTTTTGGAATTAGAAAGAGAACACCACTGTACCAAACCATCAAGACAGCTAAACCTTTCATTAGGAAGAGAACCCCACTGTACCAAACCATCAAGACAGCTAAACCTTTCATGAGCCCTGCAAGCTGCTCATTTCAGGCTAGCTGAGAGGCAAGTACAGTGTGTGTCTTCTGCTGATGTCAGTGTTGCTAACTCATCAGCCATTAGGAGGTGATCCATTGCATTCTTCCTCTGCTTAATAAAAGCTTGTCTTTGAGTGTAAACTGAAGTGTGTGTTCACTAACCTAGCCTCAGGGAGTTTCAACATCTAGGTCGTCACCTCGACCGTTGAGAGAATTGCAAGCCAGCATACACGCTACAGGTTATAGTTCAAAGAACATTGAATTACCTGTTTCAACCAAAGGGGTCAGGATTCTTTCCCATGGGGTGCTACTGGGACTTGGCATCCTAATACTACTTGGAGCTGAAATAGCGCAAGCATTTCAGCTGATGTTTTCAAGAAAACTGTTTATAACTGGAAAGATACAGTTGAGAAAGTTGCTATGTAAATTTACTGTATTATGGAAGTGGTCACTGCACACAAATGATTAATTTCACCATTTAATTGTAAAGCTTGCTTTCTTAAAATAGAAACCAAAAGAACAATATATAACACATGTGTATTATAGGAAGTATTTGTAGATTTAGCTGGCAATCCCAGAATGCCTTTGGGGGCATAACCGTAAGCTAACTGAAAGCGGTTGGTCAGACTCCTGGTAACCGTAAGCAACAGCAAAACAACCCAAGCAGCTTACATTCAGTAGCATGGCAGTATTGGACAGGAACTGAGTGAAACGTTCTTCAAAGTAAAAGCATACAAGGAAGTAATTGGTCTATGATATCTATATTTGAAAGTTTAACCCATTAGATTCGTGCCTGTGGATTCTCACATTCTGATTCTCAAATAGGTGAAATTCCAAATTAGGTGAAAAAGAGAACAAAGATTAAAAATAAATAACAGATTTAAAAAAAAAAAAAATGTCCGAACATAACACTTTACATTAAATATCTCCAATTACTGTTTGTTTACTCGTTAAGTACATTGTAACTATGCATAACATTATAATTGTGTGCAAGTACACGTGTTTACTATGTAACTACTATATAGATACACAGTAATTACAGACACTTCATGTAAAGTGTTACCTACCCAAGCATAGCTACTGAATGTGTTGTAAACTGCTACTGCTATGGAGCAGCATCTTAAGACTATTCACGATCATTTCCCACGTGACATCCATGCAAGCAAGGAAGCAGAACACACCATTTAATGAGTTGGAACATTTAGTCAAAGCTGGTGTTTCTATGATTCCATTGGCTTAGTCTTCCTGGGTCCTAGGCTCTAGCATGCAATTAATTGCTCGACAGAATATGAAAAAAATAAAACAAAAAAATTAAAAGTAATAATTTAGATTTTTTTTCTAACACTTTATATTCTGTGTGTCTAGTTACTGTGTATTTAAATTGTAGTTACTTTTTACACATGTATTTATTTACACATAATTACAATGTTATTATGCATAGTTGTAATGTACTTCATGAGTAAATCTTTTTGCCCTATATATGTAAGGACATAATTGTATCAGAAAAGACTGGGGTAGAGTTAGGATTATACAATACAAAAAAATCCCATATTAAATATATTGTAACTATGCATAATAACATTGTACTCATGTGTAAGTACACGTGTTTAGCAAGTAACTACTTTATAAATACATAGTAAGTACAGATACTTAAGTAGTGTTACCAAATGTTTACAAAAAACAAACATGCAAGTTATACCTATTCACTTCAAAAAGTTGAAGTGAAATGCTTGCTAATTATCTTAGATGTGATATTACAAAACATGTCATTCCTCTTTAATATTAGTGCTTTACTTCATTTACTGTAAAAAACAAACAAAAAAAAAACAAAAGTCATATCGTATACTACTCAAAATGTAAAAAGGATTGCTTCTTCACTTCTCACAGCCTGTAAAAATACTGCAGAAACCTTTTTAATTCCATGCAGTGGAATTGGAATTAGATCCAGTTCTGGAGTTATTCTACACAGAGCTGTTTAAACTCAGCCAGCTGCTGGCAGAGCACAACACAGCACTCCCTCGCTGTCTGCAGCTGGCTGTCACTCAGCTCAATCAAGGTTTTCTGGAAGGCATGCACCCGCGCTCTGTGATAGCGTTGAATCTAGTAATTACAAGACACAGTAATACAACCATTAGAGTGAAGCTAGTGCTTCATTATATTACATAGTGTGATGCATTCTGACCTTTTCAGCCAGAGTCTGTGTTGTTCTTTCAAACAGGTGTCTGTCTCTAATTATTACAGGATACAATGGAAGTGCTCTTTAAACGCTGTGGCGTACTTTTATTAGCAAACTGATATTTCAAACAAACAAAAACACAAAACAAAACCTAGCCCTGCTTTAGGCGCTAACTAAACTGGTTAATAGTAGTGCTATCTAATGCAGGGCAAGGTAAGCCTGTTCCCCTGTTTAAATTAATTCCATAAATCACCTAATCCAAATCACATTCAAGCACTTCTTTGTCAGAACCCGTACCTTTGTTTTGTTAACAGAAAACTCTTTTTTTGTCCGACACACCTTTCCACTGTTCAGTTTCTTTCCTCTCTCTCCACTTCAACCCTCTCCCCTGAACACATCAACTGAAACCTTTTTAACCCCAAATTGATCACTTGTATCTGATCAGCATTTGCCCATTAACTATACAATTAAGCAATTGTTACATTAACTATACAATTAAGCAATTGTTACATTAACTATACAATTAAGCAATTGTTACATTTGTCATCATACAATGTGTGTGGCTATCCCCAGGGTCCTAAAGCCTCCAAATTGACGTTTGGTACATACACATCATCACAATAGTCTAATCCCAGGTTTGATGCTTCTTTTCAACATGTAGCCATTAGTGGAGCTATTCATAAATTACAAATAAATTAAGTAATTGTATCTAAACATGAAATCACAAACATGCATTTTAATTTTAAAACAGACATCTGGTACTACACTAAGTTCTCTGTTTGCTTGCCTTGCCTTCCAGGAAGTCTGTTACTGCTTTACTTGTTTGCTCATTTCGTCCAGCAGTGTCTTCTGGGTCCAGGCATGTTACTAGCTGAAAATATGTCAGTCAATAGGGGTATCAGCAGTTTGGCTATTGACAAGAATGAAGCCAGTGAAGGGGTGGGGATAATTTCACCACCCAAGTGCCACTGGCAGTGCAAGACATTGTAAAAGCTTAGCTACAGAGATTTCATTAACCTAGAGTAGTACCAGATATAATTTCATATATAATGAAAAGATGTGCATGGCAGAGACAATGTATTCATCTATTTTCTTAGCTAGAATTATTTTAAAGAAACACAGGGTTAATAAAGAATTAAATTATACAGCAACCATAAAAGCCTATTTTTTATGTGTGTATTAAAATTTAGCAAACTTCTATAAAAACAATTACAATTTATTGAGACATGTTCAGGTAGATACTTAAGTCATTGGTAACAAAGTTGGAAAACACACAAGTATTTGGTCAGTAATGAAGAATACATTATACATGACAAAAAAACAAACACCGGGATGGATTTGATCGGTTTTAGCCGGGATGGATTTGTTCGGTTTTATCATAATTGTTGTTATCTTGCTATCATATGTTGTTATTTCAGTACACTATATTTTAAAACAGGCATGTCCAATCACGACCCTGGAGGGCCACTCCACTCCTGGTTTAACAGCTAAAATAGTATCAGTAATTACTTCAGGGTCTGTCTGGAGGTTTAATTGGTTCAATGAAACAATTTTCAACAGGGTTTGAACAAAGACCAGGAGTGGTCTTTTTAATGTCTTCCATCTAAGAAAAGAAGAAAAAAATAAATAAATAATATTAAATTAAAATATATAATTTTGTTTTTTTATTTTTAATCTAAAAGCTTGATCAAAATGTGGTATACTTTAATAACTGTATTATTAAACATTGCAGATGAACGCATAGCAGATTTAGGAGCTTATACTGTGTCGTGTTCAAAGTAACCACCCCATTGATAATATCCTTCATGGAGCTCTATTCTAGAACTTTGTATTCACAGCAAGCAGGCTGTCACTGGCAGCTGATAAAGGGTTCCATTGCCATTATTTATTAACTTGATTGTTATTTTGATTGCTTATTGTAACACAGGGAACACTGCCTCAGGCAGACCAACAATCTACAGCCATTGTGTTGCACCGTCACGGGCTTATCTTGGAAACTTGTCCAAATAAGCACATTAGAGATTGTCTAATTGAATTGATTACGTGCAATTAATTTAAAACAGTGAGAAAATGAACACATAGCTACCAATGGTAAAATGAATGAGATTTTTTAGAAGGTGTTTAGGGTGCCTAATTAAAGCACAAAGGGGTCTAACATTTTCACACATGAGTGTCTGTTGTTTCTATATCACTGATTACAAACTGAACATGTAAATTCTCACACCCAGAGGTGTTCATGCAGGTAGGTGTATAAAGGATACAAATGACAAGTCTTGAGGTGTTCAAATACACAGTGTTGGACACGTTACTGAAAAAAAGTAACTCATTACTCGTTTCTTCAGATAAAACCAATAGAATGTCCTTACTTTTTACTTAATAAAAAAGTAGTGTGTTATATCACTCAATATATTTATTTCTCTTGTCTTGTCATGCGAAATAGTGGTTGACTATTGTTTACTATTTAACTATACGTCTGGTAATTAAATTATTAAATGTGTCAAACATGTTTTTAACATTTTTGTAGAATAACAAACAAACAAACATCTCTTAATTTACTGGACATAGCAAATAGTTCATTGTAATCATTACAATACATGTGACTTTGCGCAAGCCATAAGGAGTGAACAAAATAAAATAAATAAACTTAAGTTATGTAAAGGCTTTTTATAAGAATAGCGAGTGTTAGTTGGAAATGTATGTAATGTGTATAAAACATTGTGTTAAAAGAAATTTCTTAACGTAATAGATACACATGTTTTATAGATGCATACTATGCATCAATTATACTTAGGGCTTCTGTTTTTCAAGATTTATTAATTGTGTTTTTCGGTGCTTATTTTTAGCTGTTTTCAAGTTTTATGTAAAAGTTCTTTTGGGGGGGCTTTCGTTTTTTATATACTGTAAGAAATTACTGTTTTTGGTTACTTTTCAAAATGCGTGAGTGTTTTTTTTTCTGTCAAAATATGTATAGTAGTAATTCGACAGTACTTGCACACTTAAGTTGTACCTTTTTCCTTTGCTGTCTTCCACAACGAAATCCCTATGGTAACAGGCACATTCTTCTGGGGTTTTTGTGTGTAGGCTTTTTTGTACATTTCACCACAATTCTGTTTTAAATCCTCTATTTTAACTGTAATACAGCTTCAAATCCCACTAACAAACCTCCATCCTGATTGTAATCTTGTTTTAAATCTCGCAAGTGGAGTCTCCAATAGAAATGTACGAATGTGCTGTCACTCAGTAGTTGGGGCGGGTTTAAAGTCAGGAAAGCGGGACATTGCCCAACAGCACTGGGAAATGTATTTATTATTATTTTTGTAGTAGGTTTTATTTTTTTAATTGAAAAACGGTAAAGACAACGTGAATTGATTAACCACTTCCACAGTTTTTCCGGTGTTTTCCGGTGTTTATTGGCTATCCACCGATTTCATTTTTTTTGTTGTTGTATCAGGGGTATTTTATCGGTTAAAACCGAAAATCAGAAGCCCTAATTATACTGTAGCATTTTTTATATGCACGCATTTTGAGTTCTTCAAAGCGTACATTGTCAAACATTTTGTTTATAAATTTAAATAGTCTTTGTTGTATTGCATCAAAATACTTGAAAGTATTTACTTAAATAACGCGTTACCCCAACTCTAATATATCTACACACTACACTACCTAAATGAAATGAATGCCACCTCAATATTAAGGCTGTTTGTACAGCCTGAGTTGTTCCTATTGACAGCACTACAAAGCCACCATCAGTATTTAGGCCAGCCCTGTATTCAGTATTACAGCCTCTATCAGCAGTCCTAAATGTATCACACCATTCTTACTTACCTTTCTAATGAGATCATCATGCTCTTAACGAGCAAATCATGCAAGTCATTTGCAAGTTTGTTAAAATTTAAACTTATTTAAACTTGCACTTTAAATAAACTTAAAAAGTAAAGCAGTACATTAGAACAAGTCTGAAAAGAATTGCATGTAAGAAAACTAACATATTTAACATCTTTGTACATCTCTTTCACCTAGCATGTTATTAAATGTAATATGTGCTTGTTCCAATAACTGCATAAGTGAAAATAACCCAAGAATTAGCTCAAAACACCTAATAAAAGTTTACTATAGTAAAAGCATAGCAAACTGTAATAAAGCACAGTGAAAATGAGCCGAGGACACCATGGCCAACCTAGCCACCTTTTACTCCATGCGGAGCGCCTTTACTGGATGAGCCCCTCGGGAACCCTACACTTTCAAAGTTAATATTGCTTTTCTGAAAGACAGAAAACCCTGAGTAGTTTATCTCTGTAGTTTTCAACAATAATAAAAGAGCATTCTCTGATCTACGGCTAACACTATAAAATCCATCATCAAAACTTAATTTAGCATCATATCTGTCATGCCAAGAGCTTTTTACATTGACAAAAAATGTTTCTCTTGAAATCTTTCTTGGACTATAGTTTCAACCAGCGTAATACAAAACTGCTCTGCTTTTTATTCTGGAGAGTAATGTTGCCATCTGCTGGAAGACTATTAATGAAATATCTTCTAACTGCAGAATACTGTTGCAGAATATTTTACCGTATGAACATATATTGTACATCTGCTACATATGAACGTTCATTGTGTGTCAACCCCCAGTGTAACCTCTGTGGAACCATGAGGTCTCCAGTTTGATAATCCCTGTGCAATTTAAAGCAAACATAATTCAATCAAATAGTAGAATAGCTTTATCAGGTAACAGAAACATAACAATAACCCTAAGCTCTGCACTGCAACCAGTAATGTCAGGCATAGAGTAAAAGCTAACAGCCATCTTTAAATCCATTAACAGACACATTAAATATGAAGTGCATGGCTACACACTGAATACTTTATGAAACAAGCTGAATGTTAATCATTTCAGCATACTGCAGTAGGAAGGATAGACGGACACTCACAGTTGCTTTCTTGTGGGGCTTTGTCTGGCCTAGGTTTTTTACTTGCCGTTTCTACGTTAACCAGTTTACAGGTTCTTCTGAACAACATTTCCTGTTTGGTATTGAAATTGGGATTATTACAATTGAAAAAGCATAGGGAAATGGAAAACGTTAAAGAGGTGGTAATCAACACAAATTCACGTTAAAAGGGCTTGGGAGTGTGCAAATGTATCTGAACACCTCAAAACATATCATTTACATCCTGTATATACCTGCCTCCATGAAAAACACTGGGTGGGAGAATTTCAATTTCCACTCAGTAATCAGAAATAGAAACAATGGGCACTCATGTGTTAAAAAGTTAGATCACGTTGTACTTTATTTAGGCATCTGAAACACCTTCTTAAAAGTCTCATGCATTTTACCAATGTTGGCCATGTGTTAATTTTCTCTTAATAAAATAGTGGCCTACTAAAGTCATAAACTCAATTAAACAAACATTAATTTACCTATTTGGACAATTTTTCCAAGATTTTCAGTTACAGTGATTTGATTTCATATGCACAACAAATTACAACTACAGAAGCAATTGGATGTTTGAATACATTTGCACACTACTGTGTGCCATCACTACAAGATGTTTGAAATACAGTTAGGCTATAAATGTCAATAGTAGCCCTTAAAATGTTGATTGAAAGGTAAAAACACGAATAAACTAGCCTATTTGTCACCATAATGACTTACAATTCAAAAGCTGAAGGCTAAAATTTACGCTCACAAAGCATAACCCAAACATATTTTCCTATAGTGTTTTATTTATTTATTTCAGAACAGTAATGCATACCTTTTCAAAGTTTTTCTAAGAGACAATAATTAAAGTTAGAACATTTAACCCCAAATGTTATCATTCCTTAAAACCCCTGCTTCAAACATTACTTTAAAAAGGATGAAAATATGTGCCTCTTCTATAACACCTTCTGTATTGTTTAATGCAGTATTCTACAGTTATGTGTTTAGGGCCCGTAACATTTTCTCAATGTCATTATCTCTATACTATATAAAGAACAGCTTTCCAGTAGTAATTGAGTAGTAATGGAAGAAAGGTTCAGTATGATTTCCCAGGCTTCTGTGGTTACTACAGATCTTTACAAGTTTAAATGTAATTTCTCTTTCTGGACCCCGATGCTTCTCCAAGTGTATTTTTATTTCTTGAAGAGCCATTCATTTTATTGCCTCACGACAAACACCTTCACAATCACTATTAGATTCTAAAACTAAAAAAATATGCCTAATCGTCTTCCTTTGGACTATCAATGTGACAGTTTTATTAAAACAAAGGTTCTTTCCCTCAAGTTTATTACAGCAGATGAGATAAGAGACAGAACTCTTTCTTTAAGCATGTGCCAGATGTACTTTTTAAAACAACCCATTCGGATTTCATCAAACCCATTTCTGTTTGGTAGTACTTGAAGACGGCAAGTCAATAAAGATGCTTTCTAGTCAGCAAAAATTGCATAAAATACATTTTAAAAAAAATAGCCCTAAAGTATATAGATTGAAAAGCCATTTTAATTGCTTTAGAGTGTAGTTGTTTTTCTTATAGTTGCCTCTCCCTTGCTGTTTAAAAGCAGAAATATCTTAGGGGAAGTTATGGGGAAGTCTGTAACTTCATACTGTGCATTGGAGTTAAAGTTGAGATTCTGCAGTTGCAAATTAGCAACATTTAAATCCTGTTGTACATTTTCCTAAATACTGTTTAAGCTTAGCTAGGTTTGATATGCCAATGAACCTCATTCAGACATGCTAATTAGGTATTAGGTGGGATTTGTACTTGCTCTTTATAGATATCTCTACCTCAACTAACTGTACTGTTGGCTGTAAACAGCTAAGTGGCCACCCATATTTTCCTAAATCCAAGATTTCCATTACATGAGAGAGATGTTAAAACTTCATGCTGATTTGAACTCGGCTCTTGCCAAGATAAGCACCAAATAAAACGTAGCTTTACAGTAAAGTAATGTGATCCATCTGCATCTCCATCCATTTGCATTGTTTTCCATCTGTTGATGTAGATATCCTTCTGCCTGATGTTGATGGCTGAAGTGTAATGCTGGCTCCAGGGATCAACTTATTTTGCCTCCCCAGTGCATCAGCACACACAACGGCTGTGATGTTGGCTCCAGGGATCAACCACAGTGCGGTCTCCCCAGCGCATCAGCATGACAACTGTCCTGATTGAGCGAAGTAGGGTACATCTCTGGGGTCTTCAAGTGGGCACCTTCTGTCCTCAGCGTTTCGTTGACTAGACCACAACACCTCAAGAGGGCTCAACAGTGATTCTGGTGTCCCAGCATCACCCCCCTCCATCCCCCACTCAGCTCAGCCCAGCTTACTTACCCATACATCAGCGTTGATTTCTTTCTATTGTGCTTAACATCCCCATCCAGATTGTTTCTGTCTCAACCACAGCCAGTTTCTGCTGCTTTAGATAAGTTCTTCACTTTGAGCAACTCTTGGCCACCGAACCTCACATCTCTGAGAAACCGGGTTGTAGAGTGTGCCACGAATCCTCGACAACCCACCTCCACTCGGTAAACTTGGACTCTCCATCCTTGCTGTTCCGCTACAGCAGCTAGTTGAGCATACCGAAGTTTCTTCCTCTCATACGCCTCATCCACAACATCCCCCCATGGCACTGTTAACTCTACCAGATGAACAAGGCATGCTGATCCAGACCACAAGACAATGTCTGGTTGAAGGTTAGTAGTGGCAATCTCAGGTGGAAAAATAAGCCATTGACCAACATCTGCCACGTCTTTCAGTCTCTAGCACCTTCCAGTTGTCCTTGGTGAGGGTTGGTTTTAACACCTTTTTTGGTGGTTGCTCTCCTGGATGGAGGAATATTGTCTTTTCTGTGTAATGCTTTGATGGAACTGGTGGCAACTTATTGGTCAGGTTAAGCTTGTCTTCCAACGCTAAGGCCAAACATCGCAGCACCTGGTCATGGCGCCAAGTAAACCGCCCTTGGCTAAGACCCACCTTCTATCCTATCAAAATGTGCCTTAATGTTGCAGGTGATGAACACAAAGGACATGAGGGATCCTCACCCACCCAGAGGTATAGGTTCTGTGGTGATGGGAGAACATCATAAGTAGATCTGATGAGGAAACTGATCCTGCTCTGTTCCATTGTCCATCTTGCACTGTTCCACACTCTCCCATCTCAACCATTCTCCCTGCTTAGCCTGGGAAACGGCCCTTACACACCTGATCCTCGTCTCCTGCTTTTGCACCTTAATGACTACCAGCTTCCTCCATTGAGCTGGGGTTGCCTTGTGCCATGTTGGAGAAGCTAAACTGAGACCAACACCCCCTCTTCCATGCTGAAATTGCCCCATAATATCACAGATTCAAAGGGCAGCCTTAGCATCTTCCACAGCTTTCTTTGCCCATTTTCTTCCAGTTTTCAACACAGGTGTTGCCTCCCTTACAAATTTGTTGCGTGAATCTACTAATGTGATTTTGGCACACTTAAACTCCTCGGTTAGAGCAGAGACTGATAGCTGCAGTATTCCTTTATCATAAAGTCCCACTCTGCAGAGGTAGCATGGAACTCCCAACCATTTCCTGACGTATGAACTGATTAAAGCTTCCAGCTTCTCAACTTTTGTCAAGGAAACCTTGTACACAGTCAGTGGCCACAGCAGACTTGGCAGTAGACCAAACTGAAAGCACCAGAGTTTGTTTGCCCAGTAAGACGCTGCTGTCTATGCTCTTCAAACCTTCCATTGCTTGTTGTCTAACTTCTCCCACACAAACTGTGTCCTTTAGATCCCCGTCGTACCATGTCCCTAGACTTTTCACTGGCTTCTCGGACACTATTGGTATTGCCTCACCATTAATGTAGAATCTTTTATCTACTACTTTACCTTTTAATTATAGAGATGCTCCTTGATTTAGTGGGCTTGAATTGCATTTGTGGCCATTCAATGTTATTGGTTAATTTGCCCAATAACTGATTAGTGAAGGCTACTGTTGTAGTTATTGTTGTCATGTCATCCATGTATGCTCAAATTGGTGGTAGTTGCATTCCAGAAGCCAAGTGCTCTCCTCCCACTACCCATTTTGATGCCCTAATAATTACTTCCATTGCCATGGTAAAAGCCAGTGGAGAAATGGTGCATCCTGCCATTATTCCAACTTCTAGGCATTGCCATGTAGTGTTATTGTCATTGGTATGCTGAAATAATCAAATGCTGCACAAAGAAGGTCATGTGGCACTGAACCATATGCATTAGCCAAATCCAGGAATGTCATATGGAGCTCCTTTCTCTTCTTTTTAGCTGATTGAATTTGTTGCAAGATTATGCTGATTTGTTCTAAGCATCCTGGGAAACCTGGAATGCCCGCTTTTTGTACTGAAGTGTCAATGAAGCAGTCGTTTAATAGGTAGGTTGGCAATCTGAGCAATAATGCTGAAGAAAATCTTGCCTTCTACGTTTAATAGTGAAATAGGCCGAAACTGACCGGTGCTTGTAGAATCTTTTTCTTTTGGTGTAAAGACTCCACCTGCTCGGCACCATGCTCTTGGTACAACCTGTTTTTCCTATGAAACTTTCATCAATTTCCACAGGATTCGTAGAACTCCTGAAGTGCTCTTGTACAAGCTGCACGGAACTCCATTAGGCCCTGGAGATGATGACACCCTTGCTTTTTTTACAGCTTGCTCTACTTCATTTGACTTAGGTGCACAGTCCTCCATTTGGAATTCTGGTGGATTGATAGGTGGGATGTCTGAAAGAATTGAAATAGGCTCCTGTCTTTTAGAATCTGTATGTGTTTCCTTCAACTATCTCTCCAGTTCAAACTTAGATGCTTTTAGTGTGCCATTTTTTTCACTGGTGAATATCTTCTTTACGAATTTGAATGGATCTTTATAAAAGTTAGTTCTCACACGCTCCTTCTTTTTGTAGTATTTCCGTAGGCACTCAGCTTTGCGCAATGTTGCAAGCTTATCTTTTATGACCCTTTGTAACAGATTGAGTCCCTCCTGATTTTGTTCTGCTCTTCTCCATTTCTTCCTCAGCTGCCTCCTTTCTCTAACTAAGCACTCAATCTCCTGCTACCGTCTTGACTTTCCCGGAATAGTTTGTACTTTTTCCTTCCTTTTTTTAACTCCAAACCTCTTGCTTCCATATGCGTAGATGATGTCCCCAAATTTATCCAGCTCCTTTTCAAGTGTTCCACTTAACCTTTCCAAAGTAAAACAGAGATCCGTGTTTACTGTGTCCCACACAGTTTTCTCACAAGGTTCTTTTCTCTCTTACGCTGGTTCGTTTGACCAGATTCGCAAGGATCATTAGGTTCATCACTAGTTGTATCCATGCAAGTCCGCCTCACGTCTGTGACAGGGTTGCCGATATCCTGCGAACTGTGGTTTGCTTCCTGTCACTGGATTTCATTCGACTGACTTGACTGACATCGTAAGAAGTACTGATCAATGCGAGGCCCTTGCCCCTTCTCCCTCAAGCATTTCATTCTCCCTTGATAAATCTTCAAGCCCCTGACCGTTGTTGCCTTGCTCCAGCCAAAGACACAAACCTGGAGTTCCATGTCTTTGCTAACTGCAGATTTTGAACTCGTCTTTTGTGAAGTATTCCCCATTCTCATATCCGTTTCCATTCCTAAGTCGTTAACCATGTTATCCAACGTTGAGTCATCTTCCGCCTCCACTCTCGCAGACTCTAGGGGTATTTTTCTCTTTAATTCTTAGAAGCCTTGGGTGGGTGTCTCCAGCATCCTGTTTATCTTTGAAAACATAGAGCTGGATACTGCCGACAAGGGTAACTAAACCATGACAGCCCCAATGAGGTCTCTTTCCTCCTGTCAGCTGTCTCTCCATGCTGTCACAAGGTCTTTCCCTTGTTTCCAACTGCACTATTCACAGCAGTCACTGGACATATCCAGAGCTTCATGATTTCCATTACATGAGAGTAGATGTTAAAACTTCATGCTGATTTGAACTCTGCTCTCGCCAAAATAAGCACCAACTAAGACGTAGCTTTACAGTAAACTAATGTGATCTATCTGCATCTCCATCCATTTGTGTTTCTTTCCATCTGATGATGTAGATATCCTTCTGCATGGTGTTGATGGCTGACGTGTAATGTTGGCTCCAAGGATCAGCTTATTAATATGTCATATGATGCTTGACCTTTCAACTTTTTTCCTCTGCCATACGCACTATTTTAATGAATACAATGTGAGCAGGAGTTTCTCTTGGGGGTTGTTACTATACTATACTTACTAGAAGAGACATTCTACACACGACATATCAACAGAAACAAAACCTGTACGCAGAAACAGATGTTAAAAATAAAAAATGGTAGGGTTGGTTTTTAACCTTGGAATGAGGTCCTTGTTTCTTTGTCCAGGGTGACATCTGTAAACAGGATAAGATGTACAGGAATTTTGATAACACTGTAACAGTGACTGACAAATCCTTAACCTGCTGATTTCATGATTTCTAATGTGTATTATGTTGAAAAATCACAGTCACATGCCATTCTGAAATAAGGAAACTAAATCACTTAGCAGCCTACAGCCAGCAGCAAGTTTAGATCAAGAGCTGGTTTTAATCATTTCCTGGTTCATTCTCTGAAAGAATGACTACAGAATTCTCTAGAGAAAGGCTTTGCCACCCGAGCAGCACTTGATCATTATTATTTAAAAACATGCCTCTGCACAATGTAGTTAATGAAGTGGACAGGAATGTAAAAGCTAATTTTCAATCCATGTGGAGCAGCTCTGACAGCACCTCTAAGCTCATACATGCTGTATAACCATGGCTTGAACTTCTCAGTTTTGATTTTCCAACTCTCTACCTTCCTTTAAATGTTAATTAGTAGGTGTTAAGCTGTCTCTGCATCCTAAATAAAGAGACAATTAGTCATTAAAAACTGAGTTTAAGATACATTTTTTTCTTTGCTACAAAATCAAGGAGATTTTAAAATGATGGACTTGCCATTAGTAAAAACAGCAAAAACACAACAATCAGCTATTGCAAGAATGAATGCTATTAGGGTCAGCAGTGAGCTATTGACGTAATGTCAGGTCTGTTTGAAATAAAAATTAAGCGCAACAGAATCAGGCTCAGTCAAGACATGAAGGTAAAAACAAGTGACATGGTTTTGTAATTAACAGCTATTTCTGAGTTTAATTAGGAATCAGCTCAAAATAAGTATAAAAGGGAAGTCATGTGATCAAAAAACCCCCCCCCCCTAATCTTCATGCCCCCCCCCCCCCCCCCCCCGAACGGCTGTAATTCCAACATTAGAAGCACTATGCCAATATTGTGAAAGAAAACCGCCACAACATTCTTCCACCGTTTGCACATGTAAAAATGTATATTCTACATATAGGCAGATTGGTAGACGCCTCAATGTACCACCACATTCGAATACTCTCAATAACTTGTGCTAAAGAATGTCCAAATTCCATTTGAATAATATAAATGTGATATAAGAACAGACTGACACACATAGAGCCTACATATTTTTTTATATTCTGCTCTCAATAACTACTAAACATCCCTAGCAATCAATTACGCGATGTTGTTGTAGATTAACCAAGGAGCTGGTTTATTGTGTTGATTACTATAGTACTTAAGATGGTCTCTGTCGTACACACAGCCCTCACTCACTTACAGCATCACTTATCCCGCCAACAACAAGCACGACACATCAGGCAACATGTAACCCAGCAACCACAACAGCTTTGATTGCATTGCAAACAAAACAGTCAAAACACAACAGTTACAATACCAACTAACAGAACATACACATAAAAAGTATGGCTTGGCATGTCGAAAATTACGAGGGTCTGATCTGCATTTCCAATCTATCCAAGTTCGCTCTGTTTGTTAGAAATGCTGAAATTGTAAAAGCTTCTCTTTGAATTCCTCAGGATGCTAATGACTCTTCTTTGAAAATGGCTGCCTGGATGATTCGAGATCAGACAGTAATGTTTTGGTTCGTCTTTTCTCAGCAGTAAGTCACATTGCTGCTTGTGTATTCGGGCAGACGTCTTTGATTGTCTTTTCTTGGCAGTCAGTCACGTTGCTGTTGGTGTACTTGAGTAGACACGTCTTTTGTTGCTGATTTAAATAATGCATCACTATACTGTACTAGAATTTAAGACACAGACTATTTTTAAGAAGCAAAAAAATGTATCTTAAAGTGTATAATTAAATGATATGCAGTCTATAATTCCCTACTGTACATTCGGGTTAAAGTCCAGATTCTGTATTTGCCAATTAGCAACATTCCAATCTTGTTATAAACTTTCTGTCATACTGTTTTGAGTTTAGTTAGGTTTGAAATCCAATTAAAGTTTGTAATGAACCTCATTCAGACATGCTAATGAGGTATCATTGTCATAACTCACTAATATGCTATTTGTAATTGCTCCTCAGTCCGTCCAGTACTTACAAGATCAGATAAAAAGCATGCTTTTCAAGCTAGTAAATGGGTTAGTGGCAATTACTTTCTCAAGAATATCATCATTTATCTTTGGATAAAAACAATGTAGCCCTTACTGGCTCAACCAATCTTTGCCCATGACACATGAATAAGTAGATTACCAAGACCTAGAATCTAATACAGTCAAAGAACGTTTATTCATACACTTAACAGAGCAGCGATATACACAATCTAGACAATGGTTTTACAAAGATACATACATACAAAGATTTTAAAGACTTCACTCAAGCACTCCCTAATTGGTCTTTGTTCAAGGCTTAATTGATTCAGCTCCTATAACCTCTTCATAGCTCATTCTAAGCCTCAGGATTAGTCAGATTGCTTTCTTTTAATGACTCTTGTTGCTGGGGATATGCATCTCTTTTGGGATAAAAAAAAAGAATATCCCTCTGCAATTTATTAAACGTAGAATGCCCTTTAAAAAAGTACCACCTGAAAATAGAAATTTCCATCTTACAGTGTAATAAAGGAATTGGTTTCATGGTGTTATCCACCTGTTTTAGGATTCAGTCGTCTGAAAGCATTCCTTAAATTTTATAACTTCTAAAGGAGTAACACAAAAAAATTAAAAAGGGGACGGGGGCGGGGTCAAGTGTTATGACTGCAGCACCCTGACACTATTGTGTCTCACATATGGATGCACCGATTCGAACCAAATACCTACTTTTTGAGCCGTGTTTGGATACGGCCGAATACTTAGGATTCGTGAACCAAATCCGAATCCTATATTTGCCCAGATGCACATACATTTTAATACATCCATCCAATGTGTGCCGTTCTTCTTTAAATAAAAAACACGAATCCGGTATCGAACTGAACTTTTGTATTTAATAAAAAGAACAAGATTGAACTCTGTCGCAGCTCTCAACTCCCTCAATTAGTGGTGGCGCACGCACTAAACACGACACGCAGCTGCTGAATGCAAACATACTCCTGATCCCCTACGCCGATTTAATCGGTCACAGCGACCAAAAAAAAAAAAAAAAAAGGTCGGGCCTAGCTCCCCTCTAAATCATCAGGCTTTCCCAGTGCAGACTGAATCGGCTGCATACCCCGGCAACGACACCTCCGCTTTGGCATCGGCACCGACCGTGCTATGTTCGACGCCGATCACGGCACCGACAGCACTCGTCTCGACGCCGATCCCAGCATCAATTAATTCGGCACTAGTAAATCGCTCTAAAGCGTCTACGGCCGCGCACCGACCGTGCTACTATCGGCACGAGTGCAGCAGTTCACCTGCATGAGATGAGATGAGTGGTCCAAGAGCCTCCGCAGAGGTCATCCAGGACACCCCCCCCCCGTCCCCCGCTACAGTGACCACGGAACTCTCACGCTCATCTGGGTGAGCGTGCCCATAGTACTGTCCCAAAGAACTGACAAGACATTAACATATTCTACATCATATACAAAGTAGTCGTAGTACGTACAGAAAAAAAAATTAAAGGCAACTGCAGGACAAGTAATACTTTTTTTTTTTTTTAAACCTGTATACGTGTTATGGTTTTGTGGGTAAATGGTTTAAAAAATAAATTAAAAGGCATTCATAGGACTTGTTTTGACCCATGGTCTGCATTACAAAAACTATTAATTACTCTTAGGCTAGGCAGTTACCTTAGTATGTTTTTATTCTCTACAAACGTGGCAGCGGACTGTCTCTCTTTAGGGCACGCAAGAACTTGCAGACTTGATACAACTGTGTTGAGAATTTAAAAAGAAGGCATTTTATGAGATTTTTAACTCGAGGTACTGGGAATATGACTGCACGCTCATCGGTAACAAAAATATTATTAACTAAAAGGCTCAAAACTATAGACTGTGCGTATCCCTTGTTAGTAGCTGCCAGTCATCTGTTTCTCATTCAACAGTTTCCTTCAGTTTTCTTGAGTTTTTGTAGATTTGGTATTCGGTTCAGTATTCGGCCTGCATCCCTAGTTTCAGGTACTATCAAAACAATTGATCTTTCATTATTAGGTAATCATGTTATAGCATTTTACCAGGAATGCATTTTTCAACCACTTGGTCTTCAACATACCTGGTACAAGGAAAACAAAGACTATGTTCAGACCTGGAATGTCAAGACATACACTGGGAATATTCATTATAATGGAGCTGTCTTATACTCCAGTTAACAGAAAGTTGCACAGCATAAAAGATAATATATAAAGCTAAGAATAGGCAAAACTGTCATTTTTGACATGTTGGAGTTTAGCTATTTATTAGTTAATGCAGCTTTTTTTTTTTTTTTTTTTTACCTTTACTGTATTTAACACTTCAGAAAGCTTGAGGCACATCCTGCAAGGCAAGCAAAGTAAAAAAGGTAATATCAGCTTAAACCAGAGTATTTCACAGTAAAAGGTAAATGCAGCACAAGCATGCTAAATTAAGCTCCTGCATCCACTTTGCAAAATGACTTATTTCACACGAACCCTTGATTATTGAAACAGAAGAGAAGCCCATGTCTTTCACTTGGAACACATTCTGAACAACTGCAATTTGAATAGTATCTGTTATACAGCGAATAATAAGGGATGTTGCTGGAGAACTTGGCTCTGCTCAAGTTAACAATGTGCCACTCTGTCAGCCCAAGTTAGATTAAAAGGCTGGCAGTGATCGATTTTTGGCAATTGCTTATTTTCCGTAGGGCATGGGAAGTTTCAACATGTGTTAAAGTTTGAAGAATAAAAATGACAGAATATACAGTCTCTAACACAATCCTGGTTCTGCACTATATATATATACTATAATATATGGAATATATATATATTATATATATATATTGGTCCTAACAGAACCATGTCTACAGTGTGTCTGTGTGTGTGTGTGTGTGTGTGTGTGTGTGTGTGTGTGTGTGTGTGTGTGTGTGTGTGTATATATATATATATAAATATATATATATATATATATATATATATCGTGCAGGTGCATTTGTTTGTTAAAAAGAATATCCTGTATATCAAAACTAAATAAACAAATCAAACAGCTGATGCGATATCCGGAGAAAATACCTACCACTAGCTGTTTGGATTTCTTTCCACTCTGATATACTGACGCAGGATAAGAAATATCAAAACACTTGCCATTTATGTTATTTCAGGAATACACACTACACAGCAGGAAGCAACTGTATCCTTCCCAGAGGTTTTCAAACATATTTATTTGGTAATAATTAACAGGAAAACATATACCGGTAGGAAAAAAAAAAAAAAAAAAACACGACACATTTTATTGGGTAAGATGCATTAATGTGATTAAAATCGGTTTTCTTGCAGTACAATATTTTAACTACAGGCTTTTGACAGGATTACAGTATGGGTTTAAAGTTGCAGGGTTGCACACCAATTTCTATAAGTAGTTATGGGTTGCATTTAGTTTTTTCCGTACCTCTCTGTGTTTAAAGAAGCTGTGCACTGCAGGGTTTTTGACGAGGACAGGGTGTGCAGTAACAAGATGCAAGTATTCCTCCAGAGCTCGACAGTATATCTGCCAGTCGTCGACCACAGCCAGCGACTCTGTGACATGAAAATGGCTTTGCTAGTTTTGTTTTGGTCACTTGGTTACAGTGTAGTTTGCAATAGGTAAGATTTTCAATATGGGTAAACCCAAGACAGATTCATAGCTTTGTCTAGCAACCTTTTCAGTTCCTTTGTTTATCTCAAATGAATTATATGATACCCAAAACACACTATATGAAATATGACCACTGAAATATGGAATTGTCACCATTTTGATTATTAAAGCAAAATGATTGATTTTCACTTCCTGTAGATGAAATATCATTAGTTTTTTTTTTTTTTTTTTTTTTTTTTTCATGTAACATGGCTTGTTGATTTAAAAAAACACACACAAAAAAAACCTCTTGACTATCTATTAGTCTTGTGACATTTCTTCTTTTGCTGGCCAATGTATAGTAAGGTCCCAGGTCCACATGATTTCTCATTTTACAGGGATTTTGTCCAGCAACCAATTAATGAAACACATGTATTTACATTTTTTTCTCAAAGATGTACAATGTAATTTGTTTTGGCCTACATACAATGAGATGTTTTTTATTCAAAGTTCTGTTCAGAACAGCTAAAGGGGACCACGGTACTTTAATGGAACTTTAATGTATTCCATTACATGATGCATTTGGGACTTCGACTCTGAACATGTCAAGGGACCAAATGGGACGTCATTTTGTATAATATCTGGGGCGTTATAATCCTGCACTGTATGTAGGTTGCTGTCATGACGATTGAAGTGGGGGAGGCCTGGGGTTCTACAGGAGTCAAAACAGCTATTGAGTGGCAGGCTATGACACAGATGTCTTGCTGGCACACATGTAATAAAATGTGCTGTTTGGTCCCTGGATGCAGCTCTGTTTGGGAATTTGACGTTTGGAATCTAGTTTTCCATACACTGGTTCTCCCATGTCTCCCCAGTTAGTTTACATTGGGTCTATTGTATACCGAAGGACCTCTCCTGTCCTTTACTGTCCATTCTGTGTCTGTAACCATTTTCACATGGGTGGTGGGCAAACCTCAATGTGACCTTTAGGTGACAATTTTACATACCAATTTTCTTTTTGGTCTTTATCTCCAAGTTAGACAGATATGTCCCTGGCTTGGCTGGTAATGGAGGAACCTAAAAAATAAGTAAACCCAATCATATAAAATACACTGGTAACAATTTAGGGGAAATAGCCATTTAAAATGAATTGATTGTAAAATCTCCATTTGCTGTACATATACATTATATTTGATTTAAAAACCACAGCAGCCCAGAATTTGGGACGTTATCAGAGCGGCCCGATATCTGTGACGTTATCCCTGCAAACCAAATCTGCCCAGAATTTGGGACATTAAGCAGAATTTGGGGAGTAAATGAAAACATGGCAGTGTATATTTAAAATTGTGATTACATTTGAGATAAACTAATGTATCCCGTACAAAACTGCAATAGTGTATATATTTGATATCAAAATACATCGCGCAAACGATTGTAGATATCTGCTGTTTGAAAGAAAAAAGTACACCGCTACAGAAAAAAAAAATTAAAAAAATTCTTACATTAGTGCATAACATGATAATTCACATAAAGTACTAATCCATAGTTTGTTATATTAGTACAGCAAAACGCCACGTTATATCTTAATTGAAAGGTTGTGAAAAGCAGACTTTCCCTCACTTTCTCTGATCGTAATGTTAAAAATGCCTGCAAGCTTTTCCACTCGTGTGACGACATTCATGTGACAGACATGGACCAATCAAAACGCGAGACTGTTATGCTGTTCCAGCCGAGAAACATGGCCTGTGTCATACCTCGGAGAGCCTGTTGTGAAGAAGTCGGAAGACGTGATCTGTACTGATAAACTAAGTTATGTTTTTTGACAGGGTAATCCAAAAACACTGGCCGTAACTAATAGCTATTTTGATCAACTTAATTAAGATTGATATTTAAGTGCCTACAATGTGGCCAATATGTCGCATTGTGAAAGGATGCGTGCGCCTGTTGTTTCAAACATGATATAATATGGTTATTCACTTGCCCCTCCCCCTTCAGGACCTACAGCCAGGTAACATGCTTGACAGCGAAGACACAGCGAAGGAGAACAGACCCCTGAAGTGCAAGTTTTAAAAAAGCAAGTCGCGATTTCCGTTGATACAGACACAGATGAGATACCGCTGCAAGGCAGGTCTGCTTGCGCAGCAGTTTACGTAGTCAGCGCATCTAAGGACGGTAAAAAGTATAGGACACTTATGTCATAGATGGGAGGAGCCAAGACAGGGGCGGGTACCTGAGAACAGAAATATGTTCAGACTGCATTTGGGAGTAGCGTGTTAATTAATACATTTTGGGAGCATTTTGCAATGACGGCTAGTGTCCAGCCAAGTTAAGAAACTAACACTGCTGTGACTCTCGGCAGTCAATGCAAAATACCAGCAAAACGAATCTTTTTAAATAACCGTTATAAGAAAGAGTTATCAAACAGGGGTTGAAAGTTATATATCGAATCGTTATATTGTTACAACATGATTGTATAATTGTTATTTTGTTTGGTGATTTTGTAATGCATACAAGTGCTACGCCAAACTGTGTCTTTAGTGGGTGTATATAGGCTAAAAGTTATTGTGACACCATATGTTCAAACCTTACATCTGTTGTTTGTTGTAATAATTAAAAACAAGAAGTGTAAGTAATCTGCTTTTTCTTTCAGTATTTGTGTTAGTTTATTACTACTCACAGCCATTATGCTCAATTGAAATATTCACTCTTTGGAGGATCATGGACAAATAAGCACAAACATTTTTTAAAGGTTTTTAAACGTTTCAAACAAAGAACATACCATGTGGTCAAAAATGTATGTAAACATGTCACGTACAGAAGCATCAGCAGCTCCATATGAATGAAACTGAGTTCAGTTATTTTATCGTGCATATTAAAATAAATAGTGCCAAAAATTGCTAACTGCTATAAATGGACCCCAGTTAGATAGATTAATACAAAAACACAAAATACAAAATTAACTTTAAAAAATACAAATAAATAGAAATAAAAAGAAAACACACACACACTGCAGAAAGTTGTAATTCTACTAAGACTGTGATTACAGCACTTGCAAACAATTAGATACACAGTATAAAGATGTAAACAACGTTAAAAAAAAATCAAGAAACACAGACAGAATTACAAAATCAGTTTCAACAGTCACATTATCACAGATTGGTTCTTAAATTCTCTTACAAAATTAGAAAAGGTAGAAAAGTCAGTTTCTTTTGCCGTCTGACTAATGCTTTGTATTATTATTACCCTCCACCTCTGAGTGGGCTCTGAGGATCTGTAAAATCTGCTTGATTTTAGTTTAAACGCAACCCTTACACTTTATTTCCACTAGAAGTCTCTGTAGTATATTTTGCATGATAATATTTGAGCTGCCGCGCTGCTGTCTTGCATATACTCGCCGGCTGTTCGTCTCCCAGAGTGCAGCTCAGTGTAAACAGAGACTATGGCTGAAGAAGAGGGAGGAGGAGATCAGAATATCAACAATAACATGGGGAATCAATTACAACTTTTACCGGGTAACTAAACGGTTTGAAATATTGAGGCTGCATGAACCAGCTGTTTAGGGAAGTATTATAGATGATATGAGATGAAGTGTGCGTCATAAAGAAAATTTTTCACTTTCGCTTTAAGTTTATTTTCTAAAATTATTATTATTATTATTATTATTATTATTATTTATTATTATTATTATTATTATTATTATTATTATTGTATATGTAAATAAAACACCAGATCCCATTTGAAATGACGCCCGATATAGCAAACACAAGTGCGTTGTACGTTTTATGCAGCGCACAACAAAGACCAAATAACGACCTACAAAATGAATGCGGTCATGTTTCATTAATACGAATTCCACCTGCATTGCATCTAAAAACAACCTGCATTGCAATATCTAAAAACAAACGAAACCTAGGAGTCAGGTTGCAGTTTGCAATGCACAGTCTGTGTATAATGTACTCGGCTCAGCACAGTTTGTTTATTTATTTATTTATTTATTCATTTTTATTTGAGCTGAAGCTCTTGTGCAAACAGTTATTAACATTACAAACTAGATCATGTACTATAAAGAGATGCAACGTCTAGTTCTCCTGTAAATAATTAATTAAATTGCTAACTGATAACTCTCATTTTGAATGTAGGCATAGTCTTAGAACTGCAAGTTTCAGTATTACCAGACAGTCACTGTATCACTGACTCGGGCTTCCTGGTATTCTTAAACATTATTCTTTAAAGAGTACTATACTAACAAGACATTTGAGACCGAATTGTTATCGCTTAGCAGTACAAATATTATTACAGGCCCCTTTTTGAATATATTTAGGCTCTTTGTGTTTGAACAAAGAACACTAGATTTCATAGTTTAAATGCAACATTAGATTAGGTTGTTCCTGGCACTTCATTATCAATCAGATCATGTGATGTATGCACAGGTACCAGGATGGAGCAGTTTATCGATAAAGTTATATTTCCAAAATTTTCTCAGCACAATAACGCCCAAGTAATAATGTTAATAACATTATTGAGAGGAAAGAAATTGATTTTAAAACCTTATTTTGCAATCATTTATTGAGTGATTTAAATGTCACATATATAGTTGCAGTTATGAGTACTGTATGAAGGTAACAAATCCTGTGATGTGTGTTTATATTCGTTTAAAAAATAATGTTACCCTAACAGCTATTATTTAATTTTTGATATATACATTTTCAGAATGAAATATACTCCTAAAACAGCTTTTAAGACTGTATAAACAGAAGCTAAACATATACATGAAAATAATTGCACGTTTTCAGAAACACAACTTGCACACTGTGTTCATGTTTACCCGTATTAGAATGTCCTCATATTTGCCATCTGAATTTCACAATGCAGACTGTAAGGATAGCTGTGCCACTCAGTGCCACACACTGACTCACCGCCTCCCCCCTCCTGATGTGAACATGGTAAATCGATCTTGAGATTAGGTTGGATGGAGGTCTGTCACAGCACAGCACTGGAAAGAAACCAAATGGTGCATCGAGCCTCTTCAAATCTCGGATTGTGCTGTGTTCAGAGTGTCTTGATTTGTCGCAGAGAGTGACAATTGTGAAATGTTATTGAAAATATTCAATAACAATTCTGTACAAATAGTTCAATAAATATATAAAATAAATACAAATTAACATCCCCCTCTCCTCATTTGTATCTGTTTTTGCTTCATTTTAAGTATGTCTTGTTTAAGTAGAAAATGAAGAAGATGATGATGAGATGGAAAGGGAAGATCACGATAGTGATGAAGCTGAAAAACCGAACATTATGAACTTTGACACTAGTCTGCCAACATCACATGCAGTAAGTGTACATTTCTTTGCCGCTGTCTATATTTATAATTCAAAAGGATGTGTGAAAATTATATTTACAAAGTGATAGAATTAAAATCTAGAACAGTGAGTTTAGAAAGTAGTTACGCTATACCACTGTCTTTTCATAGTGCACAGAATCCTTTTTGTTGAAGTAAGTGTAGCTAACAAAATAGTCCATGAATTCTCTGCCGTAGACATCCATTCGTTATATAGGTCTCAAATGTGCAGTTTTGAGAGAAACATGTTTTAGCAAATATGCATTTTCATTTTAAAACATGATACCATATTCCTTCGAATTTAAGATGTCTTTTTTAAAAACAATTTTTGCTTCTCAGAAATATCCTGTATCTTAAATTCGAGTACAGTAGTGATGCAACTACCTGAGTACAAAAACAGCAACATGACTGACTGCAGAGAAAAGACAATCAAAGACTGCCTGATATAGAATCATCCATGACATACAAGCAGACATTGTCAAAGAAGCATCATTAGCTTCCTGAGGAATTCAAGGAAGCTTTTCCAATTTTTTAGCATTTCTAACAAACGGTACCAGCTTGTACAGATCAAAAATGCTGATCAGACCCCCGTATTTTTGACATTCCAAGCAATACTGCAAAAAAAAAACAGGTGTGAGTAATCACGACTGGAAATGAGAAGCAGCACATAACTGTAATGCTCTGAGTGATAGCAAACGGCTGCAAACTGCCTCCATATGCGTAATTGAGGTTGTATCTTTGTAATTGTGTATTTGTTAGATATTTTGTTTTTTCCTCAAATTGAGGGTGGGAAATTTGGGCTGTGTCTTAAATTCGAGGGCGTCTTAAATTAGAAGGAATACAGTATCTTGTCCTACACTACCTTAAAGACATCTGTTTGCAGCCCATGCTTTTAGACTTTCTTGCACTGGAGGGTGAAATTAACCCCACCCCTTCCCTGGCTTCTTTTCTGTCAGTAACCAATCAGTTGCTCCCCCTATTGGCTGACTTGCTTCTGCCAACAACATGCTTTCACCAAGAAAACGCTGCTGTGGTGAAATTTCCAGGGAAGTAAAGCAGCAACAGACTTTCTGGAAGTCAAGGCAAGCAAACTGCTGATTTTACTTAACCTAGTGTAGTACCAGATGTCTGTTTTAAATTGAAATTACATGTTTGCAATAATATGTATGTGTCACAAAGACGGCCGGAGTGGGGGACGTCAGACCAGAAACAGGAACCAGGAAATAAACAGAGAGGTGGAGTTTTGGGAAAGCTGAGCGCTTTCTTGCGCTCAGCATTTAATGAATTAACAGAACAGTAAATAAAAAGGTTGTAACAAACAAAAACACAGGACTCGGCACTGGTAGCCAAAATAAACAGACAAACAAAACGGACTAACACTAAACAACACAGTGAGCTGATATTTTTAACGATTATTATTTTATGACTATTATTATTACCTCCGTCTCCAATCCCGTTCTCCACTCACCGAACACACAACCCCGAGTGAGTGAAAACATGCTGCTTTTATGCAGCTGTACCGAGATTCGATTGCTAATCAATCATTCAACTGAATTCCTAGTACAACTGCACGTGAATTAATACAGTGCAATTCTCCTTGCTCTCATATTATTACTTTTTACTTGCACGTGAAGTGCTGTGCAATCCTCGTGCCTAAATACAACTATACATTTTAAACACTTGTGTTACACAGACCCATTTATATCCTGTGTACCAATGACTATACACCAACATTAACATACAACATATAACACAAAATACACACAGGGACGGGCACTTTGCCACAGTATGTCATTAAATACTGCACCGCGCCTGGGAGACTGTGTTTGTGTCATTAGTCTTTTATTAAATCATCTAAAGAGGCAGTATTGTCTTGGAGGCAGAACTTACTTGCAGACAGAACTGAATTTACAAAACCAGTATGTAGATATTGGCCACCATGGTTTAATTGAGGAATTTTAAAATGATTTTCTTTCTGCCGCCTTATTGATATTTGGGGCTCCTTCCTGAGGCCACAATAACTTGACAGCTGTCAAAGCTGCAGAAATCCATCGATAGGTTGTTAATTTGTTTTAAATGCTTTATAGCAAAGATGACAACACAAAAGATTAAAAAAAAACTAAGATAATTATCTTATTGTGGGAGGGGGTTAAATAATTATTGTGAACATGAAATTTACATAAAATAATGAATACATTTAAAATATACCTTTGTTTTTTGGTTTGTTGTGCAGATTAAGTTCCAGTAGACAATGTCTTTGATTGTACAGGACAACTCATTTTACAAATCTTCCACATATGCTGCAGGTGCCGTCATCTCTCGCCTCACTGACACCTCAGTCACATGTAGTCCTGTCATAGTGACTCAGCGTCCTTAGAATGTCATGAACCAAAGACTGGTGTTGCAATGGGCATAACAGATTGTAGGATAACCAAGTAAGGAACAATGTTGACCTGGCATCATTTGTACTGTGGATTTCAAAAAAAAAAAAAAAAAAAAAAAGGAGAGTGTATGAAATATATGCCTTACCATCCTCTCATGTTTTGAGGCTGTCATTGATAAACTACCATTGAAAATGTTCTATAAATAGATGCAGCAGTTTTGCACGCTCAAGATTCATAATGACGAGCTGTTGTCTTTCCCAATTAAATCTCATCTTCAAGCATCCTCCAACCAAGACGTGAAGTTCAAGCACCAGGAGGATAAATGACAGCATATTCATTGAGATTTTTAGTTATTTTGTTATTGCATTTTGCCTTTTGAAGGTAATTGGGATTTTAAGAGCTGGAACTCTTTATTACACAACTGTTCTATTCAGACATTAACTTTTAAGAAGAAAATATCTTCTGCAGGGAATTTTAAAGCATTACTTTATTTAAGTCGGTGGATTTAAAGCTGTTCATTTTTTCATATGTTAGTAAATGTCCAGTTTTGTACATTATGTGATCATTTTCATAGGCGTTAAAGTATACAGATACAGTATGTTAAATAGTATGTGAACATTACGTTTTATTATTTTATTATTGGTGCCACCTAGTGATATTAAAGAGAAATAACATCAGTAGTATGTAGCTCATCATCATCTGCGCTCGGTTCTCTGCAAACCTAATGTCAATGAACAACCCAAGTCATAAAGCCAAGCACAGGTCTCAACCAGGTCTACATTGTAGAACACAAGGCTGCTGAGAGAGTCTGCCTGTTGCAAATGCCCAGAGGTGTTATCTGTGATTCTGTAGCTGCTTTGGGATTTTCACCAAGCTGGGATTGCTCTCAATTCCATCATTTCTGAGGTTAGCAGTACATATATACATGCTGTGATATCCAGTCTCACACATTACTGTATATGAGAAGGAAGCTGAGTAGTCTAGTGGTTGAAGAAAAGGGCTTGTAACTAGGAGGTTGCCGGCTTAGCCACTGACTCACTGTAAATGACTCTACAGCTTATGCATAGTTCACACACCGTAGTCTCTGTAAGTCACCTTGGATGAAGGTGTCTACTAAATAAACAAATAATAATAATGCCTTCATATTAATTTGCTAGATATTTAGTTTTGCTTATGCTTTTATAACATGGGTGGCCGCAACCAGGCACACTGCAAGCAAGCGCCTCAACCACTGTTCAAAAGAGCTAGGCTTTTCTGCATTTGTGGTTGTATAGAGGTGATGTACTGAATCTTCACTGTGTTTGAAATAACTAGAGGGCTGATAACCTCATAGCGTCCCGAGGTTGTTTATAGACCCCCGGATCATGAGTGCGACCGTCCTCCACACACAATGACGATTCAGTGATTGAGAGATGTCCTGCACATTTCAAATTCTACAGCAGTAGAAATTAAATTATGTAGTAGATAGGGTTGTGCCATAATTTTTTTTTTATGCAATATTGAGAATTATGCAGCATTTGCAACAGAGCAATTTCTCAGTGGTGGTATAAAGAGCTTTTAACTTCTTTATACCACATCTCTTCAATAGGTCAGATTCGGTAACACACAGCACTTCCCGTTTCACTTTATTATAGGTGGTTGTGTGCACAGTGAGAATTGTTTTTCCTTGCTGCTGTGTAAGCAGTATTGCCTGTCCCTTGTCCCTAGTATCTGGGTGCAGATATGGAGGAGTTTCACGGCCGCACGGTGCATGATGAAGAGAGCTGTCAGATGATTCCAGTGCTGTCGCACACCTCCGTGATGCTAATCCCTGGTCAGACCCTGCCGCTGCAGCTCTTCCGCCCCCAGGAGGTCAGCATGATGAGGACCGTGATGCAGCAGGACAGGACCTTCGCTGTGCTCGCATACAGGTGCGCTCTTTACACCCACTGCAGGGCCAGCTTGCATGGCTAGTAAGCACTAAAAATGGCTTTTAAATCAGATATGAGAAATCAGACAATCACCATTAAGGACTTGTCATGATTCCAGTACATTTACGAACAAGAGGAGGCTGTTCGGCCCATCTGTGCTCATTTTGTGCACTATTGTCAACCCTTCTATACTTTTCATTAACTTTTCATAGTAGTTACTAGGTAGAATAATTGTGTGTGTGTAGAATGTCTCTTATTATCTGAAGCAAAAACAAATTGGAAATGTGAAAAAAAAACATTAAGTTATCAAAAGTGCCCGGCCATTTAAAGTGGAGATATCAGAAACACAAGCCAAGTTTCAAGAAACCATTGGGGCAACTTTGCCCAGCAGAAAGCAAATAGGCACAACTGTAAAACCGATGGGGGCCAAGGTTGCCCCACTTGTTTCTTTTAACTATGTAAGTAAACACAAGCTAAGTTAGAAGAAACAATTGGGGCAACATTGGCTAGCACCAAACCAATGCCCTGTAATATTAGATTTCCAGAAAGCTTTTGACAAAGTCCCGCACAAAAGATTAATTCTCAAACTGAACGCAGTTGGGATTCAAGGAAACACATGTACATGGATTAGGGAGTGGTTAACATGTAGAAAACAGAAAGTACTGATTAGAGGAAAAACCTCAGAATGGAGTGTGGTAACCAGCGGTGTACCACAGGGATCAGTATTAGGGCCTCTGCTATTCCTAATCTACATTAATGATTTAGATTCTGGTATAGTAAGCAAACTTGTTAAATTTGCAGACGACACAAAAGTAGGAGGAGTGGCAAACACTGTTGCAGCAGCAAAGGTCATTCAAAATGATCTAGACAAGATTCAGAACTGGGCAGACACATGGCAAATGACATTTAATAGAGAAAAGTGTAAGGTACTGCACGCAGGAAATAAAAATGTACATTATAAATATCATATGGGAGATATTGAAATTGGAGAAGGAATCTATGAAAAAGACCTAGGAGTTTTTGTTGACTCAGAAATGTCTTCATCTAGACAATGTGGGGAAGCTATAAAAAAGGCTAACAAGATGCTTGGATACATTGTGAAAAGTGTTGAATTTAAATCAAGGGAAGTAATGTTAAAACTGTACAATGCACTGGTAAGACCTCATCTTGAATATTGTGTTCAGTTCTGGTCACCTCGCTATAAAAAAGATATTGCTGCTCTAGAAAGAGTGCAAAGAAGAGCGACCAGAATTATTCCGGGCTTAAAAGGCATGTCATATGCAGACAGGCTAAAAGAATTGAATCTGTTCAGTCTTGAACAAAGAAGACTACGTGGCGACCTAATTCAAGCATTCAAAATTCTAAAAGGTATTGACAGTGTCGACCCAAGGGACTTTTTCAGCCTGAAAAAAGAAACAAGGACCAGGGGTCACAAATGGAGTTTAGAAAAAGGGACATTCAGAACAGAAAATAGGAGACACTTTTTTACACAGAGAATTGTGAGGGTCTGGAATCAACTCCCCAGTAATGTTGTTGAAGCTGACACCCTGGGATCCTTCAAGAAGCTGCTTGATGAGATTTTGGGATCAATAAGCTACTAACAACCAAACGAGCAAGATGGGCCGAATGGCCTCCTCTCGTTTGTAAACTTTCTTATGTTCTTATGTTCTTAATATACTTGTGCGTTTTTTGTACGTGCTAAATTAAAAGTGCAATGATGCTTTTGGCTGATTTAATTTTGCTGTGCCAATACCTTGAAAACACGTAACTGTCCTTGCTCTATAGAGAGTCTGGCAGTTCTCACGCTTCGCTGATAACTTGGTGCGAGGGACTACCTTTTCTCTCAATAACAGAAGTTATTTCACACAGTTCAAGCAACTTTGCTTCACGGTCACCCTAATAGCACGAGTTAACATCCCTAACAGTAGAGACCCACCATGCATTAACTAACAGCACGAGATAACATCGCTAACAATAACTAATTGCAAAGCACAATTAGGAATGAGTCTCTCCGGAGGACATGCAGAGGAGGGCTACCTTTGTGGCAATATTGTCTTCCACAGAGCCTGTAGTAAGCAGCTTGAAAAGTGTTGCATGGGTGAAAGAGTAAAGAAGGGGGTTCTAGAAGGATCCATATACTGTAAGTTCTGCAACACATCTACCATGACATTTCATGTGTAAAAAGCTGTTTTCGAGTCCTAAAAGCAAAATAGTACATTTCAGATGCTTAAAAGAAAAACAGTTCATAAAATCTGTGATTTATTTTTATTTTTTATATGGACCCCATTCTGCATGATTTTCTTTTGAAAATCTGTGACAAATTCTAGCCCCATTCCCCTGAATGTCCTCCATGTAAAGACTGGTGTAATGCTGTGTGTGTGTCTCCTCATTTGACTGTCAGTGATGCAGGAGAACGGCAGGCAGAGTTCGGAACCACAGCTGAGATCTACGCATACCGGGAGGAGCAGGAGTACGGGGTTGAAACAGTGAAGGTGAAAGCGGTTGGGAGACAGAGGTTCAAGATCCATGAATTAAGAACACAGGCTGATGGGTAAGTGCACTCTCATTTATTGGATCTAATGGACGTTGACATGCATTGTGGAAATGGGCTAGCCCAAGTGTCACTCGTAGCTTGCAAACAGTTCATTTCGACTTGTACCGATATTGTCTCACACCCAGACCTTCTCCGTTTTATAACCCGATACCACAGAATTACTAGTTAATGATTCACAAGGAGAAGTTTCAAAAGTGTAGAGGTCAGTGTCGGCCTGGCTGTATGGTGGCCCTACCTCGACTGGCTGTGTTCTCCAGATGGTCTTCTTTGTGATTTTAAGTCAGATAATTGTACTTAATGAACACACACAATGTGGAGAGCAGATTCTGTTTAGAATGACAGCTGAAACCTTTGACTGCAGTAATTTGTTTGCTGAAGAGATGGCAGCAGTTTACCAGTAGGAGGCACTATTTCTCTAATGATATATTTCAAAGGGAATAATTGAGCTCTTCCAGGTTTCAAATGCGCACATTAATTCCACTTTTGTTCGTCTGTATGCCTCTGAGTTTGGAGAGCCAGATAAAGAATGGTTTGATAGAACACTTTCTTCCAACACATTCTGTTTCCTGTACTGTTGTATTGAGGTGTTAAGTGGATTTGTCACAATTATCCATAACCTTTTTATCTGTAAAATAAATAAATAAATAAATAAATAAATAAGTCACTGTATTAATTTAGATGCAGAAATAAGATGCTTTTGGACTAATGTACTTTTAAACTTATCATACTTTACTGTTAGCATGGCAATAACTAGTGTCTCATCAGAACAAGTTGGCTTAATCTCAAAGGTCAATTTGCCAATAATGTATTTAGTTATGTTACGTATATAACATTTTAATCTATTTTATATATACCTTGACAAAGAAGATTCTGCTATTTCCTGACAAATACTTTTTCTGTCTACTGTTTTGAACTGACTTTGCAGTTGAATGGAATTCTGAGAGGTGCCTTCGGCATGATTTGGAGAATAAATGGTGGTAAACGTTCAAAATGGTATAGTGATGTCATGAATTGGGTTTCTCTGTGCTGTGTTGTGGAATACAGCAGGTGAAACATGCTCTCTGATTGGCTGAAAGATCCTCAGCGCTCCCTCTTTATTTAATTATCTAGAGGTGTTATTATTAATTATTTATTAATAAGTCATGATACTTTAAATGATGTAGTGTAACATAATGGAGGTACGTATCCTTTGTATTTTGATACAAGACCAAAGGCACAACATAGCTCATTGTAGTTCACCAAATGGTCCCTATTTCATTTAATGTTTGTCTTTTAACAAAATAGTCATTAAATGATCATTAGATCTTATTATACATCATTCACGTAGCCCACCAGGATATATCGTGTTACATATCGCATCAGTGTATCATTACACCCTTATTGCAGTAGATGGTGCTAGCACTTACTAATATAAGTACACTTAGGGTAGCAGGCAGCTAGAACTGAAGATCAGCTCCTGGACTCCAAGACAGATTGATTCAAGAATGAGAGATGGTTTCGGTCTTTCAGAGCCAGCTGCAGTTCAATTCATTACACTGTCTTTCTATATAGAACTGTGAAACACTCTTCTTCTGTCACTTACAATCTAAATGACAAATGAAAGGACACAAGGAAGCCAAAGAGAGTGAGTGAAGAGTGTGTTTTTACTGTGTGTACCCAGTGGAAGAGCGCACAAGAACAGCACGTTGTGGGCCCTGTGAAAATGAACCGCTGCATAATTATTTCTTTCGGTTAGAGAGTGTGAACATTTTGAATAGCATGGATCAAACAGATCGCGGACAGCACGTGTTTTCAGTTTATTCATTTGTTAGCCAAAAAAATATTTTTTTCCCCTCCTGTACATTTTTTATATACTGATAACATTTTACAATTAAACATTTAAAGCTAAATCTACTAGGCGCACAGACCAGTTGACAAGTCAAATAGAAAAGTGGCAGCCCTCAGAAATGCAGTGGACTGTCGTGATGCATGATGTCACGTGATTGTGAAGTAAATACGAAGCGAGAGGTTTCACATGGACGGAAGCACAGTTGCGGTTGCAATCCATTACATAAATTACATTTTAGAACATTATTAATTAGTTTAAAAGTGCCAATATGTTTTAAAATACAGTGAACAAACAGTAAAGTGTAACAAAGCAGTATGTTCATAAGTAGAGACACATTCTCAATTTTTTGGTGGCAAATAGTCGACCTATTTCAAACTAGTAGTCATTCTACCCCTAAAATCTACAAACATATTTTAAAACTGTTTGGGGCACTGCAATATTTATATAATTTTAACGGTGACCTCCTTATTTTTAAGGGTTATAAGCTTTAATAGAAAAAAGAGTATGATTGTCATTAATTAGTTTGTGGTATAATTTTCTAAGAAGCATGGCTTGAAACTTACACTAAGCCAGTACCCTGCCTGGGTTTCAG